>NC_139173.1:25323147-25641286 GCF_965202585.1 Thalia democratica
ATTAATAATCAGCTTACTTTGAATAATCTAATGTTTGTATAAAATAATTTTTTTTCTTCAGTTATTCGACAATTAAAAAAAAATGTACATATTATAACAAATGTTAAAAGCTGTTTATACTCTCGTTTATTCATGATGCCAAATAGTGATTCTCGAATAATGACGTCACAACTTAATACTAAAAACTAAAGTAAACAAGAAAATGTTCATTAGATAATGAGTTTTTGATGTCAACATTCTTAATAATAGAAAGGTAAGTATCATCACCAAGGAAGCAATTCCTTTATTATTATTTCACAACTGTTCATCGACTTCAACGTGCTGTTTGCTGATTTGTTGATGAACAATAAGCCTAAGTACTTACAGTCTACTTCGCACAAGTCATTGCTTTGAGATTTTAAATGAAGAAATTTCTCAACCAGACCCTGGTAAACGGCGAGAGATTGCTGTAAATTTTGCTGAAGGTTGAACAAATTAAATCAAATTCTTCAAACACATAGCATTTTCACGAGATGACTTTACGTTTGCACTAATATCTTCAGAATGCGACTTTACTCGGTCAATCCGAAGATACTGTCGGAAAGCTGAGACTCTCAGGAGCATTTTAAGATATTTTTTAGCTTCTTGAGACAAGAAATAACAAAGTTATGGCTTCTAGAAAATTTTTTAGCTTTGTATAGTAAAAGAACTAATGTACGAAACCTTATTTTAAAATATACAAAAATTTAAACTGTTTAGAGCTGCGACTTATAGCCATCTTGCTTACGAAGCTTGTTTAACTTAAACGAAACTAATAGAAATGCTTAACATAAAAGTGAGAAGATGAAAGAAAATGGCGTGTACTATAATGGGTTTTTGATACCATATATAAGTGTTGCAAATGGAAATACTTGACATAAAAGTTAAAAAACTGACAAAAATGGCATTTACTTTTATGGGTAATACTATATATCAGGGTTACCAATGGAAAAAACTGTCATAAAAGTGTAAAAACTAATAAAAATGGCATTTATTATGTTGGTTTTTCATACTCTACATTAGGGTTGCCAACTCAGATATAAAATCAAAAAAGTTTTTGAGGTTTTTTAATTGTCTGAATCTTTTATGACCAAGCATCATTAAAAGTTTCTTAGTTGCACAATGAGAAAAAAAAACAACATAGTTAAGGTTTGATTTCAATTCAAATTTAACAAAATAAAATTAATAATCAGCCTACTTTGAATAATCTAATGTTTGTATAAAATATTTTTTTTTCTTCAGTTATTCGACAATTAAAAAAAAATGTACATATTATAACAAATGTTAAAAGCTGTTTATACTCTCGTTTATTCATGATGCCAAATAGTGATTCTCGAATAATGACGTCACAACTTAATACTAAAAACTAAAGTAAACAAGAAAATTTTCATTAGATAATGAGTTTTTTATATCAACATTCTTAATAATAGAAAGGTAAGTATCATCACCAAGGAAGCAATTCCTTTATTATTATTTCACAACTGTTCATCGACTTCAACGTGCTGTTTGCTGATTTGTTGATGAACAATAAGCCTAAGTACTTACAGTCTACTTCGCACAAGTCATTGCTTTGAGATTTTAAATGAAGAAATTTCTCAACCAGACCCTGGTAAACGGCGAGAGATTGCTGTAAATTTTGCTGAAGGTTGAACAAATTAAATCAAATTCTTCAAACACATAGCATTTTCACGAGATGACTTTACGTTTGCACTAATATCTTCAGAATGCGACTTTACTCGGTCAATCCGAAGATACTGTCGGAAAGCTGAGACTCTCAGGAGCATTTTAAGATATTTTTTAGCTTCTTGAGACAAGAAATAACAAAGTTATGGCTTCTAGAAAATTTTTTAGCTTTGTATAGTAAAAGAACTAATGTACGAAACCTTATTTTAAAATATACAAAAATTTAAACTGTTTAGAGCTGCGACTTATAGCCATCTTGCTTACGAAGCTTGTTTAACTTAAACGAAACTAATAGAAATGCTTAACATAAAAGTGAGAAGATGAAAGAAAATGGCGTGTACTATAATGGGTTTTTGATACCATATATAAGTGTTGCAAATGGAAATACTTGACATAAAAGTTAAAAAACTGACAAAAATGGCATTTACTTTTATGGGTAATACTATATATCAGGGTTACCAATGGAAAAAACTGTCATAAAAGTGTAAAAACTAATAAAAATGGCATTTATTATGTTGGTTTTTCATACTCTACATTAGGGTTGCCAACTCAGATATAAAATCAAAAAAGTTTTTGAGGTTTTTTAATTGTCTGAATCTTTTATGACCAAGCATCATTAAAAGTTTCTTAGTTGCACAAGGAGAAAAAAAAACAACATAGTTAAGGTTTGATTTCAATTCAAATTTATCAGAATAAAATTAATAATCAGCTTACTTTGAATAATCTAATGTTTGTATAAAATAATTTTTTTTCTTCAGTTATTCGACAATTAAAAAAAAATGTACATATTATAACAAATGTTAAAAGCTGTTTATACTCTCGTTTATTCATGATGCCAAATAGTGATTCTCGAATAATGACGTCACAACTTAATACTAAAAACTAAAGTAAACAAGAAAATGTTCATTAGATAATGAGTTTTTGATGTCAACATTCTTAATAATAGAAAGGTAAGTATCATCACCAAGGAAGCAATTCCTTTATTATTATTTCACAACTGTTCATCGACTTCAACGTGCTGTTTGCTGATTTGTTGATGAACAATAAGCCTAAGTACTTACAGTCTACTTCGCACAAGTCATTGCTTTGAGATTTTAAATGAAGAAATTTCTCAACCAGACCCTGGTAAACGGCGAGAGATTGCTGTAAATTTTGCTGAAGGTTGAACAAATTAAATCAAATTCTTCAAACACATAGCATTTTCACGAGATGACTTTACGTTTGCACTAATATCTTCAGAATGCGACTTTACTCGGTCAATCCGAAGATACTGTCGGAAAGCTGAGACTCTCAGGAGCATTTTAAGATATTTTTTAGCTTCTTGAGACAAGAAATAACAAAGTTATGGCTTCTAGAAAATTTTTTAGCTTTGTATAGTAAAAGAACTAATGTACGAAACCTTATTTTAAAATATACAAAAATTTAAACTGTTTAGAGCTGCGACTTATAGCCATCTTGCTTACGAAGCTTGTTTAACTTAAACGAAACTAATAGAAATGCTTAACATAAAAGTGAGAAGATGAAAGAAAATGGCGTGTACTATAATGGGTTTTTGATACCATATATAAGTGTTGCAAATGGAAATACTTGACATAAAAGTTAAAAAACTGACAAAAATGGCATTTACTTTTATGGGTAATACTATATATCAGGGTTACCAATGGAAAAAACTGTCATAAAAGTGTAAAAACTAATAAAAATGGCATTTATTATGTTGGTTTTTCATACTCTACATTAGGGTTGCCAACTCAGATATAAAATCAAAAAAGTTTTTGAGGTTTTTTAATTGTCTGAATCTTTTATGACCAAGCATCATTAAAAGTTTCTTAGTTGCACAATGAGAAAAAAAAACAACATAGTTAAGGTTTGATTTCAATTCAAATTTAACAAAATAAAATTAATAATCAGCCTACTTTGAATAATCTAATGTTTGTATAAAATATTTTTTTTTCTTCAGTTATTCGACAATTAAAAAAAAATGTACATATTATAACAAATGTTAAAAGCTGTTTATACTCTCGTTTATTCATGATGCCAAATAGTGATTCTCGAATAATGACGTCACAACTTAATACTAAAAACTAAAGTAAACAAGAAAATTTTCATTAGATAATGAGTTTTTTATATCAACATTCTTAATAATAGAAAGGTAAGTATCATCACCAAGGAAGCAATTCCTTTATTATTATTTCACAACTGTTCATCGACTTCAACGTGCTGTTTGCTGATTTGTTGATGAACAATAAGCCTAAGTACTTACAGTCTACTTCGCACAAGTCATTGCTTTGAGATTTTAAATGAAGAAATTTCTCAACCAGACCCTGGTAAACGGCGAGAGATTGCTGTAAATTTTGCTGAAGGTTGAACAAATTAAATCAAATTCTTCAAACACATAGCATTTTCACGAGATGACTTTACGTTTGCACTAATATCTTCAGAATGCGACTTTACTCGGTCAATCCGAAGATACTGTCGGAAAGCTGAGACTCTCAGGAGCATTTTAAGATATTTTTTAGCTTCTTGAGACAAGAAATAACAAAGTTATGGCTTCTAGAAAATTTTTTAGCTTTGTATAGTAAAAGAACTAATGTACGAAACCTTATTTTAAAATATACAAAAATTTAAACTGTTTAGAGCTGCGACTTATAGCCATCTTGCTTACGAAGCTTGTTTAACTTAAACGAAACTAATAGAAATGCTTAACATAAAAGTGAGAAGATGAAAGAAAATGGCGTGTACTATAATGGGTTTTTGATACCATATATAAGTGTTGCAAATGGAAATACTTGACATAAAAGTTAAAAAACTGACAAAAATGGCATTTACTTTTATGGGTAATACTATATATCAGGGTTACCAATGGAAAAAACTGTCATAAAAGTGTAAAAACTAATAAAAATGGCATTTATTATGTTGGTTTTTCATACTCTACATTAGGGTTGCCAACTCAGATATAAAATCAAAAAAGTTTTTGAGGTTTTTTAATTGTCTGAATCTTTTATGACCAAGCATCATTAAAAGTTTCTTAGTTGCACAATGAGAAAAAAAAACAACATAGTTAAGGTTTGATTTCAATTCAAATTTAACAAAATAAAATTAATAATCAGCCTACTTTGAATAATCTAATGTTTGTATAAAATATTTTTTTTTCTTCAGTTATTCGACAATTAAAAAAAAATGTACATATTATAACAAATGTTAAAAGCTGTTTATACTCTCGTTTATTCATGATGCCAAATAGTGATTCTCGAATAATGACGTCACAACTTAATACTAAAAACTAAAGTAAACAAGAAAATTTTCATTAGATAATGAGTTTTTTATATCAACATTCTTAATAATAGAAAGGTAAGTATCATCACCAAGGAAGCAATTCCTTTATTATTATTTCACAACTGTTCATCGACTTCAACGTGCTGTTTGCTGATTTGTTGATGAACAATAAGCCTAAGTACTTACAGTCTACTTCGCACAAGTCATTGCTTTGAGATTTTAAATGAAGAAATTTCTCAACCAGACCCTGGTAAACGGCGAGAGATTGCTGTAAATTTTGCTGAAGGTTGAACAAATTAAATCAAATTCTTCAAACACATAGCATTTTCACGAGATGACTTTACGTTTGCACTAATATCTTCAGAATGCGACTTTACTCGGTCAATCCGAAGATACTGTCGGAAAGCTGAGACTCTCAGGAGCATTTTAAGATATTTTTTAGCTTCTTGAGACAAGAAATAACAAAGTTATGGCTTCTAGAAAATTTTTTAGCTTTGTATAGTAAAAGAACTAATGTACGAAACCTTATTTTAAAATATACAAAAATTTAAACTGTTTAGAGCTGCGACTTATAGCCATCTTGCTTACGAAGCTTGTTTAACTTAAACGAAACTAATAGAAATGCTTAACATAAAAGTGAGAAGATGAAAGAAAATGGCGTGTACTATAATGGGTTTTTGATACCATATATAAGTGTTGCAAATGGAAATACTTGACATAAAAGTTAAAAAACTGACAAAAATGGCATTTACTTTTATGGGTAATACTATATATCAGGGTTACCAATGGAAAAAACTGTCATAAAAGTGTAAAAACTAATAAAAATGGCATTTATTATGTTGGTTTTTCATACTCTACATTAGGGTTGCCAACTCAGATATAAAATCAAAAAAGTTTTTGAGGTTTTTTAATTGTCTGAATCTTTTATGACCAAGCATCATTAAAAGTTTCTTAGTTGCACAATGAGAAAAAAAAACAACATAGTTAAGGTTTGATTTCAATTCAAATTTAACAAAATAAAATTAATAATCAGCCTACTTTGAATAATCTAATGTTTGTATAAAATATTTTTTTTTCTTCAGTTATTCGACAATTAAAAAAAAATGTACATATTATAACAAATGTTAAAAGCTGTTTATACTCTCGTTTATTCATGATGCCAAATAGTGATTCTCGAATAATGACGTCACAACTTAATACTAAAAACTAAAGTAAACAAGAAAATTTTCATTAGATAATGAGTTTTTTATATCAACATTCTTAATAATAGAAAGGTAAGTATCATCACCAAGGAAGCAATTCCTTTATTATTATTTCACAACTGTTCATCGACTTCAACGTGCTGTTTGCTGATTTGTTGATGAACAATAAGCCTAAGTACTTACAGTCTACTTCGCACAAGTCATTGCTTTGAGATTTTAAGTGAAGAAATTTCTCAACCAGACCCTGGTAAACGGCGAGAGATTGCTGTAAATTTTGCTGAAGGTTGAACAAATTAAATCAAATTCTTCAAACACATAGCATTTTCACGAGATGACTTTACGTTTGCACTAATATCTTCAGAATGCGACTTTACTCGGTCAATCCGAAGATACTGTCGGAAAGCTGAGACTCTCAGGAACATTTTAAGATATTTTTTAGCTTCTTGAGACAAGAAATAACAAAGTTATGGCTTCTAGAAATTTTTTTAGTTTTGTATAGTAAAAAAACTAATATACGAAACTTTATTTTAACATATACAAAAATTCAAACTAGTTAGAGCTGCGACTTATAGCCATCTTGCTTATGAAGCTTGTTTAACTTAAACGAAACTAATAGAAATACTTAACATAAAAGTGAGAAAAAAAAATGGCGTGTACTATAATGGGTTTTTGATACCATATATAAGTGTTGCAAATGGAAATACTTGACATAAAAGTTAAAAAACTGACAAAAATGGCATTTACTTTTATGGGTAATACTATATATCAGGGTTACCAATGGAAAAAACTGTCATAAAAGTGTAAAAACTAATAAAAATGGCATTTATTATGTTGGTTTTTCATACTCTACATTAGGGTTGCCAACTCAGATATAAAATCAAAAAAGTTTTTGAGGTTTTTTAATTGTCTGAATCTTTTATGACCAAGCATCATTAAAAGTTTCTTAGTTGCACAATGAGAAAAAAAAACAACATAGTTAAGGTTTGATTTCAATTCAAATTTAACAAAATAAAATTAATAATCAGCCTACTTTGAATAATCTAATGTTTGTATAAAATATTTTTTTTTCTTCAGTTATTCGACAATTAAAAAAAAATGTACATATTATAACAAATGTTAAAAGCTGTTTATACTCTCGTTTATTCATGATGCCAAATAGTGATTCTCGAATAATGACGTCACAACTTAATACTAAAAACTAAAGTAAACAAGAAAATTTTCATTAGATAATGAGTTTTTTATATCAACATTCTTAATAATAGAAAGGTAAGTATCATCACCAAGGAAGCAATTCCTTTATTATTATTTCACAACTGTTCATCGACTTCAACGTGCTGTTTGCTGATTTGTTGATGAACAATAAGCCTAAGTACTTACAGTCTACTTCGCACAAGTCATTGCTTTGAGATTTTAAGTGAAGAAATTTCTCAACCAGACCCTGGTAAACGGCGAGAGATTGCTGTAAATTTTGCTGAAGGTTGAACAAATTAAATCAAATTCTTCAAACACATAGCATTTTCACGAGATGACTTTACGTTTGCACTAATATCTTCAGAATGCGACTTTACTCGGTCAATCCGAAGATACTGTCGGAAAGCTGAGACTCTCAGGAACATTTTAAGATATTTTTTAGCTTCTTGAGACAAGAAATAACAAAGTTATGGCTTCTAGAAATTTTTTTAGTTTTGTATAGTAAAAAAACTAATATACGAAACTTTATTTTAACATATACAAAAATTCAAACTAGTTAGAGCTGCGACTTATAGCCATCTTGCTTATGAAGCTTGTTTAACTTAAACGAAACTAATAGAAATACTTAACATAAAAGTGAGAAAAAAAAATGGCGTGTACTATAATGGGTTTTTGATACCATATATAAGTGTTGCAAATGGAAATACTTGACATAAAAGTTAAAAAACTGACAAAAATGGCATTTACTTTTATGGGTAATACTATATATCAGGGTTACCAATGGAAAAAACTGTCATAAAAGTGTAAAAACTAATAAAAATGGCATTTATTATGTTGGTTTTTCATACTCTACATTAGGGTTGCCAACTCAGATATAAAATCAAAAAAGTTTTTGAGGTTTTTTAATTGTCTGAATCTTTTATGACCAAGCATCATTAAAAGTTTCTTAGTTGCACAATGAGAAAAAAAAACAACATAGTTAAGGTTTGATTTCAATTCAAATTTATCAAAATAAAATTAATAATCAGCTTACTTTGAATAATCTAATGTTTGTATAAAATAATTTTTTTTCTTCAGTTATTCGACAATTAAAAAAAAATGTACATATTATAACAAATGTTAAAAGCTGTTTATACTCTCGTTTATTCATGATGCCAAATAGTGATTCTCGAATAATGACGTCACAACTTAATACTAAAAACTAAAGTAAACAAGAAAATTTTCATTAGATAATGAGTTTTTTATATCAACATTCTTAATAATAGAAAGGTAAGTATCATCACCAAGGAAGCAATTCCTTTATTATTATTTCACAACTGTTCATCGACTTCAACGTGCTGTTTGCTGATTTGTTGATGAACAATAAGCCTAAGTACTTACAGTCTACTTCGCACAAGTCATTGCTTTGAGATTTTAAGTGAAGAAATTTCTCAACCAGACCCTGGTAAACGGCGAGAGATTGCTGTAAATTTTGCTGAAGGTTGAACAAATTAAATCAAATTCTTCAAACACATAGCATTTTCACGAGATGACTTTACGTTTGCACTAATATCTTCAGAATGCGACTTTACTCGGTCAATCCGAAGATACTGTCGGAAAGCTGAGACTCTCAGGAACATTTTAAGATATTTTTTAGCTTCTTGAGACAAGAAATAACAAAGTTATGGCTTCTAGAAATTTTTTTAGTTTTGTATAGTAAAAAAACTAATATACGAAACTTTATTTTAACATATACAAAAATTCAAACTAGTTAGAGCTGCGACTTATAGCCATCTTGCTATGAAGCTTGTTTAACTTAAACGAAACTAATAGAAATACTTAACATAAAAGTGAGAAAAAAAAATGGCGTGTACTATAATGGGTTTTTGATACCATATATAAGTGTTGCAAATGGAAATACTTGACATAAAAGTTAAAAAACTGACAAAAATGGCATTTACTTTTATGGGTAATACTATATATCAGGGTTACCAATGGAAAAAACTGTCATAAAAGTGTAAAAACTAATAAAAATGGCATTTATTATGTTGGTTTTTCATACTCTACATTAGGGTTGCCAACTCAGATATAAAATCAAAAAAGTTTTTGAGGTTTTTTAATTGTCTGAATCTTTTATGACCAAGCATCATTAAAAGTTTCTTAGTTGCACAATGAGAAAAAAAAACAACATAGTTAAGGTTTGATTTCAATTCAAATTTAACAAAATAAAATTAATAATCAGCCTACTTTGAATAATCTAATGTTTGTATAAAATAATTTTTTTTCTTCAGTTATTCGACAATTAAAAAAAAATGTACATATTATAACAAATGTTAAAAGCTGTTTATACTCTCGTTTATTCATGATGCCAAATAGTGATTCTCGAATAATGACGTCACAACTTAATACTAAAAACTAAAGTAAACAAGAAAATTTTCATTAGATAATGAGTTTTTTATATCAACATTCTTAATAATAGAAAGGTAAGTATCATCACCAAGGAAGCAATTCCTTTATTATTATTTCACAACTGTTCATCGACTTCAACGTGCTGTTTGCTGATTTGTTGATGAACAATAAGCCTAAGTACTTACAGTCTACTTCGCACAAGTCATTGCTTTGAGATTTTAAGTGAAGAAATTTCTCAACCAGACCCTGGTAAACGGCGAGAGATTGCTGTAAATTTTGCTGAAGGTTGAACAAATTAAATCAAATTCTTCAAACACATAGCATTTTCACGAGATGACTTTACGTTTGCACTAATATCTTCAGAATGCGACTTTACTCGGTCAATCCGAAGATACTGTCGGAAAGCTGAGACTCTCAGGAGCATTTTAAGATATTTTTTAGCTTCTTGAGACAAGAAATAACAAAGTTATGGCTTCTAGAAAATTTTTTAGCTTTGTATAGTAAAAGAACTAATGTACGAAACCTTATTTTAAAATATACAAAAATTTAAACTGTTTAGAGCTGCGACTTATAGCCATCTTGCTTACGAAGCTTGTTTAACTTAAACGAAACTAATAGAAATGCTTAACATAAAAGTGAGAAGATGAAAGAAAATGGCGTGTACTATAATGGGTTTTTGATACCATATATAAGTGTTGCAAATGGAAATACTTGACATAAAAGTTAAAAAACTGACAAAAATGGCATTTACTTTTATGGGTAATACTATATATCAGGGTTACCAATGGAAAAAACTGTCATAAAAGTGTAAAAACTAATAAAAATGGCATTTATTATGTTGGTTTTTCATACTCTACATTAGGGTTGCCAACTCAGATATAAAATCAAAAAAGTTTTTGAGGTTTTTTAATTGTCTGAATCTTTTATGACCAAGCATCATTAAAAGTTTCTTAGTTGCACAATGAGAAAAAAAAACAACATAGTTAAGGTTTGATTTCAATTCAAATTTAACAAAATAAAATTAATAATCAGCCTACTTTGAATAATCTAATGTTTGTATAAAATATTTTTTTTTCTTCAGTTATTCGACAATTAAAAAAAAATGTACATATTATAACAAATGTTAAAAGCTGTTTATACTCTCGTTTATTCATGATGCCAAATAGTGATTCTCGAATAATGACGTCACAACTTAATACTAAAAACTAAAGTAAACAAGAAAATTTTCATTAGATAATGAGTTTTTTATATCAACATTCTTAATAATAGAAAGGTAAGTATCATCACCAAGGAAGCAATTCCTTTATTATTATTTCACAACTGTTCATCGACTTCAACGTGCTGTTTGCTGATTTGTTGATGAACAATAAGCCTAAGTACTTACAGTCTACTTCGCACAAGTCATTGCTTTGAGATTTTAAGTGAAGAAATTTCTCAACCAGACCCTGGTAAACGGCGAGAGATTGCTGTAAATTTTGCTGAAGGTTGAACAAATTAAATCAAATTCTTCAAACACATAGCATTTTCACGAGATGACTTTACGTTTGCACTAATATCTTCAGAATGCGACTTTACTCGGTCAATCCGAAGATACTGTCGGAAAGCTGAGACTCTCAGGAACATTTTAAGATATTTTTTAGCTTCTTGAGACAAGAAATAACAAAGTTATGGCTTCTAGAAATTTTTTTAGTTTTGTATAGTAAAAAAACTAATATACGAAACTTTATTTTAACATATACAAAAATTCAAACTAGTTAGAGCTGCGACTTATAGCCATCTTGCTTATGAAGCTTGTTTAACTTAAACGAAACTAATAGAAATACTTAACATAAAAGTGAGAAAAAAAAATGGCGTGTACTATAATGGGTTTTTGATACCATATATAAGTGTTGCAAATGGAAATACTTGACATAAAAGTTAAAAAACTGACAAAAATGGCATTTACTTTTATGGGTAATACTATATATCAGGGTTACCAATGGAAAAAACTGTCATAAAAGTGTAAAAACTAATAAAAATGGCATTTATTATGTTGGTTTTTCATACTCTACATTAGGGTTGCCAACTCAGATATAAAATCAAAAAAGTTTTTGAGGTTTTTTAATTGTCTGAATCTTTTATGACCAAGCATCATTAAAAGTTTCTTAGTTGCACAATGAGAAAAAAAAACAACATAGTTAAGGTTTGATTTCAATTCAAATTTAACAAAATAAAATTAATAATCAGCCTACTTTGAATAATCTAATGTTTGTATAAAATATTTTTTTTTCTTCAGTTATTCGACAATTAAAAAAAAATGTACATATTATAACAAATGTTAAAAGCTGTTTATACTCTCGTTTATTCATGATGCCAAATAGTGATTCTCGAATAATGACGTCACAACTTAATACTAAAAACTAAAGTAAACAAGAAAATTTTCATTAGATAATGAGTTTTTTATATCAACATTCTTAATAATAGAAAGGTAAGTATCATCACCAAGGAAGCAATTCCTTTATTATTATTTCACAACTGTTCATCGACTTCAACGTGCTGTTTGCTGATTTGTTGATGAACAATAAGCCTAAGTACTTACAGTCTACTTCGCACAAGTCATTGCTTTGAGATTTTAAGTGAAGAAATTTCTCAACCAGACCCTGGTAAACGGCGAGAGATTGCTGTAAATTTTGCTGAAGGTTGAACAAATTAAATCAAATTCTTCAAACACATAGCATTTTCACGAGATGACTTTACGTTTGCACTAATATCTTCAGAATGCGACTTTACTCGGTCAATCCGAAGATACTGTCGGAAAGCTGAGACTCTCAGGAACATTTTAAGATATTTTTTAGCTTCTTGAGACAAGAAATAACAAAGTTATGGCTTCTAGAAATTTTTTTAGTTTTGTATAGTAAAAAAACTAATATACGAAACTTTATTTTAACATATACAAAAATTCAAACTAGTTAGAGCTGCGACTTATAGCCATCTTGCTTATGAAGCTTGTTTAACTTAAACGAAACTAATAGAAATACTTAACATAAAAGTGAGAAAAAAAAATGGCGTGTACTATAATGGGTTTTTGATACCATATATAAGTGTTGCAAATGGAAATACTTGACATAAAAGTTAAAAAACTGACAAAAATGGCATTTACTTTTATGGGTAATACTATATATCAGGGTTACCAATGGAAAAAACTGTCATAAAAGTGTAAAAACTAATAAAAATGGCATTTATTATGTTGGTTTTTCATACTCTACATTAGGGTTGCCAACTCAGATATAAAATCAAAAAAGTTTTTGAGGTTTTTTAATTGTCTGAATCTTTTATGACCAAGCATCATTAAAAGTTTCTTAGTTGCACAATGAGAAAAAAAAACAACATAGTTAAGGTTTGATTTCAATTCAAATTTAACAAAATAAAATTAATAATCAGCCTACTTTGAATAATCTAATGTTTGTATAAAATATTTTTTTTTCTTCAGTTATTCGACAATTAAAAAAAAATGTACATATTATAACAAATGTTAAAAGCTGTTTATACTCTCGTTTATTCATGATGCCAAATAGTGATTCTCGAATAATGACGTCACAACTTAATACTAAAAACTAAAGTAAACAAGAAAATGTTCATTAGATAATGAGTTTTTGATGTCAACATTCTTAATAATAGAAAGGTAAGTATCATCACCAAGGAAGCAATTCCTTTATTATTATTTCACAACTGTTCATCGACTTCAACGTGCTGTTTGCTGATTTGTTGATGAACAATAAGCCTAAGTACTTACAGTCTACTTCGCACAAGTCATTGCTTTGAGATTTTAAATGAAGAAATTTCTCAACCAGACCCTGGTAAACGGCGAGAGATTGCTGTAAATTTTGCTGAAGGTTGAACAAATTAAATCAAATTCTTCAAACACATAGCATTTTCACGAGATGACTTTACGTTTGCACTAATATCTTCAGAATGCGACTTTACTCGGTCAATCCGAAGATACTGTCGGAAAGCTGAGACTCTCAGGAACATTTTAAGATATTTTTTAGCTTCTTGAGACTAGAAATAACAAAGTTATGGCTTCTAGAAATTTTTTTAGTTTTGTATAGTAAAAAAACTAATATACGAAACTTTATTTTAACATATACAAAAATTCAAACTAGTTAGAGCTGCGACTTATAGCCATCTTGCTTATGAAGCTTGTTTAACTTAAACGAAACTAATAGAAATACTTAACATAAAAGTGAGAAAAAAAAATGGCGTGTACTATAATGGGTTTTTGATACCATATATAAGTGTTGCAAATGGAAATACTTGACATAAAAGTTAAAAAACTGACAAAAATGGCATTTACTTTTATGGGTAATACTATATATCAGGGTTACCAATGGAAAAAACTGTCATAAAAGTGTAAAAACTAATAAAAATGGCATTTATTATGTTGGTTTTTCATACTCTACATTAGGGTTGCCAACTCAGATATAAAATCAAAAAAGTTTTTGAGGTTTTTTAATTGTCTGAATCTTTTATGACCAAGCATCATTAAAAGTTTCTTAGTTGCACAATGAGAAAAAAAAACAACATAGTTAAGGTTTGATTTCAATTCAAATTTATCAAAATAAAATTAATAATCAGCTTACTTTGAATAATCTAATGTTTGTATAAAATAATTTTTTTTCTTCAGTTATTCGACAATTAAAAAAAAATGTACATATTATAACAAATGTTAAAAGCTGTTTATACTCTCGTTTATTCATGATGCCAAATAGTGATTCTCGAATAATGACGTCACAACTTAATACTAAAAACTAAAGTAAACAAGAAAATGTTCATTAGATAATGAGTTTTTGATGTCAACATTCTTAATAATAGAAAGGTAAGTATCATCACCAAGGAAGCAATTCCTTTATTATTATTTCACAACTGTTCATCGACTTCAACGTGCTGTTTGCTGATTTGTTGATGAACAATAAGCCTAAGTACTTACAGTCTACTTCGCACAAGTCATTGCTTTGAGATTTTAAATGAAGAAATTTCTCAACCAGACCCTGGTAAACGGCGAGAGATTGCTGTAAATTTTGCTGAAGGTTGAACAAATTAAATCAAATTCTTCAAACACATAGCATTTTCACGAGATGACTTTACGTTTGCACTAATATCTTCAGAATGCGACTTTACTCGGTCAATCCGAAGATACTGTCGGAAAGCTGAGACTCTCAGGAGCATTTTAAGATATTTTTTAGCTTCTTGAGACAAGAAATAACAAAGTTATGGCTTCTAGAAAATTTTTTAGCTTTGTATAGTAAAAGAACTAATGTACGAAACCTTATTTTAAAATATACAAAAATTTAAACTGTTTAGAGCTGCGACTTATAGCCATCTTGCTTACGAAGCTTGTTTAACTTAAACGAAACTAATAGAAATGCTTAACATAAAAGTGAGAAGATGAAAGAAAATGGCGTGTACTATAATGGGTTTTTGATACCATATATAAGTGTTGCAAATGGAAATACTTGACATAAAAGTTAAAAAACTGACAAAAATGGCATTTACTTTTATGGGTAATACTATATATCAGGGTTACCAATGGAAAAAACTGTCATAAAAGTGTAAAAACTAATAAAAATGGCATTTATTATGTTGGTTTTTCATACTCTACATTAGGGTTGCCAACTCAGATATAAAATCAAAAAAGTTTTTGAGGTTTTTTAATTGTCTGAATCTTTTATGACCAAGCATCATTAAAAGTTTCTTAGTTGCACAATGAGAAAAAAAAACAACATAGTTAAGGTTTGATTTCAATTCAAATTTAACAAAATAAAATTAATAATCAGCCTACTTTGAATAATCTAATGTTTGTATAAAATATTTTTTTTTCTTCAGTTATTCGACAATTAAAAAAAAATGTACATATTATAACAAATGTTAAAAGCTGTTTATACTCTCGTTTATTCATGATGCCAAATAGTGATTCTCGAATAATGACGTCACAACTTAATACTAAAAACTAAAGTAAACAAGAAAATTTTCATTAGATAATGAGTTTTTTATATCAACATTCTTAATAATAGAAAGGTAAGTATCATCACCAAGGAAGCAATTCCTTTATTATTATTTCACAACTGTTCATCGACTTCAACGTGCTGTTTGCTGATTTGTTGATGAACAATAAGCCTAAGTACTTACAGTCTACTTCGCACAAGTCATTGCTTTGAGATTTTAAGTGAAGAAATTTCTCAACCAGACCCTGGTAAACGGCGAGAGATTGCTGTAAATTTTGCTGAAGGTTGAACAAATTAAATCAAATTCTTCAAACACATAGCATTTTCACGAGATGACTTTACGTTTGCACTAATATCTTCAGAATGCGACTTTACTCGGTCAATCCGAAGATACTGTCGGAAAGCTGAGACTCTCAGGAACATTTTAAGATATTTTTTAGCTTCTTGAGACTAGAAATAACAAAGTTATGGCTTCTAGAAATTTTTTTAGTTTTGTATAGTAAAAAAACTAATATACGAAACTTTATTTTAACATATACAAAAATTCAAACTAGTTAGAGCTGCGACTTATAGCCATCTTGCTTATGAAGCTTGTTTAACTTAAACGAAACTAATAGAAATGCTTAACATAAAAGTGAGAAGATGAAAGAAAATGGCGTGTACTATAATGGGTTTTTGATACCATATATAAGTGTTGCAAATGGAAATACTTGACATAAAAGTTAAAAAACTGACAAAAATGGCATTTACTTTTATGGGTAATACTATATATCAGGGTTACCAATGGAAAAAACTGTCATAAAAGTGTAAAAACTAATAAAAATGGCATTTATTATGTTGGTTTTTCATACTCTACATTAGGGTTGCCAACTCAGATATAAAATCAAAAAAGTTTTTGAGGTTTTTTAATTGTCTGAATCTTTTATGACCAAGCATCATTAAAAGTTTCTTAGTTGCACAATGAGAAAAAAAAACAACATAGTTAAGGTTTGATTTCAATTCAAATTTATCAAAATAAAATTAATAATCAGCTTACTTTGAATAATCTAATGTTTGTATAAAATAATTTTTTTTCTTCACTTATTCGACAATTAAAAAAAAATGTACATATTATAACAAATGTTAAAAGCTGTTTATACTCTCGTTTATTCATGATGCCAAATAGTGATTCTCGAATAATGACGTCACAACTTAATACTAAAAACTAAAGTAAACAAGAAAATGTTCATTAGATAATGAGTTTTTGATGTCAACATTCTTAATAATAGAAAGGTAAGTATCATCACCAAGGAAGCAATTCCTTTATTATTATTTCACAACTGTTCATCGACTTCAACGTGCTGTTTGCTGATTTGTTGATGAACAATAAGCCTAAGTACTTACAGTCTACTTCGCACAAGTCATTGCTTTGAGATTTTAAATGAAGAAATTTCTCAACCAGACCCTGGTAAACGGCGAGAGATTGCTGTAAATTTTGCTGAAGGTTGAACAAATTAAATCAAATTCTTCAAACACATAGCATTTTCACGAGATGACTTTACGTTTGCACTAATATCTTCAGAATGCGACTTTACTCGGTCAATCCGAAGATACTGTCGGAAAGCTGAGACTCTCAGGAGCATTTTAAGATATTTTTTAGCTTCTTGAGACTAGAAATAACAAAGTTATGGCTTATAGAAATTTTTTTAGTTTTGTATAGTAAAAAAACTAATATACGAAACTTTATTTTAACATATACAAAAATTCAAACTAGTTAGAGCTGCGACTTATAGCCATCTTGCTTACGAAGCTTGTTTAACTTAAACGAAACTAATAGAAATGCTTAACATAAAAGTGAGAAGATGAAAGAAAATGGCGTGTACTATAATGGGTTTTTGATACCATATATAAGTGTTGCAAATGGAAATACTTGACATAAAAGTTAAAAAACTGACAAAAATGGCATTTACTTTTATGGGTAATACTATATATCAGGGTTACCAATGGAAAAAACTGTCATAAAAGTGTAAAAACTAATAAAAATGGCATTTATTATGTTGGTTTTTCATACTCTACATTAGGGTTGCCAACTCAGATATAAAATCAAAAAAGTTTTTGAGGTTTTTTAATTGTCTGAATCTTTTATGACCAAGCATCATTAAAAGTTTCTTAGTTGCACAATGAGAAAAAAAAACAACATAGTTAAGGTTTGATTTCAATTCAAATTTATCAAAATAAAATTAATAATCAGCTTACTTTGAATAATCTAATGTTTGTATAAAATAATTTTTTTTCTTCACTTATTCGACAATTAAAAAAAAATGTACATATTATAACAAATGTTAAAAGCTGTTTATACTCTCGTTTATTCATGATGCCAAATAGTGATTCTCGAATAATGACGTCACAACTTAATACTAAAAACTAAAGTAAACAAGAAAATGTTCATTAGATAATGAGTTTTCAACATTCTTAATAATAGAAAGGTAAGTATCATCACCAAGGAAGCAATTCCTTTATTATTATTTCACAACTGTTCATCGACTTCAACGTGCTGTTTGCTGATTTGTTGATGAACAATAAGCCTAAGTACTTACAGTCTACTTCGCACAAGTCATTGCTTTGAGATTTTAAATGAAGAAATTTCTCAACCAGACCCTGGTAAACGGCGAGAGATTGCTGTAAATTTTGCTGAAGGTTGAACAAATTAAATCAAATTCTTCAAACACATAGCATTTTCACGAGATGACTTTACGTTTGCACTAATATCTTCAGAATGCGACTTTACTCGGTCAATCCGAAGATACTGTCGGAAAGCTGAGACTCTCAGGAGCATTTTAAGATATTTTTTAGCTTCTTGAGACTAGAAATAACAAAGTTATGGCTTATAGAAATTTTTTTAGTTTTGTATAGTAAAAAAACTAATATACGAAACTTTATTTTAACATATACAAAAATTCAAACTAGTTAGAGCTGCGACTTATAGCCATCTTGCTTACGAAGCTTGTTTAACTTAAACGAAACTAATAGAAATGCTTAACATAAAAGTGAGAAGATGAAAGAAAATGGCGTGTACTATAATGGGTTTTTGATACCATATATAAGTGTTGCAAATGGAAATACTTGACATAAAAGTTAAAAAACTGACAAAAATGGCATTTACTTTTATGGGTAATACTATATATCAGGGTTACCAATGGAAAAAACTGTCATAAAAGTGTAAAAACTAATAAAAATGGCATTTATTATGTTGGTTTTTCATACTCTACATTAGGGTTGCCAACTCAGATATAAAATCAAAAAAGTTTTTGAGGTTTTTTAATTGTCTGAATCTTTTATGACCAAGCATCATTAAAAGTTTCTTAGTTGCACAATGAGAAAAAAAAACAACATAGTTAAGGTTTGATTTCAATTCAAATTTATCAAAATAAAATTAATAATCAGCTTACTTTGAATAATCTAATGTTTGTATAAAATAATTTTTTTTCTTCACTTATTCGACAATTAAAAAAAAATGTACATATTATAACAAATGTTAAAAGCTGTTTATACTCTCGTTTATTCATGATGCCAAATAGTGATTCTCGAATAATGACGTCACAACTTAATACTAAAAACTAAAGTAAACAAGAAAATGTTCATTAGATAATGAGTTTTCAACATTCTTAATAATAGAAAGGTAAGTATCATCACCAAGGAAGCAATTCCTTTATTATTATTTCACAACTGTTCATCGACTTCAACGTGCTGTTTGCTGATTTGTTGATGAACAATAAGCCTAAGTACTTACAGTCTACTTCGCACAAGTCATTGCTTTGAGATTTTAAATGAAGAAATTTCTCAACCAGACCCTGGTAAACGGCGAGAGATTGCTGTAAATTTTGCTGAAGGTTGAACAAATTAAATCAAATTCTTCAAACACATAGCATTTTCACGAGATGACTTTACGTTTGCACTAATATCTTCAGAATGCGACTTTACTCGGTCAATCCGAAGATACTGTCGGAAAGCTGAGACTCTCAGGAGCATTTTAAGATATTTTTTAGCTTCTTGAGACTAGAAATAACAAAGTTATGGCTTATAGAAATTTTTTTAGTTTTGTATAGTAAAAAAACTAATATACGAAACTTTATTTTAACATATACAAAAATTCAAACTAGTTAGAGCTGCGACTTATAGCCATCTTGCTTACGAAGCTTGTTTAACTTAAACGAAACTAATAGAAATGCTTAACATAAAAGTGAGAAGATGAAAGAAAATGGCGTGTACTATAATGGGTTTTTGATACCATATATAAGTGTTGCAAATGGAAATACTTGACATAAAAGTTAAAAAACTGACAAAAATGGCATTTACTTTTATGGGTAATACTATATATCAGGGTTACCAATGGAAAAAACTGTCATAAAAGTGTAAAAACTAATAAAAATGGCATTTATTATGTTGGTTTTTCATACTCTACATTAGGGTTGCCAACTCAGATATAAAATCAAAAAAGTTTTTGAGGTTTTTTAATTGTCTGAATCTTTTATGACCAAGCATCATTAAAAGTTTCTTAGTTGCACAATGAGAAAAAAAAACAACATAGTTAAGGTTTGATTTCAATTCAAATTTATCAAAATAAAATTAATAATCAGCTTACTTTGAATAATCTAATGTTTGTATAAAATAATTTTTTTTCTTCACTTATTCGACAATTAAAAAAAAATGTACATATTATAACAAATGTTAAAAGCTGTTTATACTCTCGTTTATTCATGATGCCAAATAGTGATTCTCGAATAATGACGTCACAACTTAATACTAAAAACTAAAGTAAACAAGAAAATGTTCATTAGATAATGAGTTTTCAACATTCTTAATAATAGAAAGGTAAGTATCATCACCAAGGAAGCAATTCCTTTATTATTATTTCACAACTGTTCATCGACTTCAACGTGCTGTTTGCTGATTTGTTGATGAACAATAAGCCTAAGTACTTACAGTCTACTTCGCACAAGTCATTGCTTTGAGATTTTAAATGAAGAAATTTCTCAACCAGACCCTGGTAAACGGCGAGAGATTGCTGTAAATTTTGCTGAAGGTTGAACAAATTAAATCAAATTCTTCAAACACATAGCATTTTCACGAGATGACTTTACGTTTGCACTAATATCTTCAGAATGCGACTTTACTCGGTCAATCCGAAGATACTGTCGGAAAGCTGAGACTCTCAGGAGCATTTTAAGATATTTTTTAGCTTCTTGAGACTAGAAATAACAAAGTTATGGCTTATAGAAATTTTTTTAGTTTTGTATAGTAAAAAAACTAATATACGAAACTTTATTTTAACATATACAAAAATTCAAACTAGTTAGAGCTGCGACTTATAGCCATCTTGCTTACGAAGCTTGTTTAACTTAAACGAAACTAATAGAAATGCTTAACATAAAAGTGAGAAGATGAAAGAAAATGGCGTGTACTATAATGGGTTTTTGATACCATATATAAGTGTTGCAAATGGAAATACTTGACATAAAAGTTAAAAAACTGACAAAAATGGCATTTACTTTTATGGGTAATACTATATATCAGGGTTACCAATGGAAAAAACTGTCATAAAAGTGTAAAAACTAATAAAAATGGCATTTATTATGTTGGTTTTTCATACTCTACATTAGGGTTGCCAACTCAGATATAAAATCAAAAAAGTTTTTGAGGTTTTTTAATTGTCTGAATCTTTTATGACCAAGCATCATTAAAAGTTTCTTAGTTGCACAATGAGAAAAAAAAACAACATAGTTAAGGTTTGATTTCAATTCAAATTTATCAAAATAAAATTAATAATCAGCTTACTTTGAATAATCTAATGTTTGTATAAAATAATTTTTTTTCTTCACTTATTCGACAATTAAAAAAAAATGTACATATTATAACAAATGTTAAAAGCTGTTTATACTCTCGTTTATTCATGATGCCAAATAGTGATTCTCGAATAATGACGTCACAACTTAATACTAAAAACTAAAGTAAACAAGAAAATGTTCATTAGATAATGAGTTTTCAACATTCTTAATAATAGAAAGGTAAGTATCATCACCAAGGAAGCAATTCCTTTATTATTATTTCACAACTGTTCATCGACTTCAACGTGCTGTTTGCTGATTTGTTGATGAACAATAAGCCTAAGTACTTACAGTCTACTTCGCACAAGTCATTGCTTTGAGATTTTAAATGAAGAAATTTCTCAACCAGACCCTGGTAAACGGCGAGAGATTGCTGTAAATTTTGCTGAAGGTTGAACAAATTAAATCAAATTCTTCAAACACATAGCATTTTCACGAGATGACTTTACGTTTGCACTAATATCTTCAGAATGCGACTTTACTCGGTCAATCCGAAGATACTGTCGGAAAGCTGAGACTCTCAGGAGCATTTTAAGATATTTTTTAGCTTCTTGAGACTAGAAATAACAAAGTTATGGCTTATAGAAATTTTTTTAGTTTTGTATAGTAAAAAAACTAATATACGAAACTTTATTTTAACATATACAAAAATTCAAACTAGTTAGAGCTGCGACTTATAGCCATCTTGCTTACGAAGCTTGTTTAACTTAAACGAAACTAATAGAAATGCTTAACATAAAAGTGAGAAGATGAAAGAAAATGGCGTGTACTATAATGGGTTTTTGATACCATATATAAGTGTTGCAAATGGAAATACTTGACATAAAAGTTAAAAAACTGACAAAAATGGCATTTACTTTTATGGGTAATACTATATATCAGGGTTACCAATGGAAAAAACTGTCATAAAAGTGTAAAAACTAATAAAAATGGCATTTATTATGTTGGTTTTTCATACTCTACATTAGGGTTGCCAACTCAGATATAAAATCAAAAAAGTTTTTGAGGTTTTTTAATTGTCTGAATCTTTTATGACCAAGCATCATTAAAAGTTTCTTAGTTGCACAATGAGAAAAAAAAACAACATAGTTAAGGTTTGATTTCAATTCAAATTTATCAAAATAAAATTAATAATCAGCTTACTTTGAATAATCTAATGTTTGTATAAAATAATTTTTTTTCTTCACTTATTCGACAATTAAAAAAAAATGTACATATTATAACAAATGTTAAAAGCTGTTTATACTCTCGTTTATTCATGATGCCAAATAGTGATTCTCGAATAATGACGTCACAACTTAATACTAAAAACTAAAGTAAACAAGAAAATGTTCATTAGATAATGAGTTTTCAACATTCTTAATAATAGAAAGGTAAGTATCATCACCAAGGAAGCAATTCCTTTATTATTATTTCACAACTGTTCATCGACTTCAACGTGCTGTTTGCTGATTTGTTGATGAACAATAAGCCTAAGTACTTACAGTCTACTTCGCACAAGTCATTGCTTTGAGATTTTAAATGAAGAAATTTCTCAACCAGACCCTGGTAAACGGCGAGAGATTGCTGTAAATTTTGCTGAAGGTTGAACAAATTAAATCAAATTCTTCAAACACATAGCATTTTCACGAGATGACTTTACGTTTGCACTAATATCTTCAGAATGCGACTTTACTCGGTCAATCCGAAGATACTGTCGGAAAGCTGAGACTCTCAGGAGCATTTTAAGATATTTTTTAGCTTCTTGAGACTAGAAATAACAAAGTTATGGCTTATAGAAATTTTTTTAGTTTTGTATAGTAAAAAAACTAATATACGAAACTTTATTTTAACATATACAAAAATTCAAACTAGTTAGAGCTGCGACTTATAGCCATCTTGCTTACGAAGCTTGTTTAACTTAAACGAAACTAATAGAAATGCTTAACATAAAAGTGAGAAGATGAAAGAAAATGGCGTGTACTATAATGGGTTTTTGATACCATATATAAGTGTTGCAAATGGAAATACTTGACATAAAAGTTAAAAAACTGACAAAAATGGCATTTACTTTTATGGGTAATACTATATATCAGGGTTACCAATGGAAAAAACTGTCATAAAAGTGTAAAAACTAATAAAAATGGCATTTATTATGTTGGTTTTTCATACTCTACATTAGGGTTGCCAACTCAGATATAAAATCAAAAAAGTTTTTGAGGTTTTTTAATTGTCTGAATCTTTTATGACCAAGCATCATTAAAAGTTTCTTAGTTGCACAATGAGAAAAAAAAACAACATAGTTAAGGTTTGATTTCAATTCAAATTTATCAAAATAAAATTAATAATCAGCTTACTTTGAATAATCTAATGTTTGTATAAAATAATTTTTTTTCTTCACTTATTCGACAATTAAAAAAAAATGTACATATTATAACAAATGTTAAAAGCTGTTTATACTCTCGTTTATTCATGATGCCAAATAGTGATTCTCGAATAATGACGTCACAACTTAATACTAAAAACTAAAGTAAACAAGAAAATGTTCATTAGATAATGAGTTTTCAACATTCTTAATAATAGAAAGGTAAGTATCATCACCAAGGAAGCAATTCCTTTATTATTATTTCACAACTGTTCATCGACTTCAACGTGCTGTTTGCTGATTTGTTGATGAACAATAAGCCTAAGTACTTACAGTCTACTTCGCACAAGTCATTGCTTTGAGATTTTAAATGAAGAAATTTCTCAACCAGACCCTGGTAAACGGCGAGAGATTGCTGTAAATTTTGCTGAAGGTTGAACAAATTAAATCAAATTCTTCAAACACATAGCATTTTCACGAGATGACTTTACGTTTGCACTAATATCTTCAGAATGCGACTTTACTCGGTCAATCCGAAGATACTGTCGGAAAGCTGAGACTCTCAGGAGCATTTTAAGATATTTTTTAGCTTCTTGAGACTAGAAATAACAAAGTTATGGCTTATAGAAATTTTTTTAGTTTTGTATAGTAAAAAAACTAATATACGAAACTTTATTTTAACATATACAAAAATTCAAACTAGTTAGAGCTGCGACTTATAGCCATCTTGCTTACGAAGCTTGTTTAACTTAAACGAAACTAATAGAAATGCTTAACATAAAAGTGAGAAGATGAAAGAAAATGGCGTGTACTATAATGGGTTTTTGATACCATATATAAGTGTTGCAAATGGAAATACTTGACATAAAAGTTAAAAAACTGACAAAAATGGCATTTACTTTTATGGGTAATACTATATATCAGGGTTACCAATGGAAAAAACTGTCATAAAAGTGTAAAAACTAATAAAAATGGCATTTATTATGTTGGTTTTTCATACTCTACATTAGGGTTGCCAACTCAGATATAAAATCAAAAAAGTTTTTGAGGTTTTTTAATTGTCTGAATCTTTTATGACCAAGCATCATTAAAAGTTTCTTAGTTGCACAATGAGAAAAAAAAACAACATAGTTAAGGTTTGATTTCAATTCAAATTTATCAAAATAAAATTAATAATCAGCTTACTTTGAATAATCTAATGTTTGTATAAAATAATTTTTTTTCTTCACTTATTCGACAATTAAAAAAAAATGTACATATTATAACAAATGTTAAAAGCTGTTTATACTCTCGTTTATTCATGATGCCAAATAGTGATTCTCGAATAATGACGTCACAACTTAATACTAAAAACTAAAGTAAACAAGAAAATGTTCATTAGATAATGAGTTTTCAACATTCTTAATAATAGAAAGGTAAGTATCATCACCAAGGAAGCAATTCCTTTATTATTATTTCACAACTGTTCATCGACTTCAACGTGCTGTTTGCTGATTTGTTGATGAACAATAAGCCTAAGTACTTACAGTCTACTTCGCACAAGTCATTGCTTTGAGATTTTAAATGAAGAAATTTCTCAACCAGACCCTGGTAAACGGCGAGAGATTGCTGTAAATTTTGCTGAAGGTTGAACAAATTAAATCAAATTCTTCAAACACATAGCATTTTCACGAGATGACTTTACGTTTGCACTAATATCTTCAGAATGCGACTTTACTCGGTCAATCCGAAGATACTGTCGGAAAGCTGAGACTCTCAGGAGCATTTTAAGATATTTTTTAGCTTCTTGAGACTAGAAATAACAAAGTTATGGCTTATAGAAATTTTTTTAGTTTTGTATAGTAAAAAAACTAATATACGAAACTTTATTTTAACATATACAAAAATTCAAACTAGTTAGAGCTGCGACTTATAGCCATCTTGCTTACGAAGCTTGTTTAACTTAAACGAAACTAATAGAAATGCTTAACATAAAAGTGAGAAGATGAAAGAAAATGGCGTGTACTATAATGGGTTTTTGATACCATATATAAGTGTTGCAAATGGAAATACTTGACATAAAAGTTAAAAAACTGACAAAAATGGCATTTACTTTTATGGGTAATACTATATATCAGGGTTACCAATGGAAAAAACTGTCATAAAAGTGTAAAAACTAATAAAAATGGCATTTATTATGTTGGTTTTTCATACTCTACATTAGGGTTGCCAACTCAGATATAAAATCAAAAAAGTTTTTGAGGTTTTTTAATTGTCTGAATCTTTTATGACCAAGCATCATTAAAAGTTTCTTAGTTGCACAATGAGAAAAAAAAACAACATAGTTAAGGTTTGATTTCAATTCAAATTTATCAAAATAAAATTAATAATCAGCTTACTTTGAATAATCTAATGTTTGTATAAAATAATTTTTTTTCTTCACTTATTCGACAATTAAAAAAAAATGTACATATTATAACAAATGTTAAAAGCTGTTTATACTCTCGTTTATTCATGATGCCAAATAGTGATTCTCGAATAATGACGTCACAACTTAATACTAAAAACTAAAGTAAACAAGAAAATGTTCATTAGATAATGAGTTTTCAACATTCTTAATAATAGAAAGGTAAGTATCATCACCAAGGAAGCAATTCCTTTATTATTATTTCACAACTGTTCATCGACTTCAACGTGCTGTTTGCTGATTTGTTGATGAACAATAAGCCTAAGTACTTACAGTCTACTTCGCACAAGTCATTGCTTTGAGATTTTAAATGAAGAAATTTCTCAACCAGACCCTGGTAAACGGCGAGAGATTGCTGTAAATTTTGCTGAAGGTTGAACAAATTAAATCAAATTCTTCAAACACATAGCATTTTCACGAGATGACTTTACGTTTGCACTAATATCTTCAGAATGCGACTTTACTCGGTCAATCCGAAGATACTGTCGGAAAGCTGAGACTCTCAGGAGCATTTTAAGATATTTTTTAGCTTCTTGAGACTAGAAATAACAAAGTTATGGCTTATAGAAATTTTTTTAGTTTTGTATAGTAAAAAAACTAATATACGAAACTTTATTTTAACATATACAAAAATTCAAACTAGTTAGAGCTGCGACTTATAGCCATCTTGCTTACGAAGCTTGTTTAACTTAAACGAAACTAATAGAAATGCTTAACATAAAAGTGAGAAGATGAAAGAAAATGGCGTGTACTATAATGGGTTTTTGATACCATATATAAGTGTTGCAAATGGAAATACTTGACATAAAAGTTAAAAAACTGACAAAAATGGCATTTACTTTTATGGGTAATACTATATATCAGGGTTACCAATGGAAAAAACTGTCATAAAAGTGTAAAAACTAATAAAAATGGCATTTATTATGTTGGTTTTTCATACTCTACATTAGGGTTGCCAACTCAGATATAAAATCAAAAAAGTTTTTGAGGTTTTTTAATTGTCTGAATCTTTTATGACCAAGCATCATTAAAAGTTTCTTAGTTGCACAATGAGAAAAAAAAACAACATAGTTAAGGTTTGATTTCAATTCAAATTTATCAAAATAAAATTAATAATCAGCTTACTTTGAATAATCTAATGTTTGTATAAAATAATTTTTTTTCTTCACTTATTCGACAATTAAAAAAAAATGTACATATTATAACAAATGTTAAAAGCTGTTTATACTCTCGTTTATTCATGATGCCAAATAGTGATTCTCGAATAATGACGTCACAACTTAATACTAAAAACTAAAGTAAACAAGAAAATGTTCATTAGATAATGAGTTTTCAACATTCTTAATAATAGAAAGGTAAGTATCATCACCAAGGAAGCAATTCCTTTATTATTATTTCACAACTGTTCATCGACTTCAACGTGCTGTTTGCTGATTTGTTGATGAACAATAAGCCTAAGTACTTACAGTCTACTTCGCACAAGTCATTGCTTTGAGATTTTAAATGAAGAAATTTCTCAACCAGACCCTGGTAAACGGCGAGAGATTGCTGTAAATTTTGCTGAAGGTTGAACAAATTAAATCAAATTCTTCAAACACATAGCATTTTCACGAGATGACTTTACGTTTGCACTAATATCTTCAGAATGCGACTTTACTCGGTCAATCCGAAGATACTGTCGGAAAGCTGAGACTCTCAGGAGCATTTTAAGATATTTTTTAGCTTCTTGAGACTAGAAATAACAAAGTTATGGCTTATAGAAATTTTTTTAGTTTTGTATAGTAAAAAAACTAATATACGAAACTTTATTTTAACATATACAAAAATTCAAACTAGTTAGAGCTGCGACTTATAGCCATCTTGCTTACGAAGCTTGTTTAACTTAAACGAAACTAATAGAAATGCTTAACATAAAAGTGAGAAGATGAAAGAAAATGGCGTGTACTATAATGGGTTTTTGATACCATATATAAGTGTTGCAAATGGAAATACTTGACATAAAAGTTAAAAAACTGACAAAAATGGCATTTACTTTTATGGGTAATACTATATATCAGGGTTACCAATGGAAAAAACTGTCATAAAAGTGTAAAAACTAATAAAAATGGCATTTATTATGTTGGTTTTTCATACTCTACATTAGGGTTGCCAACTCAGATATAAAATCAAAAAAGTTTTTGAGGTTTTTTAATTGTCTGAATCTTTTATGACCAAGCATCATTAAAAGTTTCTTAGTTGCACAATGAGAAAAAAAAACAACATAGTTAAGGTTTGATTTCAATTCAAATTTATCAAAATAAAATTAATAATCAGCTTACTTTGAATAATCTAATGTTTGTATAAAATAATTTTTTTTCTTCACTTATTCGACAATTAAAAAAAAATGTACATATTATAACAAATGTTAAAAGCTGTTTATACTCTCGTTTATTCATGATGCCAAATAGTGATTCTCGAATAATGACGTCACAACTTAATACTAAAAACTAAAGTAAACAAGAAAATTTTCATTAGATAATGAGTTTTTTATATCAACATTCTTAATAATAGAAAGGTAAGTATCATCACCAAGGAAGCAATTCCTTTATTATCATTTCACAACTGTTCATCGACTTCAACGTGCTGTTTGCTGATTTGTTGATGAACAATAAGCCTAAGTACTTACAGTCTACTTCGCACAAGTCATTGCTTTGAGATTTTAAGTGAAGAAATTTCTCAACCAGACCCTGGTAAACGGCGAGAGATTGCTGTAAATTTTGCTGAAGGTTGAACAAATTAAATCAAATTCTTCAAACACATAGCATTTTCACGAGATGACTTTACGTTTGCACTAATATCTTCAGAATGCGACTTTACTCGGTCAATCCGAAGATACTGTCGGAAAGCTGAGACTCTCAGGAGCATTTTAAGATATTTTTTAGCTTCTTGAGACTAGAAATAACAAAGTTATGGCTTATAGAAATTTTTTTAGTTTTGTATAGTAAAAAAACTAATATACGAAACTTTATTTTAACATATACAAAAATTCAAACTAGTTAGAGCTGCGACTTATAGCCATCTTGCTTACGAAGCTTGTTTAACTTAAACGAAACTAATAGAAATGCTTAACATAAAAGTGAGAAGATGAAAGAAAATGGCGTGTACTATAATGGGTTTTTGATACCATATATAAGTGTTGCAAATGGAAATACTTGACATAAAAGTTAAAAAACTGACAAAAATGGCATTTACTTTTATGGGTAATACTATATATCAGGGTTACCAATGGAAAAAACTGTCATAAAAGTGTAAAAACTAATAAAAATGGCATTTATTATGTTGGTTTTTCATACTCTACATTAGGGTTGCCAACTCAGATATAAAATCAAAAAAGTTTTTGAGGTTTTTTAATTGTCTGAATCTTTTATGACCAAGCATCATTAAAAGTTTCTTAGTTGCACAATGAGAAAAAAAAACAACATAGTTAAGGTTTGATTTCAATTCAAATTTATCAAAATAAAATTAATAATCAGCTTACTTTGAATAATCTAATGTTTGTATAAAATAATTTTTTTTCTTCACTTATTCGACAATTAAAAAAAAATGTACATATTATAACAAATGTTAAAAGCTGTTTATACTCTCGTTTATTCATGATGCCAAATAGTGATTCTCGAATAATGACGTCACAACTTAATACTAAAAACTAAAGTAAACAAGAAAATGTTCATTAGATAATGAGTTTTTGATGTCAACATTCTTAATAATAGAAAGGTAAGTATCATCACCAAGGAAGCAATTCCTTTATTATTATTTCACAACTGTTCATCGACTTCAACGTGCTGTTTGCTGATTTGTTGATGAACAATAAGCCTAAGTACTTACAGTCTACTTCGCACAAGTCATTGCTTTGAGATTTTAAATGAAGAAATTTCTCAACCAGACCCTGGTAAACGGCGAGAGATTGCTGTAAATTTTGCTGAAGGTTGAACAAATTAAATCAAATTCTTCAAACACATAGCATTTTCACGAGATGACTTTACGTTTGCACTAATATCTTCAGAATGCGACTTTACTCGGTCAATCCGAAGATACTGTCGGAAAGCTGAGACTCTCAGGAGCATTTTAAGATATTTTTTAGCTTCTTGAGACTAGAAATAACAAAGTTATGGCTTATAGAAATTTTTTTAGTTTTGTATAGTAAAAAAACTAATATACGAAACTTTATTTTAACATATACAAAAATTCAAACTAGTTAGAGCTGCGACTTATAGCCATCTTGCTTACGAAGCTTGTTTAACTTAAACGAAACTAATAGAAATGCTTAACATAAAAGTGAGAAGATGAAAGAAAATGGCGTGTACTATAATGGGTTTTTGATACCATATATAAGTGTTGCAAATGGAAATACTTGACATAAAAGTTAAAAAACTGACAAAAATGGCATTTACTTTTATGGGTAATACTATATATCAGGGTTACCAATGGAAAAAACTGTCATAAAAGTGTAAAAACTAATAAAAATGGCATTTATTATGTTGGTTTTTCATACTCTACATTAGGGTTGCCAACTCAGATATAAAATCAAAAAAGTTTTTGAGGTTTTTTAATTGTCTGAATCTTTTATGACCAAGCATCATTAAAAGTTTCTTAGTTGCACAATGAGAAAAAAAAACAACATAGTTAAGGTTTGATTTCAATTCAAATTTATCAAAATAAAATTAATAATCAGCTTACTTTGAATAATCTAATGTTTGTATAAAATAATTTTTTTTCTTCACTTATTCGACAATTAAAAAAAAATGTACATATTATAACAAATGTTAAAAGCTGTTTATACTCTCGTTTATTCATGATGCCAAATAGTGATTCTCGAATAATGACGTCACAACTTAATACTAAAAACTAAAGTAAACAAGAAAATGTTCATTAGATAATGAGTTTTTGATGTCAACATTCTTAATAATAGAAAGGTAAGTATCATCACCAAGGAAGCAATTCCTTTATTATTATTTCACAACTGTTCATCGACTTCAACGTGCTGTTTGCTGATTTGTTGATGAACAATAAGCCTAAGTACTTACAGTCTACTTCGCACAAGTCATTGCTTTGAGATTTTAAATGAAGAAATTTCTCAACCAGACCCTGGTAAACGGCGAGAGATTGCTGTAAATTTTGCTGAAGGTTGAACAAATTAAATCAAATTCTTCAAACACATAGCATTTTCACGAGATGACTTTACGTTTGCACTAATATCTTCAGAATGCGACTTTACTCGGTCAATCCGAAGATACTGTCGGAAAGCTGAGACTCTCAGGAGCATTTTAAGATATTTTTTAGCTTCTTGAGACTAGAAATAACAAAGTTATGGCTTATAGAAATTTTTTTAGTTTTGTATAGTAAAAAAACTAATATACGAAACTTTATTTTAACATATACAAAAATTCAAACTAGTTAGAGCTGCGACTTATAGCCATCTTGCTTACGAAGCTTGTTTAACTTAAACGAAACTAATAGAAATGCTTAACATAAAAGTGAGAAGATGAAAGAAAATGGCGTGTACTATAATGGGTTTTTGATACCATATATAAGTGTTGCAAATGGAAATACTTGACATAAAAGTTAAAAAACTGACAAAAATGGCATTTACTTTTATGGGTAATACTATATATCAGGGTTACCAATGGAAAAAACTGTCATAAAAGTGTAAAAACTAATAAAAATGGCATTTATTATGTTGGTTTTTCATACTCTACATTAGGGTTGCCAACTCAGATATAAAATCAAAAAAGTTTTTGAGGTTTTTTAATTGTCTGAATCTTTTATGACCAAGCATCATTAAAAGTTTCTTAGTTGCACAATGAGAAAAAAAAACAACATAGTTAAGGTTTGATTTCAATTCAAATTTATCAAAATAAAATTAATAATCAGCTTACTTTGAATAATCTAATGTTTGTATAAAATAATTTTTTTTCTTCACTTATTCGACAATTAAAAAAAAATGTACATATTATAACAAATGTTAAAAGCTGTTTATACTCTCGTTTATTCATGATGCCAAATAGTGATTCTCGAATAATGACGTCACAACTTAATACTAAAAACTAAAGTAAACAAGAAAATGTTCATTAGATAATGAGTTTTTGATGTCAACATTCTTAATAATAGAAAGGTAAGTATCATCACCAAGGAAGCAATTCCTTTATTATTATTTCACAACTGTTCATCGACTTCAACGTGCTGTTTGCTGATTTGTTGATGAACAATAAGCCTAAGTACTTACAGTCTACTTCGCACAAGTCATTGCTTTGAGATTTTAAATGAAGAAATTTCTCAACCAGACCCTGGTAAACGGCGAGAGATTGCTGTAAATTTTGCTGAAGGTTGAACAAATTAAATCAAATTCTTCAAACACATAGCATTTTCACGAGATGACTTTACGTTTGCACTAATATCTTCAGAATGCGACTTTACTCGGTCAATCCGAAGATACTGTCGGAAAGCTGAGACTCTCAGGAGCATTTTAAGATATTTTTTAGCTTCTTGAGACTAGAAATAACAAAGTTATGGCTTATAGAAATTTTTTTAGTTTTGTATAGTAAAAAAACTAATATACGAAACTTTATTTTAACATATACAAAAATTCAAACTAGTTAGAGCTGCGACTTATAGCCATCTTGCTTACGAAGCTTGTTTAACTTAAACGAAACTAATAGAAATGCTTAACATAAAAGTGAGAAGATGAAAGAAAATGGCGTGTACTATAATGGGTTTTTGATACCATATATAAGTGTTGCAAATGGAAATACTTGACATAAAAGTTAAAAAACTGACAAAAATGGCATTTACTTTTATGGGTAATACTATATATCAGGGTTACCAATGGAAAAAACTGTCATAAAAGTGTAAAAACTAATAAAAATGGCATTTATTATGTTGGTTTTTCATACTCTACATTAGGGTTGCCAACTCAGATATAAAATCAAAAAAGTTTTTGAGGTTTTTTAATTGTCTGAATCTTTTATGACCAAGCATCATTAAAAGTTTCTTAGTTGCACAATGAGAAAAAAAAACAACATAGTTAAGGTTTGATTTCAATTCAAATTTATCAAAATAAAATTAATAATCAGCTTACTTTGAATAATCTAATGTTTGTATAAAATAATTTTTTTTCTTCACTTATTCGACAATTAAAAAAAAATGTACATATTATAACAAATGTTAAAAGCTGTTTATACTCTCGTTTATTCATGATGCCAAATAGTGATTCTCGAATAATGACGTCACAACTTAATACTAAAAACTAAAGTAAACAAGAAAATGTTCATTAGATAATGAGTTTTCAACATTCTTAATAATAGAAAGGTAAGTATCATCACCAAGGAAGCAATTCCTTTATTATTATTTCACAACTGTTCATCGACTTCAACGTGCTGTTTGCTGATTTGTTGATGAACAATAAGCCTAAGTACTTACAGTCTACTTCGCACAAGTCATTGCTTTGAGATTTTAAATGAAGAAATTTCTCAACCAGACCCTGGTAAACGGCGAGAGATTGCTGTAAATTTTGCTGAAGGTTGAACAAATTAAATCAAATTCTTCAAACACATAGCATTTTCACGAGATGACTTTACGTTTGCACTAATATCTTCAGAATGCGACTTTACTCGGTCAATCCGAAGATACTGTCGGAAAGCTGAGACTCTCAGGAGCATTTTAAGATATTTTTTAGCTTCTTGAGACTAGAAATAACAAAGTTATGGCTTATAGAAATTTTTTTAGTTTTGTATAGTAAAAAAACTAATATACGAAACTTTATTTTAACATATACAAAAATTCAAACTAGTTAGAGCTGCGACTTATAGCCATCTTGCTTACGAAGCTTGTTTAACTTAAACGAAACTAATAGAAATGCTTAACATAAAAGTGAGAAGATGAAAGAAAATGGCGTGTACTATAATGGGTTTTTGATACCATATATAAGTGTTGCAAATGGAAATACTTGACATAAAAGTTAAAAAACTGACAAAAATGGCATTTACTTTTATGGGTAATACTATATATCAGGGTTACCAATGGAAAAAACTGTCATAAAAGTGTAAAAACTAATAAAAATGGCATTTATTATGTTGGTTTTTCATACTCTACATTAGGGTTGCCAACTCAGATATAAAATCAAAAAAGTTTTTGAGGTTTTTTAATTGTCTGAATCTTTTATGACCAAGCATCATTAAAAGTTTCTTAGTTGCACAATGAGAAAAAAAAACAACATAGTTAAGGTTTGATTTCAATTCAAATTTATCAAAATAAAATTAATAATCAGCTTACTTTGAATAATCTAATGTTTGTATAAAATAATTTTTTTTCTTCACTTATTCGACAATTAAAAAAAAATGTACATATTATAACAAATGTTAAAAGCTGTTTATACTCTCGTTTATTCATGATGCCAAATAGTGATTCTCGAATAATGACGTCACAACTTAATACTAAAAACTAAAGTAAACAAGAAAATTTTCATTAGATAATGAGTTTTTTATATCAACATTCTTAATAATAGAAAGGTAAGTATCATCACCAAGGAAGCAATTCCTTTATTATCATTTCACAACTGTTCATCGACTTCAACGTGCTGTTTGCTGATTTGTTGATGAACAATAAGCCTAAGTACTTACAGTCTACTTCGCACAAGTCATTGCTTTGAGATTTTAAGTGAAGAAATTTCTCAACCAGACCCTGGTAAACGGCGAGAGATTGCTGTAAATTTTGCTGAAGGTTGAACAAATTAAATCAAATTCTTCAAACACATAGCATTTTCACGAGATGACTTTACGTTTGCACTAATATCTTCAGAATGCGACTTTACTCGGTCAATCCGAAGATACTGTCGGAAAGCTGAGACTCTCAGGAGCATTTTAAGATATTTTTTAGCTTCTTGAGACTAGAAATAACAAAGTTATGGCTTATAGAAATTTTTTTAGTTTTGTATAGTAAAAAAACTAATATACGAAACTTTATTTTAACATATACAAAAATTCAAACTAGTTAGAGCTGCGACTTATAGCCATCTTGCTTACGAAGCTTGTTTAACTTAAACGAAACTAATAGAAATGCTTAACATAAAAGTGAGAAGATGAAAGAAAATGGCGTGTACTATAATGGGTTTTTGATACCATATATAAGTGTTGCAAATGGAAATACTTGACATAAAAGTTAAAAAACTGACAAAAATGGCATTTACTTTTATGGGTAATACTATATATCAGGGTTACCAATGGAAAAAACTGTCATAAAAGTGTAAAAACTAATAAAAATGGCATTTATTATGTTGGTTTTTCATACTCTACATTAGGGTTGCCAACTCAGATATAAAATCAAAAAAGTTTTTGAGGTTTTTTAATTGTCTGAATCTTTTATGACCAAGCATCATTAAAAGTTTCTTAGTTGCACAATGAGAAAAAAAAACAACATAGTTAAGGTTTGATTTCAATTCAAATTTATCAAAATAAAATTAATAATCAGCTTACTTTGAATAATCTAATGTTTGTATAAAATAATTTTTTTTCTTCACTTATTCGACAATTAAAAAAAAATGTACATATTATAACAAATGTTAAAAGCTGTTTATACTCTCGTTTATTCATGATGCCAAATAGTGATTCTCGAATAATGACGTCACAACTTAATACTAAAAACTAAAGTAAACAAGAAAATGTTCATTAGATAATGAGTTTTCAACATTCTTAATAATAGAAAGGTAAGTATCATCACCAAGGAAGCAATTCCTTTATTATTATTTCACAACTGTTCATCGACTTCAACGTGCTGTTTGCTGATTTGTTGATGAACAATAAGCCTAAGTACTTACAGTCTACTTCGCACAAGTCATTGCTTTGAGATTTTAAATGAAGAAATTTCTCAACCAGACCCTGGTAAACGGCGAGAGATTGCTGTAAATTTTGCTGAAGGTTGAACAAATTAAATCAAATTCTTCAAACACATAGCATTTTCACGAGATGACTTTACGTTTGCACTAATATCTTCAGAATGCGACTTTACTCGGTCAATCCGAAGATACTGTCGGAAAGCTGAGACTCTCAGGAGCATTTTAAGATATTTTTTAGCTTCTTGAGACTAGAAATAACAAAGTTATGGCTTATAGAAATTTTTTTAGTTTTGTATAGTAAAAAAACTAATATACGAAACTTTATTTTAACATATACAAAAATTCAAACTAGTTAGAGCTGCGACTTATAGCCATCTTGCTTACGAAGCTTGTTTAACTTAAACGAAACTAATAGAAATGCTTAACATAAAAGTGAGAAGATGAAAGAAAATGGCGTGTACTATAATGGGTTTTTGATACCATATATAAGTGTTGCAAATGGAAATACTTGACATAAAAGTTAAAAAACTGACAAAAATGGCATTTACTTTTATGGGTAATACTATATATCAGGGTTACCAATGGAAAAAACTGTCATAAAAGTGTAAAAACTAATAAAAATGGCATTTATTATGTTGGTTTTTCATACTCTACATTAGGGTTGCCAACTCAGATATAAAATCAAAAAAGTTTTTGAGGTTTTTTAATTGTCTGAATCTTTTATGACCAAGCATCATTAAAAGTTTCTTAGTTGCACAATGAGAAAAAAAAACAACATAGTTAAGGTTTGATTTCAATTCAAATTTATCAAAATAAAATTAATAATCAGCTTACTTTGAATAATCTAATGTTTGTATAAAATAATTTTTTTTCTTCACTTATTCGACAATTAAAAAAAAATGTACATATTATAACAAATGTTAAAAGCTGTTTATACTCTCGTTTATTCATGATGCCAAATAGTGATTCTCGAATAATGACGTCACAACTTAATACTAAAAACTAAAGTAAACAAGAAAATGTTCATTAGATAATGAGTTTTTGATGTTAACATTCTTAATAATAGAAAGGTAAGTATCATCACCAAGGAAGCAATTCCTTTATTATTATTTCACAACTGTTCATCGACTTCAACGTGCTGTTTGCTGATTTGTTGATGAACAATAAGCCTAAGTACTTACAGTCTACTTCGCACAAGTCATTGCTTTGAGATTTTAAATGAAGAAATTTCTCAACCAGACCCTGGTAAACGGCGAGAGATTGCTGTAAATTTTGCTGAAGGTTGAACAAATTAAATCAAATTCTTCAAACACATAGCATTTTCACGAGATGACTTTACGTTTGCACTAATATCTTCAGAATGCGACTTTACTCGGTCAATCCGAAGATACTGTCGGAAAGCTGAGACTCTCAGGAGCATTTTAAGATATTTTTTAGCTTCTTGAGACTAGAAATAACAAAGTTATGGCTTATAGAATTTTTTTTAGTTTTGTATAGTAAAAAAACTAATATACGAAACTTTATTTTAACATATACAAAAATTCAAACTAGTTAGAGCTGCGACTTATAGCCATCTTGCTTACGAAGCTTGTTTAACTTAAACGAAACTAATAGAAATGCTTAACATAAAAGTGAGAAGATGAAAGAAAATGGCGTGTACTATAATGGGTTTTTGATACCATATATAAGTGTTGCAAATGGAAATACTTGACATAAAAGTTAAAAAACTGACAAAAATGGCATTTACTTTTATGGGTAATACTATATATCAGGGTTACCAATGGAAAAAACTGTCATAAAAGTGTAAAAACTAATAAAAATGGCATTTATTATGTTGGTTTTTCATACTCTACATTAGGGTTGCCAACTCAGATATAAAATCAAAAAAGTTTTTGAGGTTTTTTAATTGTCTGAATCTTTTATGACCAAGCATCATTAAAAGTTTCTTAGTTGCACAATGAGAAAAAAAAACAACATAGTTAAGGTTTGATTTCAATTCAAATTTATCAAAATAAAATTAATAATCAGCTTACTTTGAATAATCTAATGTTTGTATAAAATAATTTTTTTTCTTCACTTATTCGACAATTAAAAAAAAATGTACATATTATAACAAATGTTAAAAGCTGTTTATACTCTCGTTTATTCATGATGCCAAATAGTGATTCTCGAATAATGACGTCACAAGTTAATACTAAAAACTAAAGTAAACAAGAAAATGTTCATTAGATAATGAGTTTTTGATGTCAACATTCTTAATAATAGAAAGGTAAGTATCATCACCAAGGAAGCAATTCCTTTATTATTATTTCACAACTGTTCATCGACTTCAACGTGCTGTTTGCTGATTTGTTGATGAACAATAAGCCTAAGTACTTACAGTCTACTTCGCACAAGTCATTGCTTTGAGATTTTAAATGAAGAAATTTCTCAACCAGACCCTGGTAAACGGCGAGAGATTGCTGTAAATTTTGCTGAAGGTTGAACAAATTAAATCAAATTCTTCAAACACATAGCATTTTCACGAGATGACTTTACGTTTGCACTAATATCTTCAGAATGCGACTTTACTCGGTCAATCCGAAGATACTGTCGGAAAGCTGAGACTCTCAGGAGCATTTTAAGATATTTTTTAGCTTCTTGAGACAAGAAATAACAAAGTTATGGCTTATAGAAATTTTTTTAGTTTTGTATAGTAAAAAAACTAATATACGAAACTTTATTTTAACATATACAAAAATTCAAACTAGTTAGAGCTGCGACTTATAGCCATCTTGCTTACGAAGCTTGTTTAACTTAAACGAAACTAATAGAAATGCTTAACATAAAAGTGAGAAGATGAAAGAAAATGGCGTGTACTATAATGGGTTTTTGATACCATATATAAGTGTTGCAAATGGAAATACTTGACATAAAAGTTAAAAAACTGACAAAAATGGCATTTACTTTTATGGGTAATACTATATATCAGGGTTACCAATGGAAAAAACTGTCATAAAAGTGTAAAAACTAATAAAAATGGCATTTATTATGTTGGTTTTTCATACTCTACATTAGGGTTGCCAACTCAGATATAAAATCAAAAAAGTTTTTGAGGTTTTTTAATTGTCTGAATCTTTTATGACCAAGCATCATTAAAAGTTTCTTAGTTGCACAATGAGAAAAAAAAACAACATAATTAAGGTTTGATTTCAATTCAAATTTATCAAAATAAAATTAATAATCAGCTTACTTTGAATAATCTAATGTTTGTATAAAATAATTTTTTTTCTTCAGTTATTCGACAATTAAAAAAAAATGTACATATTATAACAAATGTTAAAAGCTGTTTATACTCTCGTTTATTCATGATGCCAAATAGTGATTCTCGAATAATGACGTCACAACTTAATACTAAAAACTAAAGTAAACAAGAAAATGTTCATTAGATAATGAGTTTTTGATGTCAACATTCTTAATAATAGAAAGGTAAGTATCATCACCAAGGAAGCAATTCCTTTATTATTATTTCACAACTGTTCATCGACTTCAACGTGCTGTTTGCTGATTTGTTGATGAACAATAAGCCTAAGTACTTACAGTCTACTTCGCACAAGTCATTGCTTTGAGATTTTAAATGAAGAAATTTCTCAACCAGACCCTGGTAAACGGCGAGAGATTGCTGTAAATTTTGCTGAAGGTTGAAGAAATTAAATCAAATTCTTCAAACACATAGCATTTTCACGAGATGACTTTACGTTTGCACTAATATCTTCAGATATTTGGTTTGAAATATATTTGGTTTGAAATGTATGTTTTGCCTAATCTATCAAAAATTTATAGGACATAACTCAGCTCCGAAGTATGACCCCATTAAATTACTATTCGACATTTTTTATGTACAGGGGATGTTAAACAAAAAATTAACTTTATTAATATTTTACTGCTTTTTAAGTACACTAAATCAATTAAGCAATTTTAATTGGGACATTGAACCAACTTTAAACAAAAATCTAATAAAGTTGGTAAATACCTAAGAACTAAAGGTTATGACTTTTGTCTTTTTTTTTAAATAAATTTGTATAGTCACTATCTACGTTTTTATTTATAACTTTATTATGATCTTGATTTGCAATATGATACACAATAAAATTTAGTTAGTATAAATAAACTAAAACTTTATGTGTTGTTAGTTTTAGCATTAACTTTATTTTTAAAGTAAACTAGGTAAGAAATTTTAAAATTAAAAAAAAACCTATAAGAGTTTATACAAGTTAGTATTGTAGACATAATTTTGTATATAAAGCTTAGGCCTATAAATTTGTATAAAATGAGGTTCTAAAACACTTAAATGATATATGTTATGTCCTCTGGTTAAAATTGCAAATTAGTTCTCATTGTAATGTTTGGAACATTCCAGGTAGTTTAGTAAATGATATCCAATTGCCAAAGGACTTTCGGTAAGTGTTTTACCTCTATTGGCCATCCGGTTTCTGAGTAATTTTGATATGTGCTGATCCTTTCTCAGATGGAATCTCTGACAAGTTATCCCAATGTTTACACTGTCACAGTGACACTGAAATTGATAGATAACATTATTTTTTACAGGATCATTTTTAAATATTTAATTAAATTTTTTCTAGTGAAAAGACTAATTTGAAGATAAATTGCCAAAAATGTAGTATAGACTGTTAGTTTTAGTTTATTTTCCAGGAACTTAACTTCATTACCTAATTAGTCTCAAGTACACTAGACACTTTCTTAAGCCTTTTTTTTAAGACTAGTGAATTATGGTTTTGTCTTTCTCATAATATCCGTTGAGTATCCTAATGAACTGAATATACTACTAATACTTTATAAAAACCTATAAGCCTAAGTTTTTTAGGTAAAGCTTTACTTACAATACTTACTTGTATAAACAGTTATAGTTTGTTTTTTCGATTTCGTTTTATTAAATTGTTTTTATTTAGTTTACTTTAAAAAGTATTTTTTAATTGCGTAAGTAGCTTTTGTTTAATTGCAAAGGTAGATAATTGTTTGGTCATTTGTTAAAAATATCAAACATTTAACTTTAAAAAAAGAATACGGTTCTGATATTAATTACATCTAAAACAGGTATATAAACTCCTTAATTTGATCATTGAGCTTTTTTCTGTTCAATTGAAAATTTAAACAGTTTTTATAATAAAAACCAACTGGAACACTATGTTGAAACTACTGCTGACTATAAACTAATACAAAATTTATTATTTTTTACTCTTATTTTGAAGTTTATGCGTTAAACTTCTGATTGCATTATTTGTAAAGCTACCTATTTCAAAGGCGGCTCAAAAGATGATAACTAAAGCTATAACTATATATACAAGATGACTATATAACAAGTATATGTCTGTTTTTGTTATTGAAGTTAAATAAGCTTTTAAATTGATTTTTATTACTGAGTAATAGTCTATTTTTATAAGCACTTGCTTGAAAATTGATCTTATTATTTAAGTAAAATGACATTTTGAAAACTAATAAAAGTATCCCAACTAATCTATTCGGCTGGTAAATTTTATTATAAAAAGGGATTTGCAAGCCGAATTTATTGAAAAAAACTTTTTGAGTCCCATACAGTCTCTTTGGGGTGGTTTTCAGAAAATAAAAATAGCCTCTATAAAAGCTTTTTTAAATTACCTAAAATCTTGCACAGGGTGGTTTAATGGTATTTGCTTTTCAGGAACAAAATTGTGTACGATGGCGGGCTACAGACTGCCAAGCTACACAGAATAACTTAAGGAAGATATAACTTTGTTCAAAATCTTGGCTTCTTTTGATAATATTCGTAAAGTTATGGCTAGTTTTATATAAAATCTACTTTTTTTTGGGACTTTTTAGTAAGTCTATTTATCTTTATGTTGATAGTTTTAGGTATTCAAACTTAAATAACAGTACTTTTTATTCTTTTTGTTTTGTTTACAGTCACTATTTTTCAGTTTTATCCAAAACCCAGGCTGATCCAGGCTAGTTTTGGGACACTTTACTTGGTTTTTATTTTCAACTGGTTAAACATTACCCGGGCTAAATACATTAAGTTTCACACATTAATTTTTAAAGTTTTGCTATTTGAACAAACATTAAGGCTTAAAAATTTAGTTATTAAAAAACTTGGTAACTGATAAGTTGTGTTGTGTAATATTTATTTAAACTTTATCCTTGTATTTTATTATTTGTTTATTTTTGCAGCTGCCATTTACAGAGTACACATGCCAAGTACAGTTTTAGTTTGTCTATTGTTTAACGGCAGTTTTTCTCACATTGGGCATCATACATTTGGTTATTTTCTGAAAGTTTTCCTGTTCAGGTACAACAGTTTAAACAATTTTTAAGGCATTAGTTAGTTTTTATTTCTTCAAAGAAAAAACTAATTTGACTATATATATTTATATTAAAATGTAAAAGTTTGTTCGGCTCAATTTTTAACCGCAGTTTTGTTTAAAATATGTTTTTACTCAAATAACATTTAAATTAGTTTTAGTTGCATGAAGTATGATTAAAGTTTTCAAAAAGAACAAAATTCTAAATCAGTTTTATAATAGTAGTTTTATTTAGATTGTGTTTTAAACTATGTAATTCTAGTAGCAATTAAATCAAAATTTCAAACTCAGCTTTAGAAACTTTAGATTACTTTTTACCTGAAACTAGGGTCTTATCATTGGAAATTTTGCATTTGAATTCTGAATGTATTACTTATCATTCGATTAAAAGTTTCATAGGCTGCTTTCCGAAAATTTTGTGTTTAACCTTAAACTATTAAATGATATTACTTATAGTATAAAATTGATAGTTACTAAGATAGTTTTTGTATTTAATAACTTCTCTAAATTAGTTTAGTATACTATTTAAATGTTATAACCTCTTTACATTATCTTATATTTTAAATGTAGAAGTGTAAAATATTTTAAACCTTTTTATTATTTTAGCTCAAAATAATTAGAAAATATATGTAGTAATTTGTGCACTGTGTAGCTCTATTACTGAACGTTCTTTTTATTTATCAGGTCTTTTGACCTTAAATTTTAGTGTCAATTTATTTTTGTGTCTAATAAATTTAGTACTTAAAACTAGCGTAACCTATATCAGAATAAATTAATTGTGATTAAAAAGTTATAAAATAAAATGTAAATTTTAACATACTTTTTATAACGTTAATTCATGATAATAAATAAAAATCATGTATAATGTTTAACTTTCAAAGTAGAGATGCGCAACGTACAACTTTAGTGACAGATCAGGCCTAATAAAATAAACTACCCTCGGTGTTCCTTAAAAACAACATTTTCAATAAAAGTAATCAAGATTATTTACTTTCAAAAATAGTGCTATTAATAATAGTTTATTAAACCATAAAAAAGACGCTCAAAATGTTTGGTCTAAGAACCTGGTGCACGAAGAACTTTCCGGTTATCGAGTCGCAAACCACTTGGATGCCATTTAATTTATTTTTTAGGACTTGTTTTGATTTTCTCTAGTCAGTTTTGCTTTTTGAATTTTCATTTCAACTTAATTTTGTTTTTTGGATTGATTTTTGTTTTATTGTATGATTTTTTTGGAAGATATGTAGTCCAGGAATACCTACTATTCAAAAACTCCAGCCTGTAAAAACTTTTTTATGATAATTTTGTTCGACTTAATAAATAAACTACGTATTTTAGTATTATAAGTGACCTATTATCTTTATTAAAAGGATCGTTTTTAATACAAAAAAGTAACTTATTTTCTTTCTTTTAAAAATACCTTATTATAGTGCTTATTCACTTATCTGAACATATTGAGCAAGGTTTTTCTGTAAACATGTCCGGATTAGCAGTTTTCTGGATAAATACAAAGAAATATTTATCTTATATATAAACTGCAATGCATAATAAATAACAAAAGCTCAGCTCCTCTTTTTTAGCTTTTCTTCTTTTTTCGAATTTTTGACCTGTCATTGCTAAACAGCTCCATTGTAAAAGACGTTGATTTTGACACATTGATTTTACCATTTTACAAACTTCTAGCTTATTTTCAATGGTTATTGCAACTCGTTTTATTTTTGATGTCTTGTTTTTTTAAAACCAGCTAAGTTTAATGTGTCATACTTATATGACTTATAAATAAAGGTTTAAAAATATAGCTTGAAACTCATCTTAAACAAAAAAAGTTTGAATTAACAACTTTAATAATACAGTTTGGATTAAAAAGCAGACATAAAACAACTGTTATGCATTCATTGTCTGAAAATTTTTTTATTCAAATATCAAAAAAAAATTAAAAATTTAAATAACATTAAAAAAATTAAAGACTGACTTTATTTAGACTCAAGGGATTTCGAAAAATAAATTAGTTTTGAAAAAAGTTTGAATGTAAACTTTGTTAGTGTTATTACGTCATAATAATGAACTAAATTGCAGAACTTATAAAATCACTTAAATTTTTTTTTACAGCATGAAAGCTTATTTATATCACACAAAAATGTTTGTGTTTAGTATTGTTTTTTTAATGCTGTCTTGACTGAAACTGTCAAGTGAAGTCTGGATGAGTGTCTGGATAAGTGAAGTTCGGATAAATGAATAAGCACTGAAATGAGATATAAAAAGAAATTAAAAGCTTTCTCTATATCAGTAAGAAAAAAATCATATCTGTGTAAACATTACCTTCAAAATAAGCTCTAGTAACCCAGCCGTCCCTATCTTAAATGGCTTCACACAATTATTAATTTTATTGAAAAATCTTAAACTAAGAGGTAGGTAGTTTTTTAGTTGTATATACTTTTAAAGAGTCCAAAACTTTTAGAGTTTTTCAATTTACTTTGTATGAAAAACTGTTTTGATTTGTTTTTGAGCAAAAACTGTCTTTATACTGTGGTGTACGACTCGATAACTAAAAGGTTCCTTTGTAAACCAGGTCCTCAGACCAAAATTTTTGAGCATTCTTTTTTATCATTCAATAAACAATACTATAACTAAACCAATAAGTGAGTATCTATGTTTTTGTATATTAATAGTTTTTTCCTAAAGTTCTTGGCGGTAGTGCTCGACAAATTTATGAGTATATGAGGTTATATATCTCATATACGAAACGGTCGTATAAACCTATTGTTTTTTATGTAATCAAATAAATATTTTTATATATATATACTTTATAATAGATCTGCATTAAAAATTGTATTGCTAAATTACGTACTTGAATTTCATAACAAACAACCTAAAAGCAAACAACTGTGATAATTAAACAAAAGTAGAAAAGTTAAAATCTTATTTGTTTTATATTTATGGAATATTTATACTAGCGGTTCTTCTTTCATTAAATAATACAATACTTTGTTTTATAAAACAAAAAATTTAAATAAAAAGTATAAAGTATACCTTAATAAAAAAAAAGTAAAAACTTTAGCAAATATCTAACAAATGCCAAGTTGTATCTGTTTTTGTGTTAGAAACACCAAGTTTAAATGAATGTTTGTTTAAAAACATATTACTATTACAGTTGTGAAACGAAAAAAAAATCATCAAAATATTTTGTTTTATGACCAAAGTATTATAAATATAATTAAAATTGTTTCATTTGTAGATATTTTAATTTCTGTTAAATGGGTTTAAAAAGATAAAAAACTTAGAGTAAGTATCTAATTATTGTTATTTGTAATGTTATCAGACATGTCTGGTTTCTTCTAAGTTTAATTTAAACTAATGTTTAACTTTCAGAATTAAGAACTTAAGTTAGTCTTAAAAAGTTTTTTTCTAAGTTTAAAAGTCAAAACTACTTAAATAAAGCTATTTATAATTTTAAAAAGTAACCAGAAAAAATCCTAAATTTTGCTATGTTTTAAAAATTAGAAAAATATGCATATTTTGAAAATTAAACACTAACAAAGGTATATTAGTTATACGGATTTAGTTTCATTCTAAATTAGAATGTTTTTTTTCTAAATATTGAGCTGAAATTAAATATCTGTTTAATTTTTTTTTTAATTTTGCTATAAATTTCTAGCATTAAACTTATCCAACTATATTTATTAATTAACGATTTTTTTTTTGATCAAAATAATTAAAGCTTATCAGTAAACTTTAGTATGTTAGTAAGTATTGTATCACAAAGAAAAATAATAAAGGTATAATTTTTTAAACACTCTAAATCAAAATTAAATTAAATTTTTTTAGTTTTACAAATTACAGTATGTAAATTTTTTTCGTGTTTATCTTTTAGGTAAAAATTTTCTAGGTGCACACTGCACATAACGTAATTTAAAAAAAAGTTATTATCCGTGTACGAACTTTGTTCTAATTAGTACGTTTACTAAAATTGTATAAAAATATTTCACTCGTATTATTATTTTCTTTAAAATGAATATTTTTTCTTTAATTTAGTAAAACGTTGAAAATTATTACGTTTTATCTTTAATACATCATTATTAAAAGTTTTCAAAGCTAGTTACTACTACTTTTAAACTTTTTTTTTATTAATTATAAACAAAGTTTTTCTTACAGCAATTACTAAAGTTTAGGAACACAGTCTTACATAACAAAAGTTTTAAATACAGTCAGTAGAAAAAAAAATATGTATTTTTTCCTATATAAAGATGCTTTATCTTTAGAGCTTGTTTTAACTTCTACATAAAAAAAAATAGACGCTTGCAGTTAAGAAAATGTTTAGTGCATAACTAGTATAATTTTAAATTCAGATAAAATATTTTAATATTGACATACAGATGATTACAATCTTAACAGTGAAATTAATTTTAAACTAAAAATACTGTAAACTGTTATTACGAAACAAATTTGTCAAAAAATCAATTCCCAAAGCAGTTAAAGCACGCCAAGCATTTAGATATGTTGATTAATTTTTACTAACTCTATCAACTCATCGCAAGTTATTAACATTACTTAGTCTTTTACTCGAGCTTCTCAAATAAGTTTTAAAAATTACATTAATGTGATAGTTTTTACAAAACAACGTGAAAATAAAAACTAAAACTAGTTAAATCTGAGTTTAGGTCGATTATTTAGATTGTTATATACTTAAAAATTTTCAGACAGAAACAATTTTGAATTTTGTTTAGTTTTCAATTTACTACAGTAACAAAAAGGTATCTAAATGGAAAAATTTCAGTGATTTAGTAAAACCCCAAAAAAATAAAAGTCATTTTTTTATATATTTAAATACTTTGAAAATTTATGCATTAATACACAATCGACTCAGTGTTTCATAAAATACATTGAAAATAAATTGATTACGAAGTTTCTTTGATGAATTCAGCAATCTCTTTTTCTCTGAATTATTCGTTTGATCGTATTTATTATGTCTTTTTTTCTTTTTTCTGTGCATGTTTTTAAAATCTTAAATTAAAAAATAACAATCTGTTATAACTAGCAAACAGTTAACACAATTATTAAATATAAATGTTTGAAAACTTCATTTTTTTAAGTTTTAAAAAGTGTCCTAGTGTTACTATATTTATTCACATTACTTTTTGTAAAAACAAATTAAAAAGTTACAAACCAAATTTTAAGCAGTAGCATAAACAACTGCAGTAGATGCAGGACTCTTTGTCTGAAAACATTATTTGTATAGTTAACTATATTTACATAAAAGCATTACTAATATTTTTTGATTAGAAAATCTACTTTAAACGGAAATTATTTTCAAACTATTATCACATTATAACTTCCGATATAACTATTTTTTCTATTTTTGTAAGCTTATTTTAATGTAACTTGCTAACTTTAAACAATCTAATTAGTCATGGTTTAGTAAATTTTTAAAATACCATATCTTTATATATTTAAAATATCATATTAGTTACTTTGAAAGTTCATTTTCTTAATTAACTGAAACACTTAACAAATAAATGTCTTTTTTATAATATATAATAGGTCATATTTATAACTCAAACTTTCTACAAAAAACTTTAATTCATAATAAAACAAACTCACATATTTACACAGACAACAACTGTAGCAAGAAGATACAATCAAAAGAACCAGATTTATGAAAGCCAAGATTGATATGATCACTTGAATTGCGTACAAGGCCGTATTGTTTGTGTGATAAGTCTGAAACGAAAGAAAAAATAACTAAGCACTCTAATTAAAATATAATCTGTTTCATGTAATTGTAAATCTCAGTGCAGATGTTTGTTTTCGTGTTAGGAGTAATGTTAAGTTTTTAAACAAACAAAAACTTTGAAAGTTAAACTGTTTTTGTATTTCAATGAAAAATAAACGCTTAACATGATCATAATTATTTCAAGCTTATGAGAAAGAACACTTTGGGATGAATAGTTTAAAGAAAACAATTTCAAAAGAACTTACAAAAACAACTCACGTAAAAGCTTTGAGTGCGGCTAGCAAATAAGGGTTGCAAAATACATAAGAAACTCGAGCAAACAGCTCCAAAAATACTGGCACCCAATAAAATTCCTACCTGTAAGTTGATGTTACAAGCGTTATAAACAGAAAATAAAACTTAGTTTTTGTACATCTTGTACTTTTCTTCTTAAATAAGTATTATGAATATAATGTTAGTAATGGAAAAAAAAACACACATTTTATTTTAAGTGCAGAGTCTTTTTAGTAAAAGTTTTCAAACCTTTTATTGAGTTATTTTAAAAAAATACAAAGCAAACATTATCTATAATAAAACCTTACATTTTGCTGAGAAGCTGATTTAGAACCAACAATTATTCCGAATATTCCTGAGACCAGAGGCTGTAAACACTTAGTTTTTTTACATGTCAAATTACATATGTCGATGTAAGCTAGTATTTCAGTTGATAATTCTAGATGAATTGAAAAAATGTAGTATATATTAACGGTTTGAATTGCATCATATTTAAAGTTACTCGTTTGTTTAATGTTCTAAATGTTAAATTTAGTTTTTGTATGGCGAAACGAATTGAATAGCGTCTTTTTTAATAACAAATGATGTAATATTTAAAACTATTCTTATATGTATTTAGATCAGCATATTGACTGAACAAAAAATAAACTTCAGAGCTTATTTTCATTTTATAAAACTTTTTATACCTCAAAAATTATTTCAGATTTTCGGTGTAATCAACTGTAAACAGGGTTTATTTTTTGTGAAAAGTTAACTAACCACTACGGATAGCCATATCGCCTGTGCAATTGAATCTGAGAAGCAATAAATGTAACTAATAAAAACTGTGCAGGTTTTTATAGCAACTTCAGGTATGCCCAAAACCAGGATAACCAAGGAGAGAATTATTGTTAGTATCTTTATTGTAACAAAACATTTAAGTACAAATCGCAGAGTTTTTGATGTTATTATTTGGATAAATTTAGCAGTAAGCGTTAGTAGTAAGTTCAATAAACTTTAAAATTTATTTCTCGTTAAATTAAAGAATATTTAAATATAATTAAAAAGATAAAGTTAAAATAGTTTAGTTAAAGATGAGCTTAAAAACACATATTTGTAACCGATAACAAAACGTTTAATACTTTTAGTTTAATGTTATTTATGTTTCTACAGAACTTCAAAGTATCAACTATAAATAAAAATAAAGTTTTAAATTTTGTTTTTTTAAGTTTTTAGAATATAAAATCATAAATTTAAAACTATTTAAAGCTTAAAAAATCTAACACCGAGCTTTTTAATAGTTGATCTTATTCCTGTTATTCTTACATCTCTAGCAGAAGTGTCAGTCTCATCCATATTTTTTTAATTAAATTAAAATTATCTTTTAGAATTAAGTTTTTTAGAACTATGTAAATAACATTTTAATTGATTTCCTTGTAAAGTTTTATCCAAAAAACATATTTTAAAAGATATAAAAAAACAGAAAAGTTAGTTTTACTTTTCTAATTGATAGGTTTAATTAATTTTGAAATTTAACTAATTTTAATTAAATTTTATTGTGTTTATTCAACTTATATGAAAATTTTTCAAGCTATCGTAATAAATTAAACTTATTTGGTTTTACATTTTAGTCTACATTTGAATATTAGTCGCATAAACGAAAAGTATAGACATTATTAACTTGTAGTTAAGTATTACACTGAAAGTTTGATTTTTATTTGTAATTTTTGTTTAAAACTTCTTATGTTTAGAACTTGTTGTTTTAAAAATTATTTTTATTTTACATTTGTAGTATCTTTTAGTAAAACATTTTTACTTCAGCTCTTATCTGTTATTTTAAACATTTAAAAAAAAAACTTCCATTTAGGTCATTACTGACCTAGATTTATTTATAAACAATTTAAATAAATAAAAAAAGTTAATACTTTGATTTCTAATGATTTTTTTTGAAAGTACTTAAAATTTTTTAGAGAATTTTTAAATAAAACTTACTAAAAATTTGTATTATTTTAGTAAAATTGAAAACTTAACTGTTGTTTATCTTCAAGAAAGTTAGTTTACAAATTAATTTTAATAGAAGTAGTTACCTCTAGTACTATTATAAGAAATTTCAATGTTTTTAGATATTGTAAAATAAAACTTAAATTAAAAAGAATACGTGAGTTTTTACTAATAGAAAAATGAGTTGAAAAAATTAAATAACTTAAAAAATACCTTAATTATTTTCAGAACATTTTAAAGTTTGTTTATGATGACGTTTTTAAGAGTAACAGAGTCAATTCTAAAAATTAAAAAAAAACAATCAAAATTATTCATTAATTTCAATCTAGCAGATTTTAACAAAATCTTAGGTGTAAAATTAACTGATATCAAGTAAATATTTAAATAAATCAAATGCTATTATAAAACTAAAATTTATTCAAAAAAATTATAGTTTTGTTATCAGTTTATAGTGTTTTAAATGAAGTACTTTCAAACAATCAGAAGCTCAATTATACTTAAAGGAAAATTAAAACATTAAAATGGAAATAGTTAAGCATTTTAAAGTATGCTTCTGTTATTTAGTATCTATTTTTATATTTAAATGAACTTTTTGTAAAAAAAGCAATATCTATTTAATGTTTTTAATCAACCAGCTTTAACAATTTAGGTACTTGTAAATGACTTACACACTTTTTTAATTGAAATACTATAAACCTCTATAATTTAGAAAGTTTAACGAAAACTAAAAACTTTTTTTTTATGTAATGCAATACAACTGTTTGAATCAAAATCTAAAGAATATTTTCATTTAGTATTAACAAGCAAGTTTAACGGCTGTCTTAACAGTCTGCTCACTATGTTAAACGCAATTGTGAATAATAAATTCCTTAAATGTCTTAAGTATGCGTAGATATTTATTAAAAACTGCTGCTAGCTTGATGGCAGTAATAAAAAAATGTAAAACAAAAATAAAAGGATTATTTTTGTAATTTTAAACCGCAGTAAATTTTTGTTTTGAAATGTAAATTTTTGTTTTTTATTTACTCAGCTTCCATATTTGATTGCTGATATGATTATCCTATTAACAAAATTAAAATAAATAATTTTATTTATTTATGTTAGAAAAATAAAATTATAAACTTGTTTTGTGCTCAAAAAATAATAGTTTCAATAACGAACTTAGCACATTTAGCTAATAAGCAGTTTCAATTATTAAACTAGAAACTTAACAAAATCAATTGTAACAGTTTATTAATTAATAAACTATGCTTAATGCATTTTAAACTCTTTACATCATGTTAATTACCATACAATATTTTAAAACTTAGACAGTTATACATAAATTAAACAAGTAAGTTAATTTGCCTAACAGATAGGTAATTACAAAACTGACAAAAAATTTGTGTGTACTGTTTGCTGTTACACTATTTAAAAGCAGTTTAGATTAATTACTGTAAGCTTATAAGTAAATATTGAGTCAAATAGGAATACTTTTGTAAACCCTTGATAAATGCTTTGTTTTGAAAAGTTTAGAATTTTTTTAGTTTGTTTTAAACTCTATATAAAAATAAAAGTTTTAGTAATGACAAGTGCTGTTTTGAAAACAATAAATGCAGAAAAAGAATTAAATACTTTGTTATCGTTTAACAACGTAGCTGTAGTTGCTTTTTCACACAAAAAACGAAAAGGTGCTTTGCCATTTTAATAGTTTAAAAAATGAAGTTTTTTAACTTATTAAGACTTGAACATTAAAAATTCCTAGTTTTGATATTCAGGTATAAAAAAGTTTATAAGTATATAACTATTAAGTAAGCGTTTTTTTGTTACTCTTTGGTTTTATTTAGACTAATAAGAAGTTTGAAAAGCATTTTGACTGCTTTTTATAGAAATTTTATTTTATGATTTGTTTTAAATTCAACATGTGATACTTAATTTATAGGCCATTTAAATCATTTGTAATGAGATAACCTTTTAATAATAGTATAACAGTAAAATAATATCAATAACGGCTTTATTTTCTATTTTTTAAGAACTAAACTTACTTATATACTCAATAGTTTATATAATCGATTTTACACACTAGCAACTCTAATTTAATTTATTTTGTTTTTCTTGTTTGGGTTTTTAATAATACAACATGTACATTCTCATATTAAATACTTTGATAATAAACTAAAAGAGAGCAAAAAAATGTAAAAATGTATAATTTTTTTTAAATTGAAAACTATCCTTTAAATTAAGAAAGACAAATAGTTATTGATTTTTTTTTACTTAGAATGTGTGTAACAGGTTTGAGTATTTACCTTTGAATTTCTTAAATTTAGGTAAATGTAAAATCACCAAATAAAACTACTAAGTTAATTTACTTAGTAGTTGGGTAATTACAAAACTGACAAAAGCTTATTGTATGCTGTATGCTATTACAGTATTTAAATGCAGCTTAGATTCGTTATCATAAGCTTGTAAAAGTGAATACAGAATTAAACAGGAATGCTAATGTAAACCCTTAATAAACGCTTTGGTTTGAACATTTTTTAAATTTTTGTTTGGTTTGTTTTAAAACTGTGTTTAAAAATAAATATTTTTAATCATAAAAGCGCTATTTTTAAAAGAATAATTGCAGTATACACAGAAAATAACAAAAACGTTTTATTTTTGTTTAACAACGTAACTGTAGTTGCTTTTTCAGATCAAAAAACATGCTTTGTAAATAAAAAGTTTTGAAAGTTAATTTTTTACCTTTTTTAGAACTGTTTTCAGCAGTGCTTCTTAAGTATTAAAATAATTTAAACTTGTATAAGGTTTTTATTTTTTGTTACTCGTAGGATTTAGTTAATCTAAAAAGTAATTAAAGATTTGTATTAATAGCTTTGTATAGCGAATATTCTACGGTAGTTTATTTTCAATGCAACACGTATTGATTAGTTTATTAACCTTTGAAATAAAGTATAAAAATTTACTTTTAGAATATTATAAGTAACAACCTAGTTATTCTTATTTTATTTCACTTATTTCACATATTAAACTTTTATATACTAAAACGTTATATAATCAATTTTATGCTTTATAAAAAAAATAACACTTTTTAATATTTTAATTTAACGTTTTTTATATTTCTTTATTTGTTATTTATTAATATATACATACATATACAATTTAACATCGACTGATTTGATAATAGTCTAAAATGAAACATCACTAGATTATAAACAATATTATTTCAGATACTAATTTTCCGTAATACTAGATTTTTGAAAAGAGACAAACAATAACTATATATCAAATAAAAATTTATTTTCAAACAACTTATAATGTATTAAACCGTTTTTAAAATATACATTTACCTTTAAATTTATTGACATCTAGAAAAACGTAAAGCTTTTTTATTATTGTACATTTTACAGAAATTAGAAATTACCTTTACAAATCAGTTTTAAAACAACGCCCTCAAATGGATAGAAAAACAGCACTTTTTATCGTCGTTCTTTGTAGTTTTGTTTTGCGGTAGTTTTTTATTTATTTTGTAAAAACAATAAATCTAATGTCAATTCGAAGAAGGGAATGTTTAAAAAAGCTGTTTATAAAATAGATCAATGTATTTAAAATGTTTATATTTACTACTAATATTAACATTATTATTTATAAAGGTCAACAACGTTAGTTCAGGGTCTAGTCAGCCTTGAATCACTTGAAAGACAGTTTGATAACTCCAAACCCTTCATTAAAAGTTATTTTAAAGTTCCGTACCAAAAAGTGCAAAGAAGTGGGAAAGGATCAACACACGAATACACTAAAGGTAACACAAATTGCTTATTAAAAACTTTTTGCAAAACATTTTCAGCATAGAATAGCGTTAAATTAATTGACTAGCATTTTTATTTAGTATTAAAATAATTTTCATGAAACTAAAACCTTAATTATAAACTTTACTAGTTTATTAGTTTTAAACGATGTTTTATTTGATAAGAAGGATTAACACAATTTGTTCATTTCATAATTTATTTAAATGATAAACATTTCATTACCTAAATAATTAAAATTTTGTGTTTTTCTTACAAACATTCTTTTAAATCAAGATTAATAAAAAGTCAAAGCTCTCCAACAAAATAAATCAACTGTACTATTTTAAGAAACTCAATAAAAAATCACAAAGGAAAATTGTTTTATTACTTTTAATAAGTTTATTGCGTTAGTTTGTTCAGGCGAAAAACTTGAAACACTTAATATTCTGATTAAAAACTGAAACTTAAATCTACAAAAATTAACATTGAAAATAATACTAACAATATTTGTACTTATTAAAATAATAAAAACAATTTGTGTGTTACTTCTCTTCGTTGAGTTCACATATGTTTTTGTGCGTTAAACAAGCTTAAAGTTAGCTTTTCTACACTTGGACTAAGTGGTAGCTCCATTGAAGTGTGTTAACTCTTCTAACACAAAGAAACATATGTCAGTACAATAAACAAAAAACAATGCAAAACTTTTTTAGTGATGTTTATTTAATATTATTTATTTTGTGTTTGTTTCTTTGAGCCATACTTTTTATAATGAACAACTAATATTTCGAACAGTTTTAAGTATAAATATTTCTAAGCAGAATTTTTAAATAAAACTTTACAAAATGCTATTAAGTATGTAAATTATAATAACTTTAGTAGAAAAGTATTCCTAGCAAGTATGACCTGCTTTAATCTAATGAATTTGATTGTTAATTTTAGACTTTTAACTTTTCCAAGTGTAACTTCAAATTTAGTAGTACAAGTGGCATTTATACAACTATCACTTGCCGGTTTTTTAATTTGAAAATTTAACGAAATTTAAAAATTGTCTATTTAAAAAGCAGGTAGCTAAATTTCGTGTAAAAAATCGATACAGATTCAAGCGGAGAAGTGACGACAAGTTTCGACAACGTCACCAGAGTGCAGATTGGAGACGACCTCAACTTGGTATTGCGGATCAACAGTGACGTCATACACAAATGTGGGATGGGAGCTCATCTGTTGCACGCCGATAACCTTGTAAATAAGTAGTTTGTAAATTTTATACCAAATAAAAAATGTAAAGTTTTATTACTTTTATTAATCAGCCCTTCCAAAACTTTTAATTTGCTTTAGAACTTTCAACCAGACGACTATACTGCTAACTATATTGATCTTCACTCAATTGGAAAAGCCAATAAAACAAAAAAAGAGTATTTACACGGATCGTTTGGAGACGGAAACGGGTAATATATTTCTGTTTCATTTTTTTTTTATACTCAAAAAAAACTATATGCCTAAAGCAGTTAGACAAAAAACGTACATGTAATAAAAAAAATTAATCTTTATCTTTTATTAGAATTGTCACTTACAAAATGGATTCAAAAAAAATGACTGTTACGTTAACTGTAAAAAATATTGCAAATAATTTCAATGGAAATATATTAGTGTTTAATTTGTATTATTCAAAAGAATGTGGATACAAAAAACAACATTTAGGAACTTTAATAAAAGTAGAAGGTATGTCACATTAACTGACTATTTAATTTTTAACTAAAGTTATTTAATTTTAAAATGAGTTAATGTTTGTTGTGTACTTCTTTTAAAGCGTAACTAAAGTGTTGCTACCAATATTAAAAAAATTATAGTTAACTATATTTTTATGTTTTACATATTAAAATATTTTCTTTTATAAACTTAATTAATTTTAAACACTTCTTTTTTAAACGATGTTTCGGTGCTTTATAGTTTTTACATTTTGATTTACACTAGTTTTTTATGGATATACTTGTCAAGAGTATTATCTCTATAAAAGTTAACTTGGTAAACTGATGTCCTTTAGTAGAAGTATTAGAAACTATCAAACTTATTTAACAAAAACAACTTGAAACTTAAACTAAAACAGATGTGTGCGAAAACTATCAAGGATGTTTGAATAACGGAAATTGCGTAAGAAAGTTCAACATGGAAGGGGAACCGATCCCCGGTTGTAAATGCAAACGTGGTTACCACGGAAATTATTGTGAAAAAGGTAACTGTAACATATATGTTTTATAATTTAGAAAAAAATGTGCAAAACAAATGTGTAGTATTAAAAAGTTTTATGTTTGCTATTAAACAAAGACAGTTTTTGCGCGTTTGAAGTAAGTGTTTTACATTTAACTCTAAAAGAGAGGATGATAATTTTCTTGAAGTCAATATTTTTTTGAGCTTGTTTAGTAGTTTAAACTTTTGTTAAACCCTTGTAAACGACTTTATATAAGTTTTTTAAGCAATAACAATTATAAAATTTAACTATTTTTAGTGTTTTTAGACTAACTCAATGTTTTTTGTTTATTATATTTTTTTTAAATCAAAGTTACTTTAAGTTAATATTATTTAACAAAAGTTTGATTGTGTTAACTATAAAGCGTCCTACAAATTTAATGTTAATTTTAGTAGATAATATTTTAAAATGGTTACAAATTTAATAGTGGTTTTATTTTAACTCTTTAACCTTCCAAACTTCAAAACAAAAATATGCAGTAGCTAGATATCTGTTGAAAACAAAATACATTTTTTTGATTATATTTTTTAATAAACAATTAGCAGCTTATCAATACAAGCACACAACTATTAAAATTCTTAAAAAAAATTGTCGGCCACACCTCAAAAACTAATATATTATCAAAAAAAAAATGAAAAATGCGTACGTAATAACTTTAAACGGTTTTTTTTTTTTTGCAAAATTCTAGATATTTTTAGAGATATGGATAAAATTGGTATTCAAATATAGTTTGTTTTAGTAACTCAAAAAGTTCTCTCATAATGATTTTTGTTTTAATTTTATTTTACTGTCATAAACTTATTAATTAGACCTACATACGCATATTTTACTTTTTAAACATAAATTAGTTTTTGATTTTTGGTTCTTTAAACATTTTCAAAGAATTTGATTTTTGGAATTTGAATTTTCATGTAAGTTATAAATACAAAAAAAAAGCGAGAAATAAGTTTCAACTTTTTTCTTTAAAATCCAATAAATGTTTAATAACCTAATAAATGTTTGAAATTTTGTTTTTTTTTTGTTTGTAAAAAAGTATATATTCATTTTCTTATTCATTATTTAATGTATAAAACTAAGTTTTTGTACTAAATATTCTAACAAAATCACTCAAAACCTCTAATAGTGCTTGGAATTTTAGCGAAAAGCTTTAAGTTATTCAGTCAAACTTACTAGTGTTTAACTAACTACAGGTGTCACATCTGTCTTCTAGACAAGCACATATTTTGTTTGTATATAAATCAGGTGAAGCATTAGTTTGGTAATTTTTTATTGGTATTTATTTTGAATACAACTAGTTAACTTGAATAAATTGTTATAAAAACTTCATAGTAGCTTTTCTACTGCATTCTGGGTAAAGTGAATGAAAAGTATTTTTCATTGTAAGCCTTACACAAACTTTATTAAGTTTTTGAAAGTTATTAAATTTTAGTTTTAAAAGATTATTGTAACTTCTTCGATAAAAATAGCCACTATTTAAAATTTTTCAAACTTATCCAAGTTTTGATTTGTCTGCTCAAAGCTGCCCTCTTCGACATAAAAAAACTTGATTCAGCAAACTGTATGTATCAATATACGACTAAAATTAGCACTAAGAAAAATTTTGTTACTTAAAGTGAACATGAAATATATTTGACTCAACTAACATTAGTTTACAAATAAAAAGTATTAGTTTACAGATTATGTACACAGATATTTTTTTTTTTTCATTTTAATTTTAACTTTTATTTTCATCTTTTATTGAACAAACTGTCACAGAATCTTGCAAGCCAGGGTCAGTTTTCTTTCAAAAATATGATCGTTGCCAAAACGGCGGTAAATCAGTTCCAACAACGAAAAAGCCATTTTGTTGGTGTGTTTGCCCCAAAGGGTATAAAGGGGATTATTGTGAAAGGAGTAAGTAGTTAATATACAGTTTTAATTTTTAATATATATAGCTTTGAAACAAGTTGTACATTTTAAATGGTTAAATGCAACTTTTTATTAGCTTTATCATAACTGGCAAGTTAGTCAATTAGCTAAGTTAACAGATGAGCATCACACATAAAAAATTTGCATTGATACAATTTAACTTCTTGATACTTTAAATTCTAAAATGTAATTTTTTGCTGAACAAGACCTTATTACGAATACTTCTAAAATTTAAAAACCACAAAAGTATTTGTAGTCAATAAACAACACAAATTTGGTCAACAAAAAAGTTAAATGTTCAGCCTCTTTACTTTTATTTTATGTTATTATTCTATATTACTTTTTAAATGTTATCTTTCTAAAACGTATTATTTTCTACTATTATTTTATATTACTGTTTTATTCTCATATGTTTTAATTAACGTATACAGGTCCATGCAAGCCCGGTTCAGATTTATTCAAAGTCAAAAACAAGTGTTGGAACGGAGGTGTGACTGATATTGACTTAGGGAATTACCCGTTTTGCAAGTGTGTGTGCAAAAACGGTTTCACAGGAACTTTTTGTGAAAAAAGTAATTTCTTTGAAACTTTTCCTTATCAAAATTGAATCGAAGCCTTCTGACTTTTCAACATTTTTAAATATAATAGAATATGAAATATAATTAAATTTATCACTTTTTTTACCAGCTAAAGTTTCTTCAGTTCTTTTGAGCCGTACGTTAGGACTACTACAAAATACTAAGGATTTTGGAATTATTTTTGCAAAAACACTATTTCTTTACATTAAGTAATATTTTAATAAACTTAATTTTGCTCTAAAACTTAATTAAATGTAACATTTTTGAACATGACACTATTAATGAATATTTTTATTTAATATGATTTATTTTAACTTAAAAAACCAAATATTATCCCTTTTAAACATTGTCTACAAAAATAAGTTCGTTTAGTAGCATTTTTCATTTATAACTAAATTTTATAGATTTACGTTAAACTTTTTTTTATGATAAGGCTACTCTAACCCAGAGTTTTATAAACAGAAAACAGTACTCCATTCTTTACTCTATTTCTATATTGATATGAACTTACTTTTTACTTAATATTCATACTAAGTATAAACACTTAATAAAGGCATACAATAGCTTTTCATCAAAAGCTTTTTTTTATTATAAGTTATCACATTAATCAGTTAAGTACAAAGTTTTCTTGTATGATATAACTTTTCTTTACAGCTAAAAAGTGTAAAAAGTCTCAAAATAATGATCTATGTGACGACGGAATAAGTGTTTGTAAGTTTGTGGAAGATAAAAAGAATTACTTTTGTTTCCAAAAAGAAACTAAAGGTGTGTTGAACTATGGAAAACTTAACTAAGAAAAAAAAAAATTTTATTTAAGCATCTACTCACAGCATTAAGAGAAAAGCTGCAGTGTATTTTAATTCTATGATATCTAAGATTTTAGTATTTGATCAACACTAAAATTTTAAACTTATTTAGATAAGTTTCCTTAACTCTATAAACATCAGTTTAGTTTAAAATTGCTCAAAAGGAAAGGTATTGGCTTGATATGCAGCATCTAATAGAAAGTAGTGTAATTACTTTATTTTTAAAATTTAACTTTCTTTAAGCAAGATTAGATTTTATTAGTCGAAAAACAATTTCATGATTTCTAAGAATATTTTAATTTACGTTTTGTCTTTATACTTTAAGTATTTTTTGTAAGTTTAAAGTTTAAAAAAAACGGTACTAATTCTTTTCTATAAACTTTTTTTTCTAATATCACAGTACAAATAATAATCGTAATTATTAAACTTTTGCTGAAATGTTTACGTTTTTATAACACATTACAATTATTTAATCAAGATTTTTTTAGATTATTGCATGGGCTCAACAGGAAAAGTTCATTGTTCAGACAGAGACGAAAGATGTCTCGAATTTACATCAATAAATAATTCAAGTGAAGTATTTCACAACTGTATGAACATTTACACTGAAAAAACTTACTGTAAGTTGCTTATTATTTTTAATATTTAAGTACTTTCTTAGAAAAAAAGCTGTATATATATTATGTCTGTTATGGTTTAATTGACTAATTTTGAGCAACTTTTATTAAAGCATGTAATAAAAGTTCTTTAATTTTTGTCCTTAAACTTTACGTTAGCTATGTTTCATCAAACTTTTTAATATTTACAGATTCTTCGGAAATGGTGCAATCACCAAAAAGAAAAAAATTTATTGTTTTTTATGTTTGTGGATCATTTTCGTTGGTGTTTCTAATCCTTTCGATAGGCTTGTTTATATATTCTAGAGTGATATAAAAAACAAATACTAACAGTTTTATTGTAGTAACAATAACTATCAATAAAATTTACATTATTTAAGTTTTTAATTAATTTTGAATAAGTCAAAATGCTTGAATGAAGTATTTTTTTCAATTAATTGATCAAATTTATTTAGTTTTTGAATTATTTGATCGGTGTGTAATTCATTTCCAATAAAAAAAGTCATATTGCTGTCTAATAAAAAATAATGATATATATAAAAAAAATTTAAGTATCACACTAAACAAAATTTTAGCTTGCTTTTAGTTTTCAGTGTGTTCTGATGTAGGAATTTATTTTATTATTTCTAAACATAATTTTAAAGTAAAGCCATAAGCCTAAAGCTGTTATGTTAGTATAAACAACAGAAAACACTTAAAACTTTTATAATGTCTAAGTGTAAGAAAACATTTAAATTTTGTTTATAATTCATTGAAGTTATTTTTTAATTCATTACTGTTTTCATTGTTACTAAAATATTTCATTTTTCATTGGTTTGAATTAACATAATATTTTTGATAAACAATACGAAGTATACCGAATGTAACTTCTTAATGCTAAATAAAGCTCAGAACTTTTTTGAAAAATTTCGTTTAAATTAAAAAACAAAATAAAGAATAAAGTGATACTTTAATTTCTAGTAACTATGTTTAGTAAAATATCTAAAATTGTACTGTAAGGTATTTGTTAAGTTCTGTTACACGAGCTAGGTACTTAAAAATATAATTTGATCAGTGGCTATTGTCAAATTTACGTTTTATATTTAAGATTTATATTAGAATGTAAAAATTTTTGATAAACTGCTGTAACTAACTGTACTCAGATGTGTGATTAAACAAACAGAAGGAAATTTATATGAAAAATGCCTAGTATGATTTTGCTTTAAACTTAACGTGTTCGATTCAGAGTCCTATTTGCTAACCATAACGGACAGCAAATTGAAGTGATGTTAACAGAAACTTAGAAACAACAAGTTTTATTTTTGTAACTTTTATGACAGTAAATGGTTAATGTTGTAAACGAAACAATTGACCAACATGCTGCTTTTGTTACTTAATAAGACAATTTAAATTTTAAAAAGATATTTGAAATTGTTCTAGTCAACAGGCCGAACTTGTTTTTATGATAAATATCAGACAGTCGAGTTATTTTAGACATTTGTATTATTGTTATTTGTCTTAACTAAAAAAATTGCTCAATTTACTGGGATGTAAATTGAAGCTTATTTAAATAAAGAAGTTCAAATTAAATATTTTATTTACAACCAGGTTTCAGTGACAAAAAATTGCGACCTCTTTAAGTTAACTAAAATAGTAAACCGCACATAATAATATTTTTTGTCTATAATAAATTTATTTTGACATTTGTGTTATAAAAAACTCTTTAAATGCCAATCTTTAATTATATATTCTTTAATAAGCGTCACTGTGAACAAAAATCAATTTAAAAACATATTTTAAAACTTTAGTAGCCAATAAATATATTTAACTGCTTTGACAAACAGTATTTTACCTAATAATTACAACGTAGGTCAAATATTTCTGTTGATAATATGGGGTTATTAACTAACATACCAATTAAATCTAAAACAGGGATCGGCAAACTGCGGCTCGTGTTGTACTTTTTAGCTAAAAACAGACTTTTTAAAAACAATAAAAGTAAAATTTATGCGGTAAATATTTTGAGTTAGGACTTTTATTGAACATTTAAAAGTTTGCAGTTCTATTTATTACAAACTTGATTACATAGTTTAACTTAAAGTATAAATTAGTTACAGCTATTATTTTACTATGTTTACTCACTGAAATATTCACTATTTTCACAAAAATAAACTTTGAGCTTACAGAAAAACCCGTCTCTCGTGAAAGCTCTTTTGATTTTCTGAAATTAAACTGTAAACTGTATTCCCATGTAAACCGCATGGGAACCAAAAACTTTAAAGTGCTTAGTTGGACATTGCTTTATGGGAAAGGGTCAATTTGCACGAAGACTAAATTGCACGAGGTTACTAAATTCCACGAGGGCTCAAAATTAGACGAAAATACTTTTGCACGAGTGAACAAAATTGCACGATTACAATTTTGCACCGAGTGTCAATTTTTCACGATAAATTTTGCACGAAAGTAAAAAGACAAAAAAAAAAGATTTAATAAAAACAGTAAAACGTTAAAATTAAAATAAATAACTTAAAATAAAAAGCTACCGACCAAAGGTAAGGGTTAGGGTTAACAGTGATAAACTAACTCGCTGTTGTTTTTTTAATACAATATGCTTAAAGAAAAAAAAATGTGTTAAATTGTTAAGTTGAGAAAAAAATCGCAAATTTTACATTATTTTTTTAGAATGATTTTCATTAAATATAAAGCTTTATTGTAGCTACTTGTTACATAAGCACTAGTTTTAAAAATAACAGTTTTATATATGGGACTTTTTAAAGTGTAAAACTACAATATCTTTGTTTACTATGAGTTCTACAACAGGAACAATACAATACAGTTTTTTGAATGCTATAAAATAGCATCCCTTTGTTCTACCCTTTGCAGTAATGATTGTTTTATGGGAAAAAGCAATCATCAAAAGCATCATGTGCAACATTACTATTAATAAATTTTTGTATACTTAGTTGTTTAACACTAATTTGTATTTTGTTGATAATGACTGAGGAAAAGTCAAAACGTGTCTACTGCTAATAAATTTTAAACTTAGATAGGTTTCTTGTTGAATTGGTATTTACTATTAATGTTAAAATTCAATGAACTAAAATACAAAAACTATCTTTTAGACAAAAAATCCTTGGTAACAACAGTAAAACTTAACTTGCAACACTAAACGTTTTCTGGGAAAAAGTGAGTGTGTTACATCATATGTAATCTTACCTGTCCTATTAATATTTAACTTTAACTATCCAAAAATAAAACAAACTAAAACTATCTTTTAAACAAATTAAAAAAATCTTTGTGACACACCATATTTAGAACACTCACAAGGTTAAAATCTCAACACTAAAAACCACAGAGTGTATGAAAATTATAAAGCTCAAATCCCCAAGTAAGTGTTCACTGGTGCTACAAAAAAAAAAAAAAAAATCGCACCAACAATCCAATCATGTGATCACCGCCATATAGTAAACTTACAATCAGTTGTTGAAAAAGTGCATAAAACTAGCATCATAATGAATACATTAGCATTAAATAACTATCTTAAAGCTTGATAACTAACTAATTTACTGAAATGTTACTCAGAAAAAAAAAGTCAATCTGAATTAAAAAAAAAAAACTATTAAGAAAAATTTAGTTTCTGAAACTTGTTTTGGTAGAATTAATTTAGTCTAATAAAAGTATAAAGGAAATACTTATATTTATGCAATAGAAATTAATATATACAGCTAATAAATAAAATATAACAAAACTGGAAAACAGCAAATAAACAATCAGGCACAACCATACAATATCTTTCCCCATCAACAGACCAAAACCAGCCAATCATGATCAGAGTAAACTTAAACAAAACTAAACATGCATGTATTAAGAGAAACAGATAGAAATAACAACCAAAAGCAATTAAGCAAAACTGCATGCAACACAAATGACTCAACCACAGCACTCTAAACCTTCTCAGTATACTGACTCAACAAGAATTTTTTGTAACTATATTTAAACTGAGTCTTTTTAAGGTTTTTAAAAATTTCTGGAACACTGGACCACAACTTAGGACCCAAATACTTAAAGGAGTTAAGGCCAAGCTGTGTTCTATGTCTTGTCTTTTAATTACAAAATTATTATTTTTCGAATGTCTTGTATTGTGTGCATCTTAAAAACTTGCAATAGACCAGAATCACCATAAATTAGACATAGGCTTATACATCCTAAAAAACTTATGTAAACATACCTTAATATTATTTTATGTGTAATTTTTACCATATTTCAAGTATTAAACAGTTGTTTTGGCTTTAAACCAAACATTTTAAGGTTTTGTGGCTATTAAAGCCAAAAAAGGTACATCAATATAAATACTTTTAGTTAAAATATAAAATATTACTAATTTTCCTAACATATCACAACTTTTTTCCTTAAGTTTTACAAAAAATTTGTGTCCATAACAAATATTTTTTTTTAACTTTATCATGGTAAACAAATAATAGTAATTATAATTAAGTATAATATTTATTAAATAAAAGTTATACTAAATAGTAAATATCAAAACTATTAAAAACATTATGTTCAATAAAGTATAACTTGTCAATTCTTATTTCAAGAAATCAAATGTAATTATAATTAGTTGTTATAGTTAATAGAATAATTTTATTTTATTAATATTTTTTATAAGCACTGACAAGGTCTTTGACCAGAACTTGGTTTGCATAACAAAGTCTTAAAAGAATAAAATATATTTAAAATATTTGTTTACTATAGCAAAGGTTTTAAAAAATATATACATATCCAGCTATTAAGAATAATACAAAAACTATTTCAATTCTATTGTGTTAACAGAAAAAAAGTAGAAAAATATATTTAATTTTATTTCGTTGATTGTAGTTTTTGATTTTTTTGTAAAAACTTTTATTTAAACTTATTAAACAAAACTTTAAAATACTTTTAATAAACTCTTAAAAAAATTGAAATGCTCTCATAAAAAAATATATTTTATATGTTTTATCTTTTAGGATTTGTTTTAAATTTTTAGAGATATAAACTTTGAACTCAGCAAAAATCATTCAATTTTTATCACAGAACTAACAAAAATTTTGTTGTAAACTGATTTAAAAAAATTGGTTTGAAGATTTAAATTAGCTAAGATCTTGGTTTTAGTTAAGTTTAATTTTTTAAAGACATATTCAAAAAATATTTTTGCAATGTCAAGTTGCTGGTTTATTGTATAATGGCCATTTAACATCAGCTCTTGAAATAACGTGAAATTCAAAAGTTTAGGCAAAAGAATTGGGAAAATCCTGGGATTTTGAACTTAAATTGTTAAAAAGCATGGAAAATCTGGCAATTTAGAAAATGTTTATATGTAAACAATGAGTTTTTTTTTTTAATAAAATTTCTTAAAAAGTATCATAATTTTATAATCTTATTTGGTACAAAAGCTATCTGAAAGTAACATTACATTATATTTTAGTTTTTTTAATTAAGTTTTCTGACCTTAATTTAAACTATACTTTTAAGGAAGCTTGTAATTTTAAAAACCTAGAAAAAAATCAGAAAACTTGGAAGAAATTTCAAAAAACCAATGGCCACACTGTTATAAAGAATACTATACAAGTATTTTGCTGTGTTAAAACAAAAAATTATATTCAATTAAGTTTGACCACATTAATCTTTTTTTCTGAACTGATTCCTAAGTTAAATCTTTTTCAACCATATATTTAAAAATATAAGTATATAAATCTGAATATAAAATAAAAAAAGGGTTGCCATACACTCAAAATAACTCAAGATAATTTAAAGTTTTTCAAAATTTCAACATGAAACAGTCTAATTAAGCCTACTTTAAATTTATTTAAAATCAGGATGACTAAGTCAAGTTTTATTTTTTATTAAAAATTCAACTTAAATTTAAGTTTTTAAAAATTTTAGTCCACTTTAATTAGGTCTTAAATGAGATTTAGCTCTTCCAGTTTTGTTATTTTATATATAATTCAAAAAAATTAAACTCAGGATGACTTAATACAATTAAGGTCATTAATGACAGTTTTTGGTCAATCAGGATAGTTTTTTTTGACTTACAGAGAATCAACCCTGTAAAAACAAATAAAAAGCAGTAATGATACACATATGCATAGGGCATACTAGTTAGTCCATACAATCTATTTTTCTTATCAACAAACTGTAAACTAGATCAGGATAGATGAGTATAAATATACACAAAATTAAAGTACACATTTAAATAAAACACAACCAACACTTAGTTAGGCTACATCCACATGCAAATCAAAGGTTCACTAATTCTGTATTAACTTCATGTACTGACTCAACAAAAGTTTTGGTAACTCATCCAAAAGTTTTAAAGAATTTCTGGAAAACTTGACCACAGCTTACGACCCAAATATCTGAAGGAGTTTAGGCAAAGCTCTGTTCTACTTACTTAAACTACAAAATTGTTGGTTTTGACGTCAGGTAATGTGTTTATAAACCATACTAACTGGAGTAAAGCAAGTTTGGTCCACCTAAAATCCTTTCAAAGTATTTAGCACCAAATTAGAAACTTTTAATTTAGAAACTTCTTTAAGTTTTACCAGTTTTTACAAACGAGGAATTCCTTGAACTCATTGCAGGCTCATGACAAAAATATCTGACAAATTTCGTTTGCATATTAACAATTTGCTTTAAATGACAACTAGCAGCACTACTCCATGCAGATATACAATACTTGACATATGGATAAACAAACTTTAGTTCAATATTTTCAAAGTACCTTTGTCCAAATAGTATCTCTGTTTTTGAAAATATTTTTTAATATAAATTTTTAATTTTATTTTAAATATATATTATGTTCCTCAAAAATCTAATGAATAATAGATTTAAAACTATTTATATTAGTTGAAATTATTGTTTTTAGTTTTTACTTAATAAACTCTTCAACTTGTGTCTGTTTTATCTAATAGGTTAATTTGAACTTTAAAAAGTGACTGTTAGCTTGGTAGAAAGTATATAAGTAAAGGCTGAGTAGTAAAAATTTTCTGACCTCTTCAAGGCCTTAGAAAAGATAAAATACTAAAATTAAGGATTTGTAATCTTTATACTTGGTTGAAGTAAGGATCTAACATTTTGTAGTTTTTTTAATAAAATTCCTCATTTATATAATTCGTTTTTAAATTAATTTTACTTATGAGATATGGATATTTCTAGTTCTGTAGTAATTAGTAAAATGTTATTATTGTTATTTTTGATTTATTAAAATTATTTTAATTTAACCTTTTTACCATTTTCTTGAAATAACTATAGCAAACATTTATACAAACTACTTAAAAATGGTTTTATTTCTAAAGATATTAACTTAGAATTTTAAAATTCTAAACTTCAAACATAGATGCTGCCAGTTTTTCAAGGTTAAAATTGTTTAATAAGTTTTAACAACTACTGTAAAATTTCAGATAAAAACATATTATAAGTAAGTTTAGCCTAAGTGTATGGAGAGTCTGGAAAGTATCAAAAATGAATTATCTGAAGTTAAAAAGGTAGTTTATTTAATTTATTTTGTTTGAAGTTACTATAAATGTTCTTTTTACTATTTATTCTAATTAATATAAAAAATATAGTTCAATGTTTGTTGTTATATTTATTTTTATTATAATACTACAGATACTTTAGAATTGTGCTTATTAAACTTGTGGAAAACTAGCCATATAAATTTAACAACTTATTTTAGAAATATCTTTAGCCCTTTGTGCACTTAAAAGTGTTAAAAACTGTTATAGTTGTCACTGAAGTGTTTATTTTTATTATTTATGAATTTATTTTAACAAAAAATTTTTTATTTTATTTTTACTCTAAAATATTTAGATAAGATTGAAAAATATTTAAATATTTGTTTAAGTTTATGCGGATACTTAGTTTCACTTCTGAACAGATTATCAAACTGTGATTCTTATTCAAAAAGAGTTTAATTTATCATTTACTATTTTAGTTTAACTCTAATTAGTAAAAGTTGCAGTGTGTTGTTTAGAGGTAAAACTTGGTCTGAGTTTGTAATAGATATTTTTCTAAGTATCAATCTTTAACTTGAATTGATTCCTTTGTTAAATCAGTTTTCACCACAAATTTTACTATTCCAATAACATTTCATAAGTAGTACATAAACAATAACAATAAAACAAAGTTGAAACAGGAACTGTCACTGAAATGTGAAGAGTGCGAAAAACTGAAGCTGTACAGAAACTCACTGGAGAGTGAGACTCATGATTTGACAGCAAGTTTGTTCGAGGAAGCCAACAAAATGGTGCAGAGTTCGTGCAAGAAGCAGCATGAAGCTGAAAGTAAACTGAAGGAAGCCAAACAAGAGGTTTGTTATTTCAGTGGAGAGTTTTTTTAGCTTTGAAAGTAAGAGCATACTTATCAAATATAACCGGATAAAATCACTACAATTGAAAAGTTTAAGGTTTATTTAGACTGAGATTGAATTTAACTTAGCTTTATTTTAAGTAGCAGGTTTGTTGTTTCATTTTAATTTTTTTGATCTTAAGTTTGCTTTGTTTAAGATTTAAACTATACAAGTTTAAATAAGTACTAATTTTCCCTTGTTTATTTAGTTGGTAAAATTTACAATAGTTTTTTTATGTAAAGGTCAAACGTTTTTTTTTTTACTTTTTATTAAATTTCAGGGTTGCCACTCTGTCAGGAAAAGTCAGGAAATCAGGAAAAGTCAGGAAAAATTTTAAGAAATCACAAAAGTCAGGAAAAGTCAGGAAAAAATGGGGGGTTTTGAAAAAAAGTCAGGAAAAGTCAGGAAATTTGATAAAATTTAAAAAATAAAGTCAGATTTTGTCAGTTTAAATTTACAAAATTCCTTGTTTTCCAAAGCCTTCAAATGGTAAAAATTAATTAAAAGACCTTTAAAGTCAGAAAAAAATTCCAAAATTTTCCTAGAAATGTACAAAAATATTTAATTTTATTTCCAATGCCTTTATCTGGTATAAATTAGAAAAATATCCTTTATAAAATTGCAATAATTTTCTATTAACATATTAAACAAGTACCCTACTTGAACAAGCAGATTTTGTAAGATTTTTAGTATTGATGGTCTTTAGCAAGGACACTTCGAGAGTGAAACTGTGGTATATACACAACAGTTTATCTAGCATAATTTTAGAATCAAAGTGTTTTTTGTTTAAGTAAATAATTGAGTTCTTTATAACTAAGCAGTTAGTTTAGTATTTTATGTAACAAGTTAATATGTATACTTTACAAAGTTCCTTATATGTCGTTAGTTTATCTAGATACATTCATGCTAGTAAATGCTAAAAATTTGTGTCTTTTTTTAGACAAGCTGTGTTTTTAAGGTAATAATACAAGTATTTTGCTGATAGAGCTGTTTATTACAAACATCAATCATACACAGATGGTTTAAGTGATGTACTGGAAGTTTGATGATAGAATTTAGCAAAAAACTGTTGTTTTTAACCTGTATTTAAATTAGATTGAAAGCTTTATATAGTTTCAAGTGTTAGATTATGTATTTTAGATTAAGTTTAATTTAAGAGTTTGATTTAGAAAAGTCAGGAAAATTTTGGTAAAAAGTCAGGAAAAAGTCAGGAAAAGTCAGGAAATTTTTCTTAGCTAGATGAGTGGCAACCATGAAATTTACTGATAACAGCTTTTATTCAAGTAATATATAGTATTAATACTTACAGTTATTCATGTATCTTTTAATTGAAAATTTCACTGTACAATATAAAAAAAACTGTCAATTGTAAAAGATACAACAGTTGTAAACAATTAGTTAGTACCTTATAAAATACACAATTGTAGTTATTTTTGAGTACAATTGTATAATTTTATATTAATTTATGTAACTATATTTAGTTGATTGTTTAATTCCTATACAAATGTGTAGTTCTACAAACAGATAGAAGCGTTAAAAATTGAAGTAGCAACCTTAAAAGCGCTTTCACTGAAAATTATAGACAACAACAGCACGAGAAAAAATCTAGAAAATAAAGACAAATCACCTTCCAGATACTGTTAGTTATTAAAAAATATAAGTTATTTTAAAATTATGAAAGTGGTATAAAGGTTGAGTGTTATAAGTATAAAAAAGATAAAAGTGTATGGATTACTAATTTGAAAATACTTTTTATGTATATTAATTTTGTGCTCTAGAATTCAATTTTTGCTTATAAATTATCAAATAAGTTATCTGAACAAAGTAAGTTTATATTATTTAAGAAAGATTTTTATCTTTTTCCTTATACCAGGGTTGCCACTTTACCTGGAAAAACCTGGAATTTGAGAAATTTTGAAATAAAACTGGAAAAACCTGGAATTTTAATAATATTTACATTTTCAGTAGTAAAATTTCGATTTGACACAAAAAATCTATCATATAGATAAGATTTTTTGTCATCATCAAACATTTTTTTATTAATAAACTTATTTAAAGTAACTTTAAAATTTTAAAATTAAAGTAACTTTTTTCTTTTCAATGTTTTTATACTATTTAACAAAGTTTCTTATATAAAAATTAAATTAAAACTATAAATAGACCCAAAAATGTGTACTTTTAAAAACCTAGAAAAAAACTTTGAAAAACAAGTGGCAACCCTGTTCTACTGACTTATGTTATTTTCTTGGCTTGGCACAGAGCATGTTAACATACAAGAAAAAATCTTATATTTTTACAGATTTAAATTGAAATCTTTTATTGATATTACAGATAAAACTTTTTATTTATTTTTAATTTTATTTCAATACAAGTTTGTTTTTATGTTTTGTTTAGATATTTTTTTTAGTTTGTTGTCATTTCATTTTTAAACAAAGTTTTATATATAGCAAATCTGAAGCAAATGTGTAAAAATATTTTTAGAAGTGTCAGCAAAAATTCTAAAAACAAACTTTTAAGAAAGTTTGTACATTTAATTTTGTAAAAAGTAAGAAATAAAAAGATAATGTCGTTTAACCAAATTGCTTCTTAAGTAAAACTAAGATTGAATATTATAAATAAACATTTTTTATCTTAATCATTTCATATCTTAAACATTTTTTAATTAACTAATCTAAAGTTAAAGTTTATAATTTCCGGTCAAGTTTAAGATTTATAAAATTTGCAGTATAATTAAAAAAATAATTGCAACTTAAAAAAGTTGGTTTAATAAAAATAAGTATATAAAGTTCTAGTGTTTTTTTACTATTGAATTTTTTTTTTTACAATAAACTTCTTATTAACTCAACAGTCATCAATATGAAGAATTTTAATTTTACTAATCTTAACAGTTTTATCATAAAATACAACTGTTATAAACATAATATAATACAAGTAGTTATCACAAAAAACAGTTTTAATAACTGAAAATAAAACAAAGTAAAAAAGCAATTTTAAATACTAAATTTGATAAAAAAAAACAAACAGTTTAAAAACTGAAATAGAAAAAACAAACAAACAGTTTCCAGACTGCTCCAATCTCCATCGAAGAACCGAAAGAAACCGAGCAACTTGTCAGTGAGCAACAGTTTGCAAGTTGACAATTTGTACTGCAACAAGTCAGCACCTTCAACACCGTGCCTTCCACATAACCAACCCGGAGATTTTAACATTTCACAAGTTTGTACTAAAAAGTGAAAATATTAAAAAGTTCACAAGTTTGTCATGTTGTATTAAAATTTAAAGATTAAAAAATCACAAGTTTGTATAATAGTGTCTGAAAAACAAAAATAAAATTGTTTTCACAAGTTTGTATGGTTGTGTTTGTATTTTAAAAATAACTTTGTTTTAAAAAATCTCACTAGTTTTTATTGTTGTATGAAAAAAAAAAAATAATAAAAAATCACAAGTTTATATTACTTCTTAAAAACAATAATTAAAAATTCTCACAAGTTTGTATGGTTGTATTTAGGAAGAAATTCATTAAAAAACTATCAAAAACTGTTGTGTTGAAAATAAGAATTAAACAAATCTAAGAAGTTGATTTTGTTGTGATTAGAAAAATATTGATAGTGTTTATAGTATAAAATTTAATTTTTGTGCAAGTTTTCAAAGTTGCAAACTTTTCCGTCTCACAATTTTGTCTTTTTCGGTTGTTAATCAATTATAAAAATAATATGTCCTTTATTCAAAAAAGTTTAAATGTTCGTCATAGTGGTTTTAGTATGGATTAAATACTTAAACAAGTTTTCTTATAATTTATAATCAGTAATATATAAAACAGTGATATCTTAATATTTACTTTTAAAATATATAATTTTATCAATACGTCTTGTTTTTTGTTGTACTTTTAAAAATATTGATATTTTTAATCACAAAATTAAATTGTTGAACAAGTACCTCTTTTAGGTCTTTAAATTATCGTCATCTCTTGTTGAATTGTCTTTTGTGCTCAACAAATGTTTTATGCAAAGTTTCACAAACATAACATTATGACAACACAAAGTGTAATAAAGTTTTTAATACTTTAAGTTGAACTTATACCTGAAAGTGCCGTTGTTTTTATATTATATATATATCTTCAAATGAGAATTTTAAATTCCCTCTTTCGAATTTTCAACCTTGAATTCTTTTTATTAAGTTTAATTTGATTTTATCGTGAACAAGTAGTTACTTATTATAAATATATATCTACATTTTTTTTAATATGAAGTAATAAAATGGTTCTTGTGCGTTTACAAAACTGTTAATTTTGTAAAGTCTCTAAACTTCTTTTTAAATTTTGTTTATCATTTTTGCTCTAGATCCGACATTTTATTCTCACATTATATAAAAAAGTATAATTCGGTTTATTATTAAAATTGATTAAAAAATAATCCTCTGTTTATAGCTTACTAAGTTGCTTAATTTAAAAGATCAAAACTTTAAATATTAAATTGTAAATAAAATAAAATATCCAAAAACCTCACAAATTTTGTTATTAATTTTATCATAAACTCAGGCTGCGGCAACCCTCTAAGTTGTTTCCTTTCAAACGACCACTTGAAAGGTGAACTTATTAAACTTTGTCTCAAAAAAAAAATTCAAACTTATAAAAAATTAAAAATTCAAAAAAATTGCTAAACACCCAACACAGGTGAACTCGGCTTCTTACGAAGACTTCCGAAAATGGAGATCTAATTTAAACCGGGTCACGTGTTCGTGTCTCGATCCGTCACACATGAGCGATTCTGATCGCGCGAGCGAGCACGCGTTGTTACGTCACTGCACAATCATCCAATCATCGCCGTTCCTGAGGCGCATCTACGAGGAAGACATTTCTCCTTGTTTGAAGTTCAGCAGCTCGAGGGGCGAGGATCTTCAAAGAGGCGCGGGTGTTCTGATTAAAGATGAAGAAGACCTTCACAGAGATATTCGTGTGAGTGAGGATGATCTTCAAAATAAAATCGAAGAAGATCTCGAGAGAGCGATCCACTACAACGAGCTTGTGATCGAACCAGTTACTAGAATCGAGCGGTTTGTACATTTTAATGTATACATATTATTTTAAGTTTTTTTATTTCAATTTTAAGTTAATAATAATCTTCAATTAAAGATTAGATTTTGTGCAGTTGGTTACTTCTTGGTTAGATAAAATGCATACATGTAGCACGTTTAGTAAATTTTCAATTTAACTTTGAAGCTCAAAACGTGAATTTTTGAACGAGATGTTTTTTGTGACAACTATTTAAGTTAATAATTGTAAATGGTAATATACACATATTTTTTTCAGTTCAAAATGTTCACTTACGCACATACAGTCAATATGTAGTTACAGAATGAAATTGAAAGGCGACTGGATGCTCATATCTCTACATGCCAGAAACAGGGTTTGAAGTGTTTAAATAAAAATTTAATAAATCTTATAATGGATGTATCAGTACCATAGTATTTAAATAGTATTTTTGTTTTTGTATGGTGTAGTTATGTGTGTATACTTGTTGTACGTTTTTTTAAACTATTTTTTATTATTTAAACATAATAAAGGCTATTTTTATTTTTACTTGATACTTTTATTAGTTTTATATAGTTTGTTAATTCTATTTTTTAATAGATAGCAAAAGTGTGTGATCTAATAACCTTCATTCGATACATCAAAAAAGGAATAATACACTATGAAGGTTAGTTGTAATTTTTCTTAAATACTTATTTGTTGATTTTTTTGGTGTACTGCTCATTCTAATGTACCATCAAACTTCATATATGCGTGCGGCCCAATGGCGGTTCTGCCAATAGAAATCCGCAACGTAGTAAATAATGAAATCATGCAATTTAAATAAAATTTGAGCTTTTTAATTATAATTATATTGTATATTGAAATGTTCTATTAAATTTGAATTTGGTTCTGCTTGTTAAATGGTTTTTTCGTTACAAATATGTTTGTGAAGTGTTTTTTTGTAGTTTTTGTAGTGTAGTTTAAAATATATACGTGCCACCGTTTAAACCTTTATTTAAACAAGAATTTCTCTGGAAATCTAGCCCACCTACTAGAAAAATTGCTTACCCTTTTTCTTAACTGTACAAGATTGTCAAAAAACCTGAAATTTAAAAATTTCAGCAAAAATAAAAACTGAAAAACCTAGAATTTGAGAAATTTTGAAAAAAAAAACCTGGAAAATCCTGGAATTTCAAACAAAAATTCTAGAAAAACCTGGAGTTTTCAACTATTTTCTCATTTAAAGTAACAAAATTTCGATTTGGTACGATATATCTATCACAAAAAATAAAAAATTGTGTATAATCTTTATTTTTTTAAAATACCACAGATGTTCTTGTGTTAAAACTTTGTTTCAACTAACGGCGTTTCACTGCTCTCAAATAAATTTAAGAACAGATCTACGGAGTCTATAAAATATTAACACACATTACAAAAAAAGCAGAAAAAGCATGTATAATTATGTATAGTGTTTATGTAGGTAGTAACTATAAATGAACTTTATGGTTTAAAAACAAAGTTTGGGATAAAAACATAAAATTATAAAATTGTCTATAAAAAATACAAATTTAATAAAAGTAGGCACTAACCTCAAAAAGCTCTAAGAAAATTTTTTTAAAACTCTTTTTTTTAAATATATATTTAAAGCAACTTTACAGTAGTTTTTCAATAATGTTATATTTTTTAAAACATTTTTTTTTTACTGCAAGTTTATTTTATACTGAAAACAAACCAACAACTATTTCAACAAACCAACTATTTAAACCTGGAAGAAATTTACTAAAAAAATTTATTAACCCATCTATATAAAAATATACCTTGTGACTCTTTGTTATAAACTAAGATCAATATTCCCGAAAGTAGATATTTTGTATTAGTTTATTTCGCAGTATTTTTGTTTTGGATCTTTTATCAATAAGTATTAAACTAATTTAATGTTTACTCTTGTACTTAATTTAATTAAACTACTATTAAATTTTTTATTTATTCTTGTATCCAAAACATCAACATTACCTAATTGTTTTTTTTAAATGCAGTTTAACATCACAATTAAAGTTTACACTCAACAAAGTTTGTCTTTATACAGATTGATTTCGGTTTCCAGCTTTTACAATAAAAAATTAAATTTTACAGCCAACAGAATGTACAATGAATTCGTCAAGCACCAAATCGAGTTGTCGAAAAGCCGCATCGGGCACCAAATGATGTGAAAATAAGAAAACAACTGCAAACTACTTTTCAATACAAATAATTATTAGTAAAGTATCAAAAAAAAATACTATTGCATTCTAAACCCTGTGCCAACGGATGCAACTAACATTTTACATGAATTACTAAAACATCTCTATTTCATTTTGCTCAATATCATTATTAAAAGTTTTTTATAAGTTATTTTCAACAATTTTTCAATATTAATTCATCTTCCATTTCTTTTGCTGCTACTTTAAAACTCCAATTTTATTCGATTTTTGCCACTTATTCATTTAAAATATCTCGTTGCTGCTTTTGTTAATTTAAAAAGCATTTTACTGACATTCCTAGCATTTTTCTGTTTTAAATCAAACACTTTACAGCCAATTAAAAGCCATGCACTTTATTCATTTTACTGCTTCAAGCGTATTGTTTGATATGTTTTTCTTATATCTTTCAAAGGTGCATTCGTTCGAAAGATTTTTTGAGATAAAAGCTTCATGCACATTTAATAAGAAGATCAGCAGTTTTTTAATCACATTTGTTTAAAAAACACAATAAATTTTATCAGTCCAAAAATGCATATTTTTTAAATTACTAAAGTTCTTTAAGAAGTTTTAGAGTATTCATATCCTTAGTTTGTCTTAACGAATTTATCTCTAATCATGGTTGCCTAAAAATTTGGAATCCTGGAAAAGCATAAATTTGACAATTTAGCCTAAAAATCTGGAATTTTGAACAAAAATCGATAAAAAACCTGAAAAATTTTAAATGCTAAGTAGTAAAATTTTGGTTTAAAAAGATAAATCTATCATATAGATAAAAATTTGTTGTTACCATTAAAGTTTTTCTAAACACATTTAAAGTAGATTTAAAGTATCTTTTAAATGTTGTTCTACTATTTAACACATTACTTTACCTTAAACTTAATTTTTAACTAATACTCCATATTTAATATTAATATAATATTTGTTGTTATTATAATAATATTATTTTAATTATATAACCTAAAAACGTGTTCTTTCGAAAATCTGGAAGAAATTCACAGATCCCTGTATATGATAATTCAAAAGATTATTAAAGTTTATTTGAAAGTAAATTTTACTTTTAGTAAATAATAAAGGCAGTAAACTCGTGTCCCATTATTGTATTCAAAAATATTGAGAAAATGTTTTTTTAAAGATGGTGTACGACTTGATAACCGAAAAGGTTTTATCGTACACCAGGTCCTTAGACCAAACTTTTTGAGCCGATTTGTCGTTCAATAAACAATATTATTAACAACATTTTATTTCAAGACAGTTATATTACAAAGAGTGATGTGTTTTTAATATTGACACTTAAAAAGAATCGCACAACAATAAAAATGTTTTCTTTGTAAATACGAAAGACGTTTTCTATTGTGAAATATGTTAACAATTATTATTAAGTATTTTTTACTAACTTTCAAATAAAGTTACTTTTTTTTAAGCTTTGTGACATAATAAGTTTTTCTTCGAAGATTTATTTATTTATATAAATTTTAAAGGATTTCCTTATATCTTCCTCTACACTAAAGTTTTAAAAAGTCTTTGTTTAAGATTTCTGTTTAGGATTAAAATAAATATAAAAGTAAGTTATGTTTTTACGATTTTAAAAATTAGATCAGTCTCGATGCTAAAACAGGGTTGTTTTTGGGGAAAACTTTCAACTCAAATAATAACGTTTTCTTTATTAATTGAATATAATTAGAAAGTTAAATTAAGGAAAAGGGCACTTGAGTAGATTTAGTTCATATCTTTACGACATTGTTATAAACCATTGGTTAAAAATAGCGAAGTATTACATAGTCATTTGATAAAGCAACGTGAAAAAACCGAGCTACTGAGCTAGTAACTTGAAATCAAATTCTAGCCCGAATTTTTTTCGCCAATTTGGCAGAAACTAAAACGATAGTCGGTCCCTATTGATAAATTTTGCCCCTAGACTATTTAATTACCTAATAACTTTTTTGTTCAAACCTAATTTAAAGTGTTAAAGATAGTAAGCTAATGACAAGATGTTCTTCTTGTACTGAAGCCAAAGCTCCAACTTAGTATTGATAAGTCAAAATAATATTTAGTTGTGCTACTCAAGTTTAGTTCAATTAAGTAATGTTAGAATTTGCTATTAATTTATAAATTAGTAGATCAGCAATCAAAGAGTTTAATTATTTTTTGTGTCATGTAACTTACTTCAGCGTTTCTAGAAGTGTGTGCAGTAAGTTTAATACTAATAAAAAGCTTTCATTAAGGAAACTTTCCAATAAATTAAATTTTCTTCTGAAAACATCAGAAAAAGAGTCTTTTAGTATCAAGTAAAATTTAGTTTTTGTATTAGAAACGTATTTACTCAAGAACCTGCATTTCTTTTATATAAGATATACTGCCAGCTTTAAAAAACAGTTACAGTTTCTTCTTTTACTTTATTACTTTGTATTGCTTACTTTTAGTAGTGGTTTACTGATTAACATCATAAAAAATACTTTGACATTTAGTTATACTTTTTTTGTAAATTTCTTTTCAATCATTTGGCAAAAGGTTAGTTTTACAGATAAAGAAATGAAGCCTTTTTAGAGCTTAAGTTTTTAATAATATTTTACATAATCAATTACTACTTACCTAAAATATTCTAGAGATTTTTGTGGCGTAGAGGGAAAAATTACATGAAACACATTGTATTTTTAACTTTTGGTTTAAATATTTATACTAAAACTTTATGTATGTTAATATTTATAGTATATAATTATGTTATTAGTTTGTATAGATCTCCATTAATTTTTGTAAGAATTACCATTTAGAACTAATTTGCACTTCAAAACTTTTGTAATTTTAAAAGTGTAAATTTTTATATTATACCAAACAATTTTTTTACAGGCTAGTACTGCAATCTTAAAATAAAGATTTTTGTTATTAAAAAAAAAAGTAAACGTATTAAATAAACAATAGATATAGTTTAACAAATAAATTATAAAACAACACTTAATTATGAATATAATCTTTTAGAAAGTTAATTTATATAAAGTGATGTGTATTTTTATATGTAAAGTTATTTATACTAGTTATTAAAGCTATTTATTTAGCAGATAAATGCAGTTTTTGTTTTAATTATGAGCAGTTTTGTAATATAAAAAAAATTCTTCAAAATAAATTTTTCAACAACAAATATGGTAAAAATACGCTTTAAATGAGCTTTAACCAAACAAAAGCACAAGCTAAAACAACTTAACGAGTAACTTTTGATAAAAAATATAACTGTGATAAACCATTTAACAAAACATAAGGTAATCTTCAAAACATATTAAAAAGTGTTTATAACAACATACTAAACTTTAAAAAATGAAAAAATAAAATCACCACAAAAACTTCAAATTTTACCGAATTCTAATCTTCATCCTTAAGTCTGACGTCACAAACAGTTTGAAACGTTCCGGTTGAAAGGTTTTACATGCGAAATACGACCTTACCACCCCACCCTTATAACGTATTGACCCCTGCTCCTTTTCAAGGACACTTCTCTCTGACGGCCTGCTTTTGATCAACACAAACTTTGTGACGAGCTTTTTGTGATTTCTTTTAACATATTTTGCAAAAGTTGGTTTTCTGAAAAGTTTCTTATTGCAGACCATCTTTTTCAAATATGAAAAGTTTTCGTGGAAGAAAATCTTGTTGAAAATAGTTTTGGTGCCGTAGAAAGCCTTGCTGTGATATATTTTGTAAGCTTTTGATAACTTAGGCATTCCATTTCTGTACTCTTTTGCAGTTGAACAAGCGTTTTGAAGATCAGCTGAGTTGTTGCGCAATCTGAAAAGAAGCGCAAAAACCAGGTTTCCCGCCTTTATTCCGTAGAGTATTTTGGTCTTTTTCGTTTTCTTCAGTTTACCCGCAGATTTTATTACGTTCACTTCAAAGTCCAACAACTCTTTTTTGGTGCATAATATTTCATTTAGACGGTTTAGTCTTTTTCTATGTCTTTTACGAAGCTTATTTTTATAACTAGAAGACTTTAGAGTGATATTCTCCTTGACCAATTTAAAGTTTGAAAAAACATTTAAATTATTTTGGTAATTTACATTTTTTACACCATTAAACGCATTGTCAAAACCAATTAAACTTTCACTTGAGTTTACTTGATAACAAGTCGCCAAAAGATATATCGAAAAATTGATAATAGTTGAAATTAATTTCATTCTTTTTAAATAACTATGCAGAAGCTAGGAGTATATAGAAGTAAAGTACTTATTTAAATAACAACTTTACAATAATTTTAATAATGTTTTATTAATATCTTAAAAACTATTAAGCTAAATATTCAGATAGGGTAAAAACAAGTATTTGTTTCGATATCTAACAGAAGTTTGAAATAGAAAAGTTTAAACTATAGTACAAATAAGAATCTATTCAAGTAAGAATTCTATTTAGCACCAGGTTTCAGTGGTAAAAGATTTCGACTATAAATTAAATATCAATAAAAAAATAACGAACTGCACTATACCATATTGTTTTTCATTGAAATTTTTAAAGATTTTTTTATAGATATAAGGACGTTTTTGTTTTTAATTTTCTGTTTTCAAAATGTTCCATATGTTTTTAAATCTGATATGTATTGATATAATGAATTTATTCTTTCAAAAACTTATTCAAAAACAAAGACTTCGTCAGTGCTTAAAAAAATCTAAAAAAAATATGTGACAGTCATGGAAAATAGCATTTAAACAATTAAATTAAAATAAAATAAAATTTTTACTCAAAATTTTTACTTAAAAACTAAACAAATCAATTTTTAATATTAAGACTGAGTTTTAGGTGGAGTTTAAATTTTAGCTAAGTTTTAAAATCAATATAACAGCAACAATAATAATAATAAAAGCTTTATGTAGCTTTCTTTTTTCTTTTAGTTAATTTACAGAGTAAACAGTGTTTAAGCAAAAGTGTAATTAAACATATAATAATGTTTAGATATATAATGAAAAAATAACATACGTATAGTTTTAAGGTTAATTATTATCTAAGTGTATTAACTACTACATCTACTTTGTGAAACAAAAACTAAAAGCTCCTATTTTGCTTTATGTAAAAATAGTTTTACTTTGTTTATACAACTTAATGAATAAAGTGTGTTGCTTAGTTCTAGCAACTTTTTTTTAACTTGTAATTGAACACTTTCTACTACTTATATAGTTATGCAACACTATTGACCATTTGAAAAATAATCTATGAATGTAATTTTGTTGAAGTAACTTAAAATTTAATAGTTACTTTCAAAGTAAAGACTTTTATCGAAAAAATAACTACTTTTTTCTCCTCTTAATACCTTACTTAGTTTTAAAAGGTTTCAGTTATATGTTTTGAACTATATGAAGACTAAAATTATTTTATCAATACTCTATTTCAAGTATTTGTTAAAATCGTTTAACGATAATTTTAAAGTTCAACTAGAAAACAATTGAAGAAAAAACAAAGTATAATAACTTCTAATAGTACATTTAAACTATTAACCTACTAAAAGAATTCAAAACTCTATTATAAGTTGTTTTTGCCAGAAATAAATAGTTTGTTATAGAATAAACATATCAATACACTTTATTCACAGATATCAAATATTGAATAACAATTTTTTAAATATGTATGAAGTGTTAAAAGCAGAAAAAAAATTTTATGCAAGTTAAAAAAAATTAATTAATCTGTACTTTTTTTTTCAACAGTATTCATTAAAAATACGTACTTTTTGTGTCATACTGAAACCATGTTTGTATTAAATACTAAAAATCTAATCGAGGAAGTAAATACATCTTTTATAAAAACTAAATAAAATTGAAATAAATGTTTAAGAACAAAATATTAAGTTACAATAAGATGAAAAAGTAAAGTAAAAAAAAAAAATTTACCCATCACTTAAAACTTTCAAAAATAAAGAGAAAATAACCACTAAACTTTTGAAGTATATAAAAAATTTAAAACATTAAAAAAAAGAGTATTTCTTATCTAAAAGTGTTTAAATTTTATGGTGAATAAATTTATTTTTAATAGTACTTTCCAGCAACAGAAAAGTTTTGATTAAAAAACAAATCTGCATTTGTTTAAATTTTTACTTTAGTAAATCTAAAGTTGTTTTAAAGTTGTAATTAAAACTGTTTAATACTTTTGAAAAAGTTTAAGATGTTCAGAAAGTATTATAAAGTGAGAATACGCTTAACTTGTTACCCCTAAGCACTTAAAACAATAAACAAATTCCTTAATTTCTTAAATTAAAAACACTTTATTTATACTCAAAAAACCTAGTTTAAAAGTTATTTTGTAATTTTTTAGATCAACAAAATTAATATATTTAATATGCATGTTAGATAAATTTCAAGTTGAACAGTGTAACCTATAACATTTTTTTAAATATTAAAAGTTGAAAAGGATAATATTATTTTATTTTTGACGTTTAAAACCCATAGATCTGCAATAATACTTCTGCATCTTAAAACTTTAGTAGAATAGTTGTTTAGGATAATATAACAAATCCATAATCAATAAATAAAATTGTAAACACAGACCTTAGGCTTTCATAATAAAATAAAAAAGTACCCATAAAAGTATTTTTTTTTAATTTTAAAGTTCTACAGTTTAGGTTTTGACTTCAAAACTATATAACTGAAAAATCATTTATTTCTTACGTTTTTACATTTTATCCTAAATTTTTCACGTATTATTCATATCAAGTATAAAAAAAATTATTTTTAGAACTGTTATGTTAGGTAATAAAAACTTACCTTAGTTGTTTATATCAAACTTTTTGAAGTTACATGGCGTGATAAAACGATGCTTGTTATATTTGTCCTAATATTAATACATATTACTAATTACAACTGAATTAAATAAAAATACTACTTGATAATTAAACAACAACTTAGAGTTCATTTTTTTGTATACCAAGGTGTTCTACAGAATCAGTTTGATCAAAAATACTTCAAATTACTTTTTCAAACAATAAAGAAACAAAAATTAAACTGTCAATTCAATATTCAGAATATAAAGTTTAAGAGGTTTTAAACAAATAGTCTGAAAATGATTAACCAGACTGCAACATAATTGACATAAATGAACCTTTCAAAAATCAAGCGGTTTGAATTGCCATGGTATAAACACTTTGGTCGTCATGCGTCGTCTAACCTTGACAAGCTAAGTGGAAAAATGCAAGTTTTAGAACCGCTTGTTTTTGAAATACTTCTAATAACAACTTTGTTTTCAAGGCTGTTTACAGTTGGCTAGAGATTGCTGTTTAACAACAATTTTGCTATATGTTGTTCACCTTTTAGCTGAATGAATACTTTAGCATTGCACTTATTAAAACCAATATAGTTAGTTTTTCATTTTAAGATGTTACTAAGTTTAAATCGGAAAAAATAGTTTTTGAAACTCAACGAATACTTTGCATCAGTAAAAGCAGTTACGCATTTTTTGATAAAATAGTAAAAGCCAAGTGTTTTAAGCTGTAGATACAACTTACAATGTATGTTTTTGCTAAAAATTTAAATACTAGATTAAAACAAGTATTTTTACATGTTCATTAGAATACTAATTACACGTTATACTTGGTGAGCGTATTTCTAATAAATTTAAAGTTGCTGAGTTTTACTAAGAAAGAAAAAAGTAGTTTTACTACGAGGTTAAACATTAACAGTTTTCTTAAGCTACTGCACAACTGTTAATGCATAAAGTATAAACTAAAACATAAAAAAAATAATTCTTAGCGATATAGGTATTAAATTTATTTCATAGTTTTTAATTAGTTCTAAATTGTGTTTATTATTAATTTTGTAGTTAAACTTTGTTCAACTACTACTACCTTTAGTACAAATTTTATTAAAAACACATTAATACTTTGAGCTTAATGAAAAAACAATAGACAAGTGTTAAAACTCATAAGAAAGTTGTCTATACAAACATTCTCATCAAAAATTAAAACCATGTAATTTTATATAATTGAATTAATATTTGAACACAAAACATTCGTCTTAAATAGGCAGTTAGGTAATACCAAAATTTTACTTGGTCTAAAATTAATTATCTAAGGAAACAATCTCAATTAAGAAAAGATTTCAAAAATATTACTGCAATTAATACTTAAAAGAAATATTTTATTTAATACTAAGTTTATCTTAACTAAAAATAACTAAAAATTTTATTATTTTTAATGCGTGTATAAAATATTTTTTGCAATAAACTGCCGTGTATTAATCATTTCCTATTTGTTAAAACGAAAACAGTTTTTATAAACGAATCAAATAATTATTTACAACAGTTTTTTCTTAGGAAGTTTGATAAATTTTATTTAACTTGTACTGACATTTCTTTTCATAAAATCGATAAATTTCTAAAAGCTTGTTTTAAATTTTTCAGACACATATCCGCTTTCGTCTGATTTAAAATTTCAGTCAAAAATTTATTTGAAAATTACAAAAAAACAATTTATTCTGCTGGCGTTTTGTCTAAAATAAAAATATCTGTAGAATGAATTATAGAACATAAAATAAAATGTTAAACCTTTTGTTTAAAACACTTTAAAGCTGTATTTGTTTAAAGATACTTGAAAATTATTTTCAAACGGTTGTGTACTTTTACTAAGTTTGATGAAAAGTATGTTTTATAACTTGTAGTTGTACAAAATATTTTTAGAAAACAGAACTAGATGACATTTGTAGTAAATCTATTTTAAATATAAAAATTTAAATATTTATGGAGTGTTTTAGTAAAAGTTGTCGTTTAATTTATTTTTGATTTATTTAAAAGTAAGAAATTAAAGTGTTCTTCAGACTTTTAAAACAGAAAAACATTCTAATATTTTCAGAAAACCTCTCATATTAAATGTGAAATGACGTAAATTATATTCAAAGAAATGAACATAGATATATAGCTTTTTATATAAGTCAAAAAAAATCTTTTAAATTTCAGGATTTTTTTGTTTAGTATTTTATGCAAATGTACGTTATATTTTTCATATTTCTAAAATATTATATCATTTTGTTAGCAACATACAAGTTTTTAGGTACAACATTTTTTATTTGTATGTTTACAACACTACTTAACAGTTTAGCACTATTGTTTATATATTTTTTATTCTTAAGACAATTTTTAAAATCTTACCTTAAGTTAAACTATAAACAAGTGTAAAATTAAAATATATTTAATAAAACAATTTGGAGTAGTACATAAACACAACAATAAAAAGAGTGCAAAACATTCTACAGACTTTGATATGTTTGTTTCGAAAACTAAAGTTGAAATATTTTTTGTTAATCTTATCGCTTTAAGCTATATAAAACAAGTCTGTATTGTTTTTTTTTGTATCTTTTAAAACTCTTTAACTGAAATTTATTTGTTCTAAAAATAAATCTTAAAAGCTTTGTTTTACTACTTATTATTGTATACTACTAGAAAAACTAGAGTTATAATATTCTATAAATTTTAGTGTTTGCATACATTTAAGAATTTTTTTACTTTTGTATATAGTAAACTCTACAGTTTATAAAAAAAATATTTTAACTGATTTTTCAAATTAAAAGTAAACAACTTTGTTTCATTAAAATACTCAAATCTTTTATACTGTAACAGTATTTTCGTTTTTAAATTAGGTATCAACTTTTAAAAACGTTACAAATTAAATATTTTATTTTCTTAATTATTTTTTAACATTTAATAGTTTAAAAAAAAGTATTCACATTTTTTATACAGAATTCTTTATTTTACTATTTACAAAACTTTATAAAAATACAATGCATGCAAAATTTGTATAAAAATTTTAGTGAATATAACAAACAACGTATTTTAAAACTATATTAAAAAAAACAAAAAAAAAAGATTCAATTCGGTTGTAATACAACGAGCTAAGTATTTCAGTTCAACAAATAGTGATAGCTTATACTAAAAAAATCAATAAAAGTCATAAAACATTTAAGTTACAGAAATTTGAGTCTGGGTTAAAATTTAACTTGATACAGTAAAAATAAAAAAAATATTGTTTATAGCGTATAAAAAAAAACACTTCAAATGAAAATTTTGCACAAACATTAATGAAATTTCAGGCAAGTATACTTTCAGCAGATGGAATTTGACAAGTTAGTAGAAGCAGTGTATAGCAAAATATAAAGAGCAGTAATAATTTGGCTTGAGTATTCACAATTTTCAGATTAAAATGCACCTTGTAAAGTAAAAAATTAAAAATATTTTTGAAAGTTTTACATTGTTGTTAAAAACAAAATAACTATTTATTTTTTGCAAAAACAATGAATAATGTATCTAATTATAAGCTATTTTAATGGAAATACTTCATATATGTTGAACAAAGTATTAAATCTTTCTAGCGAAAACTTACTTTCATTTAATTAAAAATCTTACGGTCAACCGTGAGTATTTACTTTATATTACATTTACAACAGTTAACATAGTTAAAACAAAATTTGCCAAACTAGATCCCACTTGAAAAAAAACATTGTTGTTTTCAAATGAAAAATAGCATTACAAAACGGTTTAAAAGCATCACATTGATTCCAGAAACAAAACTTCCCCCAATTCGAAACCACTTAATCAAGCTTCTTGAAAGCGTAATGATGTCTCTCCTTCACGTTGCCAAGCAACCTGTTGTAATCGAATGTGAGGTTGGGTTCCAGCTTGATGTGACTCATCATCTGCTGGAAGTCCTCCTCCGACATTTTCTCCCCACCCTCCAGCATCATCTTCTTGAACCTGGAGTAGTCGATGTAACCTGCAGGAGGATTTTTCATTTTTGTTGATACCTCACTTGTATTATTATTATTATGTTAAAGTAGGATTTTTTGTTTATAGCACTTATGAGGGATAGCTTCAAATTTCCACTACTGTTTTTGAGTAGCTCGAAAATCATGCATATCATTTGCAAATTTGCTGAGTCAGCAAACTATTTTTTAAGCTTTTTTTTTTTTACTTTATTTTTTTACCCAAACATTAAAAAAATAAATCAAAACATAAAATTTTATTATAAAAATAAAAAATAATATGAAAAAAATAATTGCTCACTCGGCAAATATGCAAACTATTTGCATGATTTTCAAGCAATTCAAAAAAGTTGTGGAAATCTGAAGCCACCCCTTATGACCTCTATAGTGAGTAAAACTTGGTTTGCATGGGTTCTTTAATAAAATTATTTGAATAAGCTTCTTAAACAACCCATTTTCGTCTAGGCGGATCCCAGTCCTCATATTTATACTTTTTTAAGAAACTTATTATATCTTTAAAACCATAGGAATGTTTAGTATTATATATCAAAAGTAAATAAGCCTTCTACAAAGCAGAGAGCTTTTTTTAAATAGACCTTTGGCTTTAACTTAAATAAAAAATGAAATATGTTTCATAACTTATATCTAACATTATAATTACAAGGCTAAATTAAAAAACCTTTGTAAAATAATAAAACTGTGTGTATTACTAATAATACACAGTTTTATTATTTTACAAAGGTTTTTTAATTTAGCCTTGTGATTATAATGCAGATAATACTATTAGTAGATTAAGGCAAACTGCAGCCTGTGATAAATATCAAAAAGAACTTGATACTTTAGAAAATATTATTAATATTACTTATTAAATACATTTAAATGGAAATATAGCATCAATTGCAACAACTAATACCTTCTTCATGACAATCGAGAAGTTGGAATTGTTCAAGAACACTTTCATGAGTGTGCTCGTTCAACTTAACAACCGCAATGCTCACAAATTCATTGAAGTCTATCGACTTGTAGTTTGACACCTTTTTGTATTATAGGTTTAGAGCTTATTCATGAAAATTTTTAATACTTCTACTTTACTTTTTTTACTGATTTAGTCATAAATTTACATGTTTTACTTTTAAAAAATTACTTGAATTTTTAAAATATTGTTATTAACTACCATTAACAAGTTATGTTATAATAGATAGGTTTTGTAACATTTAAATTTCATTTAAAAAAAAAAGAGTTTGAAAGCGAAAAATGATCAAATTTTGAACAAAAGTACTAGATTGTTGTTTATAAATTTAATGTTTAATTTCTAAATAATTTTTGGTAAAAATCAAACACTCTAAGGTTGCCACTTTTAGATATTATATATTGTTAATTAGACAAAAATTAACATATAAGTTAAGAAGTTAAAAAAATCAACATTCAGAATATTTCTAGTTAAAGGGTAAAAACAGAATTAAATTTAAGCTTTATAAATATAAAAGGAACAAAGTGTAAATACTTTATTTTTTTTAGCAAAAAAACATATCATGAATGGTTGCCACTTTTTGAAGCAAAAAATTCAGTATAACTTAAGTTTTAAGTGAACAAAAACTACCTTGATTTACATAAATGTAGCCTGAGTTTGTAAGAAAGAAAAATAAGAAGATTTAAAGATTGTAAAAATTACAAAAATTCATGAACTTTAAAGTCTAGCTACTAACCAAGAAAATAAATTTACAAAAATATACTATACTTTTATAGAAATAGAGTTTAATTAAAAAATCACTAGGTTATATTACTTCAGAAAGTATATGCTGCATTTAAAAATCATTTAAATTAAAAGAAGCTTAAATTTTTTATTAAAACATTATCTTCTTGAAAAACATATACTACTACAAATGCTTCATTTAATAGATATAAAAATACAAAATTTAACATAGTTATAAAACGAACATTACAAACAATAAAACAATTTGATATATTTAGTACTCTGTATAGTAATATACCTGCTTCATTAGTTGCTTCAACTCCTTGTCATTCAGCAAAACTTCTAAACTTTCCATCGCCTCTTTGAACTCTGCTTTATTTATCTTCCCATCTTTATTTTTGTCAACTTTATCAAAAGCCTCTTTCAATTGCTCTATGTTTTGTGGTTGCTCTTCAGAGGTGCTTGCCATTTCAAAATTAGAATATTTAAATACTAAAACCCTGTAATTGGCAAAAACAAAGTTTTGTTACTTGACTGATTTTTATTTTTCAGACTTTAAAATGAAGTAAATTTATTACTATTCTTATTTAATATGGTTGGTTACAAATAAAGATTTAAAACAGTTGGCTAATATAGAAAAAAACAAACTAAACCAACTATAAGAAAGTTTAAAATTAAAACAAGTAAATTAATTTTTAACAAAAAAAAATAGTTATTACATTATTTTAGAACAATTATTTTATAGAAACAGTTATGCAAAGTTTGCTTATAAAAAGCATACAAAACATCAAACACTATAGTTGTTTCCTGTAAAATTTTATAGAAAATCTTTGTGTCAACAAAAAAAATTTCTGGGTTATTTTCTAAGTTTTTACTAAAAATTCTTCAACTTATTATATGTCTTAATTTTAAAACTTGCTGTTCACAGATACCTCTGTTTACAAAGACAAACTAATAAATCTTTAATTAAAATAAACCTAAAAAAAAATATTTGTACTACATTAAAACCATTGCTTATCCAGATCTAAGTCAGATCAGATCTTTATTTGAAAAATAATCTTACAGTTCAAACTGGATTTCAGTTTAAATGTTGACCGGTCTAAATTCTAAATTAAGACCTGACTGAGACCACACCAGGTAAAACCTTAATTAATTAATTCTTAAATTGAAGTACATCAGGAACCTGCTTCAAACCTTAATTAAAAGCTGGTCAGATCTGGGTCTTAACAAGCTATGGCAGGTAGAACACTTTAACTGGGGGGTCCAACACTTTTTTTTTTACAAAAAATGACTTTGGTATTTATACAAAAGCTTTAAACTACAAGCCAGTTTTTATAGAATTCAAAAATATCATTTAAATTTTGAGATACTTTATTTTTTGTAAAAAGTTTCCAATACTACGTATGACAAGCTATGGCAGGTAGAACACCTGTTAATCTTGACATAAAAGAAGTGAAAAATAAACAGTTAATAAATTTTAATATAATGCTCCATGTTATAAATATTGTTTAGACTGGATTTAAGGACATCAACAAGGGTTTTTAAGTTGTCCATTTTTAGTCACATTTCAAGCACAATTACTTTCATGGACAAAAAACTATTTCATATTTAATTCAGTTTTGATAAAAAAATACAATTGAAAAACAAAAGCAAATGTATAAAGTTTGATTACATTGTTACAATATTGAAAATAAAACTAAAAAACCTAAAAAAAAATACAATTAATTTTCTACTTGTTAATAAGTTTTAAAATTAAAATAACTAGTAAAAAAAGGATAACTTAAAAACTATCAAAGTTATCATAATGTGGTCTGAAGGAGACAGGCTGGTTATCTCTAGTTTTGAAAATTACAATAATTTTTTTCCAAAAGACAAGCCACCACCAGTTTTACTTAACAAACAGTTTTTATTCTCTGTATGATTTGAAAAAAATTAATTAAGTGCTTAATTCAGGATCATAAGTTAAGATAACTATGTGTAAGTTCTTTGAAGGGCGATAAAGTTACAAAACATGTATTTTAAAAAAGGAAAAAATGAGTTCTAATGTTTGATTTAAAAGCAAAGTTTCATTAAACATCACCAGATGATAAAAGGATATAAAATTGAAAAAGTAGAGTTTGAGGTTAATTTTTTATAATATTTAAAGAAAAAAAAAGTTGTAATTAAAGCTATCTGGTAACTGTAAAAAGGGCCATATCATTTTCTTTACTTTTATTTTATTACTTCCTTCATACATTTTAGTTTAGCACAAAATATATAACAGAAATATAAATTATTTTCTAAAAGAGTGTGTATATTCCAGTTTTACTAATACATCATCACACTTTAAGTTCATTGTGCACAGTGGTTTATACCCTTAAAAGGCCTATCTATATAGGCCAAAAAGTTAATTAGTGTATTTACATGATTTTTTCAACTTTATCATGTCTTATTTAAAAATAATTGAGTTTTTTAAGAGTTTCAACAGTTAGTTGGAAATAAAAATAAAATAGAAAAACAATAATTTAACTTTAAAATTTCTCAAACTTATTTCAGTAGAACACTGAGTTTTAATTTTTATCATTAAATATAACAAGCATATACACATATTTAATTGAACATCTACAAAAAATTGTTTGGTAATGTCAAAAGGAACTATGAAAAAGTTCCAACTTTTCAGGTTGGTGATTTACCAGAAAAGTCTTATGCAGGCCATACTTATAAAAAATATTTATCATGGAATAATTTAAGAAAATGATAATAACCCTTAAACACAAAGCTAAAATAAAATGATGGTTTAATGTGTGCTGAAAACTAATTTAAGGCCATAGGGGAATTAAACCGTGTTTTTTACAAGTTGATCTTATTTTAAAGATTTATTCTAAGCTTCAAGATGCATTTTATGCATAGTTTTATAAAAATTCAAATTATTTTTTGAGATATGACCAGTCAAAGTCGAGCCGCATAATAGGTTTCCTATGGGAAGGGAAAACTAAAACAGCAGAAAAAGACTATTTTATTTAAAATCTATCTCCTCCATTGAGATCTTAATTGGCTAAGATTATTTTCTGGCTAAGATTCAAAAAAAGACTGAAAACGTTCTGCTTAAATAACTTCATCGCGGCTAATGTTGGCTAAAGTAAAAACTGGCTAATGTTGGCTAAAGTAAAAGTTATCTAAAGTAAAAACTTGGCTAAGATTTTTTTCTGGCTAAGATTCAAAAAAATTAATAAAATTAATAAAAAGCTAAAGTAACAATAAAAAGGCTTACAAACTAATGAAAAAATAAAAGCAAAAAACATAAATAAAAAAACTCGGTTTTAACTAATTTAAAACTCGAACTAAAAAAATTAAATCATAACAATTTAAAAAAAAAAATCTAAACAAAAAACTTAAGTTTTTAAACCTTATTAAATATAAATACTGTTGATGGTTATTATTTATTAAACTAAAAAAAGCTTTGAAAAAAGTCATATCACTATTGACGATTTTAAAAATAGTAATAAAAAAAGTAAAGTATTTTACGAAGTACCTTTTATACATTAAATATCTATTATTAAAACTTCGCGAGTAATTGTTTTAAGAACCTTGCATATTAGGCAATCGAGTCATACACTATTGATGAATTTAAAAATAGTATTAAAAAAAGTAAAGTACTTTACTAAGTACCTCTTATACATGAAAAATCTAATATTAAAACTTCGCAATATCATCTAAAGTAAAAGTATATGTTTTAGAGCATAAAACTGTTCTTGCATGTAGAGTTTAAAAAGTAAGAACTTTATACAAATTACTATTTTAAGATAATAAAGTTTTTTTTTTTAAATTTAATAGGTTAACTATATCAAAGTAAAAATAATAAAAATAATTTGTTTCCATACGCCATTTTTTATAAATTAAGCTACATATACTTGTATCCTTTGTTTGATATAAACGTTTATTACCTAACTTTTATAAGTTAAGGTTTTAAATCTCTTTATATCTTGTATAACTGAACACATAATTTAGTTTCTAAACAACTTAACAACTATTTTAAGTAAACATTAAAACTTTTGAAAAAATATATATAACTGTTACATAAACTTAAATTACATTATTTAATCAGTTAGCCGTTGACAACCTTAAATTTAAATTCGACGAATTTAATTAAAATTTAATCGCGGGCATATTTTAATTAAAGTATTTTAAAACATTTATTAAGCGATTTTGGAAAATATGTTATTAAAATTACCTTTGTTACATGAATAATCTGCGTTTAAAACTTAGTGCTGTATTAAAAAGAATTTGTTCAAGAACTAAACACTGTAATTGCCATTATCATAACTTCCACAGTTATACTTGAAATCTTGTTAAACTATGTAAAATCGTTTTTAAATATTACCTAACTTTACCAAAGAAACAAAGTGTTTTCATATGTTGTACTTAAATATAGTTATAGTCTTTTTAAAATTACCTTTTTTACGTGAATGATCTGCTATTAAACTTAGCGCTGTAACAAAAAGCATATATTTAAGAACTTAACACTTTTTTTCTAGGGTTCATAACTTCTATGTTTTTACTTGAAATCTTGTCAAACTTTGTAAAATTGTTTTTAAATGTTAACAAAACATCCCATTTAAACAAAATTTGTATATAAATTGTACTTAAAAAGTTATAGTCTTTTTAAAATTACCTTTTTTACATGAATGATCTGCTATTAAACTTAGCGCTGTAACAAAAAGCATATATTTAAGAACTTAACATTTTTTTTCTAGGGTTCATAACTTCTATGTTTTTACTTGAAATCTTGTCAAACTTTGTAAAATCCTTTTTAAATGTTAACAAAACATCCCATTTAAACAAAATTTGTACATATATTGTACTTAGAAAGTTATAGTCTTTTTTAAATTACCTTTTTACGTGAATGATCTGCTATTAAACTTAGCGCTGTAACAAAAAGCATATATTTAAGAAGTTAACACTTTTTTTCGAGGGTTCATAACTTCTATGTTTTTACTTGAAATTTTGTCAAACTTTGTAAAATCCTTTTTAAATGTTAACAAAACATCCCATTTAAACAAAATTTGTATATATATTGTACTTAAAAAGTTATAGTCTTTTTTAAATTACCTTTTTTACATGAATGATCTGCTATTAAACTTAGCGCTGTAACAAAAAGCATATATTTAAGAAGTTAACACTTTTTTTCTAGGGTTCATAACTTCTATGTTTTTACTTGAAATCTTGTCAAACTTTGTAAAATTGTTTTTAAATGTTAACAAAACATCCCATTTAAACAAAATTTGTATATATATTGTACTTAAAAAGTTATAGTCTTTTTAAAATTACCTTTTTTACGTGAATGATCTGCTATTAAACTTAGCGCTGTAACAAAAAGCATATATTTAAGAAGTTAACACTTTTTTTCGAGGGTTCATAACTTCTATGTTTTTACTTGAAATCTTGTCAAACTTTGTAAAATTTTTTTTAAATGTTAACAAAACATCCCATTTAAGCAAAATTTGTATATATATTGTACTTAAAAAGTTATAGTCTTTTTTAAATTACCTTTTTTACGTGAATGATCTGCTATTAAACTTAGCGCTGTAACAAAAAGCATATATTTAAGAAGTTAACACTTTTTTTCGAGGGTTCATAACTTCTATGTTTTTACTTGAAATCTTGTCAAACTTTGTAAAATTGTTTTTAAATGTTAACAAAACATCCAATTTAAACAAAACATCCCATTTAAACAAAATTTGTATATATATTGTACTTAAAAAGTTATAGTGTTTTTAAAATTACCTTTTTTACGTGAATGATCTGCGTTTACAAAAGAAAAGCTTAAAAAGTATCCTTTTTCTGTTCTGCATGTTGATTCAACAATGGGCTTTTTCGATAAGCTGGATGACAAAAACTTGTTTTATTCAGTGGCATTATTTAGTGGTTAGTAAAATATTTATTGTAAGGCTAAATTATTTTCCTTGTTTTTTTTTTTTTTTTTACTTAAATGTAGGAAAAGATGAATCAACAGTTGGTTTATCGACACCGAAAAACTTCCCAGGACTTGTCGTAAGTAGCATGATTTCTCAACATTTAGACCAAAACAACTACAGCCAATGGTTAAACCTAATCAAACGCGATTTGCAAAAATTATCTTCAGGTTTCAATTTTGTTTCAATTAACTTTTCTATTTAAGATTTTTTGTATACATCCGCTTTAAAAAGGCTTATATGTTTTTAAAACCTTTATAGCAGTTTCAATAAGACGTGTAGAATGTGACTGCTCAATACCAATCTTACACGCAGCATCAATTGCATTCAACGAAACCGGACTTAAAATATATTTGAATATGGCGTACCATATTTTAGATAATGAAGGTTTGTTATGCAACTAATACTAAATGTTATATATATGTTTGTATATGTGTTTTTTCATCTTGACAACAACTTTTAAACAAAGAGAACAAAAAGAACTCTTTGAATCAATGATCAACACTACGATTCATTTATGTGGTTCACACGTTATGCATTCCATAAAAAGAAAGTGCGAAAGTATTGGTGCAAAAGACGAAGTCAAGTCATTCATCATGACAATTTTTTTGTCGAATGGTAACTTGCAAAAATTACGAAGTCATAAAGTTCATTCTCAAACATTTTTGCATCGTCCTTTTAAGCTTAAGTAAGCGTGTTTAATTTTATTTAATTTTAATATGTCATTTTAGGTGCGCAACTCTCATAGAATATGCTACTTTGAACCAAGATACTCGAGTTCAACAGGATCATTTTATTTAAACTAGCTTTCTTAGATACAAACTTCTGTAAAAGCAGTTTATCAAAAGCGTGCTCAAACAATATATTACTGTATATCTATATAACTTAACTTTAAACATATTTTTTAGTTAACCATTTTGTATTTTTTAGAAAAGACAGCTCAATTTAAAAATGCTATGAAAGTGCTTGGATTCGTGGCTGAAAATAGGTTACAATATATGTTTCATTATTAATTGAGATTTTTAGCACTTAAGTTTGTAAATTTTATTTGCATTTTAAAAAGTTATGTGATTTTAAAAATATCGTTGTAGAGAGGGAGTTGAAGAAATTGTAAATAAAATAAACAAAAGTGATCAGGCAACTAAATTCAATGATGAAGCAGAAATGTCGGATGACATACGGGATAGGTCTCCTTTTCATTCTGATATCAAAGTAAGATAATTTAATTGTTTTAAATAGTGTATAACAATGTTCTCAACCTTGAACTTTTAGAAATTAAAAGAATCTGTTGTTCTGGAGATGAGTCTGGATGAAGATGGAGATGAACTAAATAATTACTATTTTCCTCAACTCATAAGTTATTTTATCAGACAATGGGCTCCAATAATTCCGCTGTGGACGGCAGTTTTGCTTTGCTTCATAATGAATCAAAAATCATTCCAGAATAACCAAGCTGTAGAAGCCCACTTTTCTTCTTTGAAAGATACCAGGTGCGTGATCCCAAGTTAGAAGAAGATGCAAGAAATGACTTCAACAAAAGAAGAAATGTATGGGAAGTAGGAGCATTTTTAAGAGCGACAAATGATCGGTACATGTAGTTTACAACAACAATGATATATCTTTAACAAAATACTTATATTTTTTATTATTATGGCAGTAGCTACTTCTTTTATGTAGATTTCTTAGATTTCGCCCTTTAAATCACTTAATAGCTTTGGTATTTTTAGTAAATAAACTGTTATTTCATTTATTTTTTTAATTTTTATTAACATTTTAGACTAAATCAACTGGTTTATAAAGACAATAATAAAGTATTCGATGAAACTGACTCAGAAGACGAAATACTAGAAGCTGATCACCCAGCCGTAGCTGAAGACGGTATTACCTTTGCCTGGAAAAAAGCTAATCCAAGTGCAAAGTTATTTACGTCTTACTGGAATCAAGATCATCAGGTTTGTTAAATCAGTGAAATTTATTGTAACTGAATTCTTTTTAAAACATTTTACTACCTTAAAAACAAACAGCTAATAGAGGCTGAGCTACAAGAAGGCGAAAAAAACAAATCCAACGAAGCAAAGATGTGCCAAACATTCAAAGATGTAAGTCGTTATAAACAACATTTTAGAAGCTAATATTGAAATAAATTTTATTTTCAGAGAGAGCATTTGTCGAAATGTGAAGGATCGAGAGTTATTGCTAGTATCAATGTTAATTGTGACACAATACTAAGGCATTACGACTTTTTATCTATAAAGAACCCAAACAAAGTATCACCTATAGTTACAGAATATTTTCTGAAAACTTTAAAAGTCCAGGTTAACTATAATTTCGAAATAACTTAAACAAATTACAAAAATTTTATCTAAAATTAACCTTAAAAAATAATTTTTAAGATACATGTGTGATAGTGGTTCATGAAAAACAAATTGAAAAGAAAACTGTACTGAGTAGTCTACATGTAAAACAAATAGAACAAATGCTAAAGGCCAAAAAAATAATCATTCTTGTAAGAAGCAGAATACCAAGAATAATTGTAAATATTTTGACACTTATTCAAATTAAGAAACTTTTGTTTTTCAGCCAATAATTTGTATTCTAAATTAAAAACTTTGTTTACGCTAATAGTTTTGCAAAATTTTGCAGTATGTCAACAAAAACCTGAAGTCTTTAACCATTCTCAATCCTTTTGCTAACGAAGAACCAAACGAGGAAAGAAGAAAGTATATAAGAGATTTAGTTGGCATCAAAAACATAATCAGAAAAACGTTTCATCAAGAATACTTGCTTAAGGATAGAGTTAATGACTCTGAATTAGCTATATTGAAAGTGAGTCTTCTACATATATTAAACGTGACAAAAAAGTATTATATATATTAAAACGATTTCAATTATTATACTTCGTACGCCCAGCAACTTATGAAAAATGAAGAGGCTGGGCAATTGCAAGTTTTCGAAAACTCTAGAGAGTACAGACAAGAAGTCGCCTTTGACATTTTATTATGCGATGGACCGTCAAACTCTCTAGAGGACAGAAATGTTTGTTTTGATTGTGGAAGAAAAACTGTCGAAGAAAGCAAAAAGTAAAAAAATTCAAAAACAGACACTTGGGTAATTTTTGTTAAGCTTTATTATTAAAATATAGAAATTGATATTTTTTTGACAAATGTAAAAGTTGTCTATGAAAAGCATAGAATAATATTTAATTTAAAAAAATCAATAACCTTAGGATATGTTTACTTCAACAAATATCTACTGCTGTTGTTTTCTTGCTAAAAAAATTAGCTTACACAGAAGTTATTTTTAAAGGAGGTCCCTAAGTTTATTCAACTAAATTTGGTATTCAAAATGTGTAATTTTATTTTGCTTAAAAACTTGCTAATAATCAACCTTATTGTTTTGATTATTTGTTCAACACTTTAAAACTGCAGTAAACATACCGATAACTTATTTTTTGGTATTATAAAAAAATGTATATAATATACTCTGGTTATTTAATATTGAAATTACATTAAGATCTTCTGCGAAAGAAAAGAATGTAGGCGTTGGTTTCATTTTGAATGCTTAGGTTTAAGAAAGAACCCACCTAAGACTAAAAAGTGGATTTGCAATATGTGCAAAACGAGAAGATAGTACTTTTTTTAAACATTTTTCTGTTTTTTATTTCGTTTAAGTAGCATAAATTATAACTTAAAGTTTGTATCAGGTTTATAGTAATCTATGTTTATTTGATTGATGATCAAGAGTTTTTTGCATAAAAATAGTTATTTTTAGTTTTGTGTTTTAAATGAAAAAAAAAAGTTCTCAAAGAGTGTTCTGTAAAAGTATTATTTCATTAATGAAAGACTTTGCAAAGCTAGATAAAAATACAAAGGTTATTCAAAATAATCAATAATATTACATGATATACAAAAAATTAAAGTTCTAAAACTACTATTTTTGCAAACAGAGCTAAATTTTAAACGCAGATCATTCATGTAAAAAAGGTAATATTAAAAAGACTATAACTTTTTAAGTACAATATATATATAAATTTTGTTTAAATGGGATGTTTTGTTAACATTTAAAAAGGATTTTACAAAGTTTGACAAGATTTCAAGTAAAAACATAGAAGTTATGAACCCTCGAAAAAAAGTGTTAACTTCTTAAATATATGCTTTTTGTTACAGCGCTAAGTTTAATAGCAGATCATTCACGTAAAAAAGGTAATTTAAAAAAGACTATAACTTTTTAAGTACAATATATATACAAATTTTGTTTAAATGGGATGTTTTGTTAACATTTAAAAAGATTTTACAAAGTTTGACAAGATTTCAAGTAAAAACATAGAAGTTATGAACCCTCGAAAAAAAGTGTTAACTTCTTAAATATATGCATTTTGTTACAGCGCTAAGTTTAATAGCAGATCATTCACGTAAAAAAGGTAATTTAAAAAAGACTATAACTTTTTAAGTACAATTTATATACAAATTTTGTTTAAATGGGATGTTTTGTTAACATTTAAAAAGGATTTTACAAAGTTTGACAAGATTTCAAGTAAAAACATAGAAGTTATGAACCCTCGAAAAAAAGTGTTAACTTCTTAAATATATGCTTTTTGTTACAGCGCTAAGTTTAATAGCAGATCATTCACGTAAAAAAGGTAATTTTAAAAAGACTATAACTTTTTAAGTACAATATATATACAAATTTTGTTTAAATGGGATGTTTTGTTAACATTTAAAAACAATTTTACAAAGTTTGACAAGATTTCAAGTAAAAACATAGAAGTTATGAACCCTAGAAAAAAAGTGTTAAGTTCTTAAATATATGCTTTTTGTTACAGCGCTAAGTTTAATAGCAGATCATTCATGTAAAAAAGGTAAATTTAAAAAGACTATAACTTTTTAAGTACAATATATATACAAATTTTGTTTAAATGGGATGTTTTGTTAACATTTAAAAAGATTTTACAAAGTTTGACAAGATTTCAAGTAAAAACATAGAAGTTATGAACCCTAGAAAAAAAGTGTTAAGTTCTTAAATATATGCTTTTTGTTACAGCGCTAAGTTTAATAGCAGATCATTCACGTAAAAAGGTAATTTAAAAAAGACTATAACTTTTTAAGTACAATATATATACAAATTTTGTTTAAATGGGATGTTTTGTTAACATTTAAAAACAATTTTACAAAGTTTGACAAGATTTCAAGTAAAAACATAGAAGTTATGAACCCTAGAAAAAAAGTGTTAACTTCTTAAATATATGCTTTTTGTTACAGCGCTAAGTTTAATAGCAGATCATTCATGTAAAAAAGGTAATTTTAAAAAGACTATAACTTTTTAAGTACAATATAAATACAAATTTTGTTTAAATGGGATGTTTTGTTAACATTTAAAAAGGATTTTACAAAGTTTGACAAGATTTCAAGTAAAAACATAGAAGTTATAAACCCTAGAAAAAAAGTGTTAAGTTCTTAAATATATGCTTTTTGTTACCGCGCTAAGTTTAATAGCAGATCATTCATGTAAAAAAGGTAATTTAAAAAAGACTATAACTTTTTAAGTACAATATATATACAAATTTTGTTTAAATGGGATGTTTTGTTAACATTTAAAAAGATTTTTCAAAGTTTGACAAGATTTCAAGTAAAAACATAGAAGTTATGAACCCTAGAAAAAAAGTGTTAAGTTCTTAAATATATGCTTTTTGTTACAGCGCTAAGTTTAATAGCAGATCATTCACGTAAAAAGGTAATTTAAAAAAGACTATAACTTTTTAAGTACAATATATATACAAATTTTGTTTAAATGGGATGTTTTGTTAACATTTAAAAACAATTTTACAAAGTTTGACAAGATTTCAAGTAAAAACATAGAAGTTATGAACCCTCGAAAAAAAGTGTTAACTTCTTAAATGTATGCTTTTTGTTACAGCGCTAAGTTTAATAGCAGATCATTCACGTAAAAAAGGTAATTTAAAAAAGACTATAACTTTTTAAGTACAATATATATACAAATTTTGTTTAAATGGGATGTTTTGTTAACATTTAAAAACAATTTTACAAAGTTTGACAAGATTTCAAGTAAAAACATAGAAGTTATAAACCCTAGAAAAAAAGTGTTAAGTTCTTAAATATATGCTTTTTGTTACCGCGCTAAGTTTAATAGCAGATCATTCATGTAAAAAAGGTAATTTAAAAAAGACTATAACTTTTTAAGTACAATATATATACAAATTTTGTTTAAATGGGATGTTTTGTTAACATTTAAAAACAATTTTACAAAGTTTGACAAGATTTCAAGTAAAAACATAGAAGTTATGAACCCTCGAAAAAAAGTGTTAACTTCTTAAATGTATGCTTTTTGTTACAGCGCTAAGTTTAATAGCAGATCATTCACGTAAAAAAGGTAATTTAAAAAAGACTATAACTTTTTAAGTACAATATATATACAAATTTTGTTTAAATGGGATGTTTTGTTAACATTTAAAAAGGATTTTACAAAGTTTGACAAGATTTCAAGTAAAAACATAGAAGTTATAAACCCTAGAAAAAAAGTGTTAAGTTCTTAAATATATGCTTTTTGTTACCGCGCTAAGTTTAATAGCAGATCATTCATGTAAAAAAGGTAATTTAAAAAAGACTATAACTTTTTAAGTACAATATATATACAAATTTTGTTTAAATGGGATGTTTTGTTAACATTTAAAAACAATTTTACAAAGTTTGACAAGATTTCAAGTAAAAACATAGAAGTTATGAACCCTCGAAAAAAAGTGTTAACTTCTTAAATATATGCTTTTTGTTACAGCGCTAAGTTTAATAGCAGATCATTCACGTAAAAAAGGTAATTTTAAAAAGACTATAACTTTTTAAGTACAATATATATACAAATTTTGTTTAAATGGGATGTTTTGTTATCATTTAAAAAGGATTTTACAAAGTTTCACAAGATTTCAAGTAAAAACATAGAAGTTATGAACCCTCGAAAAAAAGTGTTAACTTCTTAAATATATGCTTTTTGTTACAGCGCTAAGTTTAATAGCAGATCATTCACGTAAAAAAGGTAATTTTAAAGAGACTATAACTTTTTAAGTACAATATATATACAAATTTTGTTTAAATGGGATGTTTTGTTAACATTTAAAAACAATTTTACAAAGTTTGACAAGATTTCAAGTAAAAACATAGAAGTTATAAACCCTAGAAAAAAAGTGTTAAGTTCTTAAATATATGCTTTTTGTTACCGCGCTAAGTTTAATAGCAGATCATTCATGTAAAAAAGGTAATTTAAAAAAGACTATAACTTTTTAAGTACAATATATATACAAATTTTGTTTAAATGGGATGTTTTGTTAACATTTAAAAACAATTTTACAAAGTTTGACAAGATTTCAAGTAAAAACATAGAAGTTATGAACCCTCGAAAAAAAGTGTTAACTTCTTAAATATATGCTTTTTGTTACAGCGCTAAGTTTAATAGCAGATCATTCACGTAAAAAAGGTAATTTTAAAAAGACTATAACTTTTTAAGTACAATATATATACAAATTTTGTTTAAATGGGATGTTTTGTTATCATTTAAAAAGGATTTTACAAAGTTTCACAAGATTTCAAGTAAAAACATAGAAGTTATGAACCCTCGAAAAAAAGTGTTAACTTCTTAAATATATGCTTTTTGTTACAGCGCTAAGTTTAATAGCAGATCATTCATGTAAAAAAGGTAATTTTAAAGAGACTATAACTTTTTAAGTACAATATATATACAAATTTTGTTTAAATGGGATGTTTTGTTAACATTTAAAAAGGATTTTACAAAGTTTGACAAGATTTCAAGTAAAAACATAGAAGTTATGAACCCTAGAAAAAAAGTGTTAAGTTCTTAAATATATGCTTTTTGTTACAGCGCTAAGTTTAATAGCAGATCATTCATGTAAAAAAGGTAAATTTAAAAAGACTATAACTTTTTAAGTACAATATATATACAAATTTTGTTTAAATGGGATGTTTTGTTAACATTTAAAAACAATTTTACAAAGTTTGACAAGATTTCAAGTAAAAACATAGAAGTTATGAACCATAGAAAAAAAGTGTTAAGTTCTTAAATATATGCTTTTTGTTACAGCGCTAAGTTTAATAGCAGATCATTCACGTAAAAAGGTAATTTTAAAAAGACTTTAACTTTTTAAGTACTATATATATACAAATTTTGTTTAAATGGGATGTTTTGTTAACATTTAAAAACAATTTTACAAAGTTTGACAAGATTTCAAGTAAAAACATAGAAGTTATGAACCCTCGAAAAAAAGTGTTAACTTCTTAAATATATGCTTTTTGTTACAGCGCTAAGTTTAATAGCAGATCATTCACGTAAAAAAGGTAATTTAAAAAAGACTATAACTTTTTAAGTACAATTTATATACAAATTTTGTTAAAATAGGATGTTTTGTTAACATTTAAAAACAATTTTACAAAGTTTGACAAGATTTCAAGTAAAAACATAGAAGTTATGAACCCTCGAAAAAAAGTGTTAACTTCTTAAATATATGCTTTTTGTTACAGCGCTAAGTTTAATAGCAGATCATTCACGTAAAAAAGGTAATTTAAAAAAGACTATAACTTTTTAAGTACAATATATATACAAATTTTGTTTAAATGGGATGTTTTGTTAACATTTAAAAAGGATTTTACAAAGTTTGACAAGATTTCAAGTAAAAACATAGAAGTTATAAACCCTAGAAAAAAAGTGTTAAGTTCTTAAATATATGCTTTTTGTTACAGCGCTAAGTTTAATAGCAGATCATTCATGTAAAAAAGGTAATTTTAAAAAGACTATAACTTTTTAAGTACAATATATATACAAATTTTGTTTAAATGGGATGTTTTGTTAACATTTAAAAAGGATTTTACAAAGTTTGACAAGATTTCAAGTAAAAACATAGAAGTTATGAACCCTAGAAAAAAAGTGTTAAGTTCTTAAATATATGCTTTTTGTTACAGCGCTAAGTTTAATAGCAGATCATTCACGTAAAAAGGTAATTTAAAAAAGACTATAACTTTTTAAGTACAATATATATACAAATTTTGTTTAAATGGGATGTTTTGTTAACATTTAAAAACAATTTTACAAAGTTTGACAAGATTTCAAGTAAAAACATAGAAGTTATGAACCCTCGAAAAAAAGTGTTAACTTCTTAAATATATGCTTTTTGTTACAGCGCTAAGTTTAATAGCAGATCATTCACGTCGAAAAGGTAATTTTAAAAAGACTATAACTTTTTAATCACAATATATATACAAATTTTGTCTAAATGGGATGTTTTGTTAACATTTAAAAAGATTTTACAAAGTTTGACAAGATTTCAAGTAAAAACATAGAAGTTATGAACCCTCGAAAAAAAGTGTTAACTTCTTAAATATATGCTTTTTGTTACAGCGCTAAGTTTAATAGCAGATCATTCACGTAAAAAAGGTAATTTTAAAAAGACTATAACTTTTTAAGTACAATATATATACAAATTTTGTTTAAATGGGATGTTTTGTTAACATTTAAAAACAATTTTACAAAGTTTGACAAGATTTCAAGTAAAAACATAGAAGTTATGAACCCTAGAAAAAAAGTGTTAAGTTCTTAAATATATGCTTTTTGTTACAGCGCTAAGTTTAATAGCAGATCATTCATGTAAAAAAGGTAAATTTAAAAAGACTATAACTTTTTCAGTACAGTATATATACAAATTTTGTTTAAATGGGATGTTTTGTTAACATTTAAAAAGATTTTACAAAGTTTGACAAGATTTCAAGTAAAAACATAGAAGTTATGAACCCTAGAAAAAAAGTGTTAACTTCTTAAATATATGCTTTTTGTTACAGCGCTAAGTTTAATAGCAGATCATTCACGTAAAAAAGGTAATTTTAAAAAGACTATAACTTATTAATCACAATATATATACAAATTTTGTCTAAATGGGATGTTTTGTTAACATTTAAAAACAATTTTACAAAGTTAGACAAGATTTCAAGTAAAAACATAGAAGTTATGAACCCTCGAACAAAAGTGTTAACTTCTTAAATATATGCTTTTTGTTACAGCGCTAAGTTTAATAGCAGATCATTCACGTAAAAAAGGTAATTTAAAAAAGACTATAACTTTTTAAGTACAATATATATACAAATTTTGTTTAAATGGGATGTTTTGTTAACATTTAAAAACAATTTTACAAAGTTTGACAAGATTTCAAGTAAAAACATAGAAGTTATGAACCCTCGAAAAAAAGTGTTAACTTCTTAAATATATGCTTTTTGTTACAGCGCTAAGTTTAATAGCAGATCATTCACGTAAAAAAGGTAATTTTAAAAAGACTATAACTTTTTAATCACAATATATATACAAATTTTGTCTAAATGGGATGTTTTGTTAACATTTAAAAACAATTTTACAAAGTTAGACAAGATTTCAAGTAAAAACATAGAAGTTACGAACCCTAGAAAAAAAGTGTTAAGTTCTTAAATATATGCCTTTTGTTACAGCGCTAAGTTTAATAGCAGATCATTCACGTAAAAAAGGTAATTTAAAAAAGACTATAACTTTTTAAGTACAATATATATACAAATTTTGTTTAAATGGGATGTTTTGTTAACATTTAAAAAGGATTTTACAAAGTTTGACAAGATTTCAAGTAAAAACATAGAAGTTATGAACCCTAGAAAAAAAGTGTTAAGTTCTTAAATATATGCTTTTTGTTACAGCGCTAAGTTTAATAGCAGATCATTCATGTAAAAAAGGTAATTTTAAAAAGACTATAACTTTTTAAGTACAATATATATACAAATTTTGTTTAAATGGGATGTTTTGTTAACATTTAAAAAGATTTTACAAAGTTTGACAAGATTTCAAGTAAAAACATAGAAGTTATGAACCCTAGAAAAAAAGTGTTAAGTTCTTAAATATATTCTTTTTGTTACAGCGCTAAGTTTAATAGCAGATCATTCATGTAAAAAAGGTAATTTTAAAAAGACTATAACTTTTTAAGTACAATATATATACAAATTTTGTTTAAATGGGATGTTTTGTTAACATTTAAAAAGATTTTACAAAGTTTGACAAGATTTCAAGTAAAAACATAGAAGTTATGAACCCTAGAAAAAAAGTGTTAAGTTCTTAAATATATGCTTTTTGTTACAGCGCTAAGTTTAATAGCAGATCATTCACGTAAAAAAGGTAATTTAAAAAAGACTATAACTTTTTAAGTACAATATATATACAAATTTTGTTTAAATGGGATGTTTTGTTAACATTTAAAAAGATTTTACAAAGTTTGACAAGATTTCAAGTAAAAACATAGAAGTTATGAACCCTAGAAAAAAGTGTTAACTTCTTAAATATATGCTTTTTGTTACAGCGCTAAGTTTAATAGCAGATCATTCACGTAAAAAGGTAATTTAAAAAAGACTATAACTTTTTAAGTACAATATATATACAAATTTTGTTTAAATGGGATGTTTTGTTAACATTTAAAAACAATTTTACAAAGTTTGACAAGATTTCAAGTAAAAACATAGAAGTTATGAACCCTCGAAAAAAAGTGTTAACTTCTTAAATATATGCTTTTTGTTACAGCGCTAAGTTTAATAGCAGATCATTCACGTAAAAAAGGTAATTTTAAAAAGACTATAACTTTTTAAGTACAATATATATACAAATTTTGTCTAAATGGGATGTTTTGTTAACATTTAAAAACAATTTTACAAAGTTTGACAAGATTTCAAGTAAAAACATAGAAGTTATGAACCCTCGAAAAAAGTGTTAACTTCTTAAATATATGCTTTTTGTTACAGCGCTATGTTTAATAGCAGATCATTCACGTAAAAAAGGTAATTTAAAAAAGACTATAACTTTTTAAGTACAATATATATACAAATTTTGTTTAAATGGGATGATTTGTTAACATTTAAAAAGGATTTTACAAAGTTTGACAAGATTTCAAGTAAAAACATAGAAGTTATGAACCCTAGAAAAAAAGTGTTAAGTTCTTAAATATATGCTTTTTGTTACAGCGCTAAGTTTAATAGCAGATCATTCATGTAAAAAAGGTAATTTTAAAAAGACTATAACTTTTTTAGTACAATATATATACAAATTTTGTTTAAATGGGATGTTTTGTTAACATTTAAAAAGGATTTTACAAAGTTTGACAAGATTTCAAGTAAAAACATAGAAGTTATGAACCCTCGAAAAAAAGTGTTAACTTCTTAAATATATGCTTTTTGTTACAGCGCTAAGTTTAATAGCAGATCATTCACGTAAAAAAGGTAATTTTAAAAAGACTATAACTTTTTAAGTACAATATATATACAAATTTTGTTTAAATGGGATGTTTTGTTAACATTTAAAAACAATTTTACAAAGTTTGACAAGATTTCAAGTAAAAACATAGAAGTTATGAACCCTCGAAAAAAAGTGTTAACTTCTTAAATATATGCTTTTTGTTACAGCGCTAAGTTTAATAGCAGATCATTCACGTAAAAAAGGTAATTTTAAAAAGACTATAACTTTTTAAGTACAATATATATACAAATTTTGTTTAAATGGGATGTTTTGTTAACATTTAAAAACAATTTTACAAAGTTTGACAAGATTTCAAGTAAAAACATAGAAGTTATGAACCCTAGAAAAAAAGTGTTAACTTCTTAAATATATGCTTTTTGTTACAGCGCTAAGTTTAATAGCAGATCATTCATGTAAAAAAGGTAATTTTAAAAAGACTATAACTTTTTAAGTACAATATATATACAAATTTTGTTTAAATGGGATGTTTTGTTAACATTTAAAAAGGATTTTACAAAGTTTGACAAGATTTCAAATAAAAACATAGAAGTTATTAACCCTCGAAAAAAAGTGTTAACTTCTTAAATATATGCTTTTTGTTACAGCGCTAAGTTTAATAGCAGATCATTCACGTAAAAAAGGTAATTTTAAAAAGACTATAACTTTTTAAGTACAATATATATACAAATTTTGTTTAAATGGGATGTTTTATTAACATTTAAAAACAATTTTACAAAGTTTGACAAGATTTCAAGTAAAAACATAGAAGTTATGAACCCTAGAAAAAAAGTGTTAACTTCTTAAATATATGCTTTTTGTTACAGCGCTAAGTTTAATAGCAGATCATTCATGTAAAAAAGGTAATTTTAAAAAGACTATAACTTTTTAAGTACAATATATATACAAATTTTGTTTAAATGGGATGTTTTGTTAACATTTAAAAAGGATTTTACAAAGTTTGACAAGATTTCAAATAAAAACATAGAAGTTATTAACCCTCGAAAAAAAGTGTTAACTTCTTAAATATATGCTTTTTGTTACAGCGCTAAGTTTAATAGCAGATCATTCACGTAAAAAAGGTAATTTTAAAAAGACTATAACTTTTTAAGTACAATATATGTACAAATTTTGTTTAAATGGGATGTTTTGTTAACATTTAAAAACAATTTTACAAAGTTTGACAAGATTTCAAGTAAAAACATAGAAGTTATGAACCCTAGAAAAAAAGTGTTAAGTTCTTAAATATATGCTTTTTGTTACAGCGCTAAGTTTAATAGCAGATCATTCATGTAAAAAAGGTAATTTTAAAAAGACTATAACTTTTTAAGTACAATATATATACAAATTTTGTTTAAATGGGATGTTTTGTTAACATTTAAAAAGATTTTACAAAGTTTGACAAGATTTCAAGTAAAAACATAGAAGTTATGAACCCTAGAAAAAAAGTGTTAAGTTCTTAAATATATGCTTTTTGTTACAGCGCTAAGTTTAATAGCAGATCATTCATGTAATAAAGGTAATTTTAAAAAGACTATAACTTTTTAAGTACAATATATATACAAATTTTGTTTAAATGGGATGTTTTGTTAACATTTAAAAAGGATTTTACAAAGTTTGACAAGATTTCAAGTAAAAACATAGAAGTTATGAACCTTCGAAAAAAAGTGTTAACTTCTTAAATATATGCTTTTTGTTACAGCGCTAAGTTTAATAGCAGATCATTCACGTAAAAAAGGTAATTTTAAAAAGACTATAACTTTTTAAGTACAATATATATACAAATTTTGTTTAAATGGGATGTTTTGTTAACATTTAAAAAGGATTTTACAAAGTTTGACAAGATTTCAAGTAAAAACATAGAAGTTATGAACCCTCGAAAAAAAGTGTTAACTTCTTAAATATATGCTTTTTGTTACAGCGCTAAGTTTAATAGCAGATCATTCACGTAAAAAAGGTAATTTTAAAAAGACTATAACTTTTTAATCACAATATATATACAAATTTTGTCTAAATGGGATGTTTTGTTAACATTTAAAAACAATTTTACAAAGTTTGACAAGATTTCAAGTTAAAACATAGAAGTTATGAACCCTAGAAAAAAAGTGTTAACTTCTTAAATATATGCTTTTTGTTACAGCGCTAAGTTTAATAGCAGATCATTCACGTAAAAAAGGTAATTTAAAAAAGACTATAACTTTTTAAGTACAATATATATACAAATTTTGTTTAAATGGGATGTTTTGTTAACCTTTAAAAAGGATTTTACAAAGTTTGACAAGATTTCAAGTAAAAACATAGAAGTTATGAACCCTAGAAAAAAAGTGTTAAGTTCTTAAATATATGCTTTTTGTTACAGCGCTAAGTTTAATAGCAGATCATTCATGTAAAAAAGGTAATTTTAAAAAGACTATAACTTTTTAAGTACAATATATATACAAATTTTGTTTAAATGGGATGTTTTGTTAACATTTAAAAAGGATTTTACAAAGTTTGACAAGATTTCAAGTAAAAACATAGAAGTTATGAACCCTCGAAAAAAAGTGTTAACTTCTTAAATATATGCTTTTTGTTACAGCGCTAAGTTTAATAGCAGATCATTCACGTAAAAAAGGTAATTTTAAAAAGACTATAACTTTTTAAGTACAATATATATACAAATTTTGTTTAAATGGGATGTTTTGTTAACATTTAAAAACAATTTTACAAAGTTTGACAAGATTTCAAGTAAAAACATAGAAGTTATGAACCCTAGAAAAAAAGTGTTAAGTTCTTAAATATATGCTTTTTGTTACAGCGCTAAGTTTAATAGCAGATTATTCACGTAAAAAAGGTAATTTTAAAAAGACTATAACTTTTTAATCACAATATATATACAAATTTTGTCTAAATGGGATGTTTTGTTAACATTTAAAAACAATTTTACAAAGTTTGACAAGATTTCAAGTAAAAACATAGAAGTTATGAACCCTAGAAAAAAAGTGTTAAGTTCTTAAATATATGCTTTTTGTTACAGCGCTAAGTTTAATAGCAGATCATTCACGTAAAAAAGGTAATTTTAAAAAGACTATAACTTTTTAAGTACAATATATATACAAATTTTGTTTAACTGGGATGTTTTGTTAACATTAAAAAACAATTTTACAAAGTTTGACAAGATTTCAAGTAAAAACATAGAAGTTATGAACCCTCGAAAAAAAGTGTTAACTTCTTAAATATATGCTTTTTGTTACAGCGCTAAGTTTAATAGCAGATCATTCATGTAAAAAAGGTAATTTTAAAAAGACTATAACTTTTTAAGTACAATATATATACAAATTTTGTTTAAATGGGATGTTTTGTTAACATTTAAAAACAATTTTACAAAGTTTGACAAGATTTCAAGTAAAAACATAGAAGTTATGAACCCTCGAAAAAAAGTGTTAACTTCTTAAATATATGCTTTTTGTTACAGCGCTAAGTTTAATAGCAGATCATTCACGTAAAAAAGGTAATTTTAAAAAGACTATAACTTTTTAATCACAATATATATACAAATTTTGTTTAAATGGGATGTTTTGTTAACATTTAAAAAGGATTTTACAAAGTTTGACAAGATTTCAAGTAAAAACATAGAAGTTATGAACCCTCGAAAAAAAGTGTTAACTTCTTAAATATATGCTTTTTGTTACAGCGCTAAGTTTAATAGCAGATCATTCATGTAAAAAAGGTAATTTTAAAAAGACTATAACTTTTTAAGTACAATATATATACAAATTTTGTTTAAATGGGATGTTTTGTTAACATTTAAAAAGATTTTACAAAGTTTGACAAGATTTCAAATAAAAACATAGAAGTTATTAACCCTCGAAAAAAAGTGTTAACTTCTTAAATATATGCTTTTTGTTACAGCGCTAAGTTTAATAGCAGATCATTCACGTAAAAAAGGTAATTTTAAAAAGACTATAACTTTTTAAGTACAATATATGTACAAATTTTGTTTAAATGGGATGTTTTGTTAACATTTAAAAACAATTTTACAAAGTTTGACAAGATTTCAAGTAAAAACATAGAAGTTATGAACCTTCGAAAAAAAGTGTTAACTTCTTAAATATATGCTTTTTGTTACAGCGCTAAGTTTAATAGCAGATCATTCACGTAAAAAAGGTAATTTTAAAAAGACTATAACTTTTTAAGTACAATATATATACAAATTTTGTTTAAATGGGATGTTTTGTTAACATTTAAAAAGGATTTTACAAAGTTTGACAAGATTTCAAGTAAAAACATAGAAGTTATGAACCCTCGAAAAAAAGTGTTAACTTCTTAAATATATGCTTTTTGTTACAGCGCTAAGTTTAATAGCAGATCATTCACGTAAAAAAGGTAATTTTAAAAAGACTATAACTTTTTAATCACAATATATATACAAATTTTGTCTAAATGGGATGTTTTGTTAACATTTAAAAACAATTTTACAAAGTTTGACAAGATTTCAAGTAAAAACATAGAAGTTATGAACCCTAGAAAAAAAGTGTTAAGTTCTTAAATATATGCTTTTTGTTACAGCGCTAAGTTTAATAGCAGATCATTCACGTAAAAAAGGTAATTTAAAAAAGACTATAACTTTTTAAGTACAATATATATACAAATTTTGTTTAAATGCGATGTTTTGTTAACATTTAAAAAGGATTTTACAAAGTTTGACAAGATTTCAAGTAAAAACATAGAAGTTATGAACCCTAGAAAAAAAGTGTTAAGTTCTTAAATATATGCTTTTTGTTACAGCGCTAAGTTTAATAGCAGATCATTCATGTAAAAAAGGTAATTTTAAAAAGACTATAACTTTTTAAGTACAATATATATACAAATTTTGTTTAAATGGGATGTTTTGTTAACATTTAAAAACAATTTTACAAAGTTTGACAAGATTTCAAGTAAAAACATAGAAGTTATGAACCCTAGAAAAAAAGTGTTAAGTTCTTAAATATATGCTTTTTGTTACAGCGCTAAGTTTAATAGCAGATCATTCACGTAAAAAAGGTAATTTAAAAAAGACTATAACTTTTTAAGTACAATATATATACAAATTTTGTTTAAATGGGATGTTTTGTTAACATTTAAAAACAATTTTACAAAGTTTGACAAGATTTCAAGTAAAAACATAGAAGTTATGAACCCTCGAAAAAAAGTGTTAACTTCTTAAATATATGCTTTTTGTTACAGCGCTAAGTTTAATAGCAGATCATTCATGTAAAAAAGGTAATTTAAAAAAGACTATAACTTTTTAAGTACAATATATATACAAATTTTGTTTAAATGGGATGTTTTGTTAACATTTAAAAAGGATTTTACAAAGTTTGACAAGATTTCAAGTAAAAACATAGAAGTTATGAACCCTCGAAAAAAAGTGTTAACTTCTTAAATATATGCTTTTTGTTACAGCGCTAAGTTTAATAGCAGATCATTCACGTAAAAAAGGTAATTTTAAAAAGACTATAACTTTTTAATCACAATATATATACAAATTTTGTTTAAATGGGATGTTTTGTTAACATTTAAAAAGGATTTTAAAAAGTTTGACAAGATTTCAAGTAAATACATAGAAGTTATGAACCCTCGAAAAAAAGTGTTAACTTCTTAAATATATGCTTTTTGTTACAGCGCTAAGTTTAATAGCAGATCATTCATGTAAAAAAGGTAATTTTAAAAAGACTATAACTTTTTAAGTACAATATATATACAAATTTTGTTTAAATGGGATGTTTTGTTAACATTTAAAAAGATTTTACAAAGTTTGACAAGATTTCAAGTAAAAACATAGAAGTTATGAACCTTCGAAAAAAAGTGTTAAGTTCTTAAATATATGCTTTTTGTTACAGCGCTAAGTTTAATAGCAGATCATTCACGTAAAAAAGGTAATTTTAAAAAGACTATAACTTTTTAAGTACAATATATATACAAATTTTGTTTAAATGGGATGTTTTGTTAACATTTAAAAAGGATTTTACAAAGTTTGACAAGATTTCAAGTAAAAACATAGAAGTTATGAACCCTAGAAAAAAAGTGTTAAGTTCTTAAATATATGCTTTTTGTTACAGCGCTAAGTTTAATAGCAGATCATTCATGTAAAAAAGGTAATTTTAAAAAGACTATAACTTTTTAAGTACAATATATATACAACTTTTGTTTAAATGGGATGTTTTGTTAACATTTAAAAAGATTTTACAAAGTTTGACAAGATTTCAAGTAAAAACATAGAAGTTATGAACCCTAGAAAAAAAGTGTTAAGTTCTTAAATATATGCTTTTTGTTACAGCGCTAAGTTTAATAGCAGATCATTCACGTAAAAAAGGTAATTTTAAAAAGACTATAACTTTTTAATCACAATATATATACAAATTTTGTCTAAATGGGATGTTTTGTTAACATTTAAAAACAATTTTTCAAAGTTTGACAAGATTTCAAGTAAAAACATAGAAGATATGAACCCTAGAAAAAAAGTGTTAAGTTCTTAAATATATGCTTTTTGTTATAGCGCTAAGTTTAATAGCAGATCATTCACGTAAAAAAGGTAATTTAAAAAAGACTATAACTTTTTAAGTACAATATATATACAAATTTTGTTTAAATGGGATGTTTTGTTAACATTTAAAAAGGATGTTACAAAGTTTGACAAGATTTCAAGTAAAAACATAGAAGTTATGAACCCTCGAAAAAAAGTGTTAACTTCTTAAATATATGCTTTTTGTTACAGCGCTAAGTTTAATAGCAGATCATTCATGTAAAAAAGGTAATTTTAAAAAGACTATAACTTTTTAAGTACCATATATATACAAATTTTGTTTAAATGGGATGTTTTGTTAACATTTAAAAAGGATTTTACAAAGTTTGACAAGATTTCAAGTAAAAACATAGAAGTTATGAACCCTCGAAAAAAAGTGTTAACTTCTTAAATATATGCTTTTTGTTACAGCGCTAAGTTTAATAGCAGATCATTCATGTAAAAAAGGTAATTTTAAAAAGACTATAACTTTTTAATCACAATATATATACAAATTTTGTTTAAATGGGATGTTTTGTTAACATTTAAAAACAATTTTACAAAGTTTGACCAGATTTCAAGTAAAAACATAGAAGTTATGAACCCTAGAAAAAAAGTGTTAACTTCTTAAATATATGCTTTTTGTTACAGCGCTAAGTTTAATAGCAGATCATTCATGTAAAAAAGGTAATTTTAAAAAGACTATAACTTTTTAAGTACAATATATATACAAATTTTGTTTAAATGGGATGTTTTGTTAACATTTAAAAAGATTTTACAAAGTTTGACAAGATTTCAAGTAAAAACATAGAAGTTATGAACCCTAGAAAAAAAGTGTTAAGTTCTTAAATATATGCTTTTTGTTACAGCGCTAAGTTTAATAGCAGATCATTCACGTAAAAAAGGTAATTTTTAAAAGACTATAACTTTTTAAGTACAATATATATACAAATTTTGTTTAAATGGGATGTTTTGTTAACATTTAAAAAGGATGTTACAAAGTTTGACAAGATTTCAAGTAAAAACATAGAAGTTATGAACCCTCGAAAAAAAGTGTTAACTTCTTAAATATATGCTTTTTGTTACAGCGCTAAGTTTAATAGCAGATCATTCATGTAAAAAAGGTAATTTAAAAAAGACTATAACTTTTTAAGTACAATATATATACAAATTTTGTTTAAATGGGATGTTTTGTTAACATTTAAAAAGGATTTTACAAAGTTTGACAAGATTTCAAGTAAAAACATAGAAGTTATGAACCCTAGAAAAAAAGTGTTAAGTTCTTAAATATATGCTTTTTGTTACAGCGCTAAGTTTAATAGCAGATCATTCACGTAAAAAAGGTAATTTTAAAAAGACTATAACTTTTTAATCACAATATATATACAAATTTTGTCTAAATGGGATGTTTTGTTAACATTTAAAAACAATTTTACAAAGTTTGACAAGATTTCAAGTAAAAACATAGAAGTTATGAACTCTAGAAAAAAAGTGTTAAGTTCTTAAATATATGCTTTTTGTTACAGCGCTAAGTTTAATAGCAGATCATTCATGTAAAAAAGGTAATTTTAAAAAGACTATAACTTTTTAATCACAATATATATACAAATTTTGTCTAAATGGGATGTTTTGTTAACATTTAAAAACAATTTTACAAAGTTTGACAAGATTTCAAGTAAAAACATAGAAGTTATGAACCCTAGAAAAAAAGTGTTAACTTCTTAAATATATGCTTTTTGTTACAGCGCTAAGTTTAATAGCAGATCATTCATGTAAAAAAGGTAATTTTAAAAAGACTATAACTTTTTAAGTACAATATATATACAAATTTTGTTTAAATGGGATGTTTTGTTAACATTTAAAAAGATTTTACAAAGTTTGACAAGATTTTAAGTAAAAACATAGAAGTTATGAACCCTAGAAAAAAAGTGTTAAGTTCTTAAATATATGCTTTTTGTTACAGCGCTAAGTTTAATAGCAGATCATTCACGTAAAAAAGGTAATTTTTAAAATACTATAACTTTTTAAGTACAATATATATACAAATTTTGTTTAAATGGGATGTTTTGTTAACATTTAAAAACAATTTTACAAAGTTTGACAAGATTTCAAGTAAAAACATAGAAGTTATGAACCCTAGAAAAAAAGTGTTAACTTCTTAAATATATGCTTTTTGTTACAGCGCTAAGTTTAATAGCAGATCATTCATGTAAAAAAGGTAATTTTAAAAAGACTATAACTTTTTAAGTACAATATATATACAAATTTGTTTAAATGGGATGTTTTGTTAACATTTAAAAAGATTTTACAAAGTTTGACAAGATTTCAAGTAAAAACATAGAAGTTATGAACCCTAGAAAAAAAGTGTTAACTTCTTAAATATATGCTTTTTGTTACAGCGCTAAGTTTAATAGCAGATCATTCACGTAAAAAGGTAATTTAAAAAAACCTATAACTTTTTAAGTACAATATATATACAAATTTTGTTTAAATGGGATGTTTTGTTAACATTTAAAAACAATTTTACAAAGTTTGACAAGATTTCAAGTAAAAACATAGAAGTTATGAACCCTCGAAAAAAAGTGTTAACTTCTTAAATATATGCTTTTTGTTACAGCGCTAAGTTTAATAGCAGATCATTCACGTAAAAAAGGTAATTTAAAAAAGACTATAACTTTTTAAGTACAATTTATATACAAATTTTGTTTAAATGGGATGTTTTGTTAACATTTAAAAACAATTTTACAAAGTTTGACAAGATTTCAAGTAAAAACATAGAAGTTATGAACCCTCGAAAAAAAGTGTTAACTTCTTAAATATATGCTTTTTGTTACAGCGCTAAGTTTAATAGCAGATCATTCACGTAAAAAAGGTAATTTAAAAAAGACTATAACTTTTTAAGTACAATTTATATACAAATTTTGTTTAAATGGGATGTTTTGTTAACATTTAAAAACAATTTTACAAAGTTTGACAAGATTTCAAGTAAAAACATAGAAGTTATGAACCCTCGAAAAAAAGTGTTAACTTCTTAAATATATGCTTTTTGTTACAGCGCTAAGTTTAATAGCAGATCATTCACGTAAAAAAGGTAATTTAAAAAAGACTATAACTTTTTAAGTACAATATATATACAAATTTTGTTTAAATGGGATGTTTTGTTAACATTTAAAAACAATTTTACAAAGTTTGACAAGATTTCAAGTTAAAACATAGAAGTTATGAACCCTAGAAAAAAAGTGTTAACTTCTTAAATATATGCTTTTTGTTACAGCGCTAAGTTTAATAGCAGATCATTCATGTAAAAAAGGTAATTTTAAAAAGACTATAACTTTTTAAGTACAATATATATACAAATTTTGTTTAAATGGGATGTTTTGTTAACATTTAAAAAGAATTTTACAAAGTTTGACAAAATTTCAAGTAAAAACATAGAATTTATGAACCCTCGAAAAAAAGTGTTAAGTTCTTAAATATATGCTTTTTGTTACAGCGCTAAGTTTAAAAGCAGATCATTCATGTAAAAAAGGTAATTTTAAAAAGACTATAACTTTTTAAGTACAATATATATACAAATTTTGTTTAAATGGGATGTTTTGTTAACATTTAAAAAGGATTTTACAAAGTTTGACAAGATTTCAAGTAAAAACATAGAAGTTATGAACCCTAGAAAAAAAGTGTTAACTTCTTAAATATATGCTTTTTGTTACAGCGCAAAGTTTAATAGCAGATCATTCACGTAAAAAAGGTTATTTAAAAAAGACTATAACTTTTTAAGTACAATATATATACAAATTTTGTTTAAATGGGATGTTTTGTTAACATTTAAAAACAATTTTACAAAGTTTGACAAGATTTCAAGTAAAAACATAGAAGTTATGAACCCTAGAAAAAAAGTGTTAAGTTCTTAAATATATGCTTTTTGTTACAGCGCTAAGTTTAATAGCAGATCATTCATGTAAAAAAGGTAATTTAAAAAAGACTATAACTTTTTAAGTACAATATATATACAAATTTTGTTTAAATGGGATGTTTTGTTAACATTTAAAAAGACTTTACAAAGTTTGACAAGATTTCAAGTAAAAACATAGAAGTTATGAACCCTAGAAAAAAAGTGTTAACTTCTTAAATATATGCTTTTTGTTACAGCGCTAAGTTTAATAGCAGATCATTCACGTAAAAAAGGTAATTTAAAAAAGACTATAACTTTTTAAGTACAATATATATACAAATTTTGTTTAAATGGGATGTTTTGTTAACATTTAAAAACAATTTTACAAAGTTTGACAAGATTTCAAGTAAAAACATAGAAGTTATGAACCCTAGAAAAAAAGTGTTAACTTCTTAAATATATGCTTTTTGTTACAGCGCTAAGTTTAATAGCAGATCATTCACGTAAAAAAGGTAATTTTAAAAAGACTATAACTTTTTAAGTACAATATATATACAAATTTTGTTTAAATGGGATGTTTTGTTAACATTTAAAAACAATTTTACAAAGTTTGACAAGATTTCAAGTAAAAACATAGAAGTTATGAACCCTCGAAAAAAAGTGTTAACTTCTTAAATATATGCTTTTTGTTACAGCGCTAAGTTTAATAGCAGATCATTCATGTAAAAAAGGTAATTTTAAAAAGACTATAACTTTTTAAGTACAATATATATACAAATTTTGTTTAAATGGGATGTTTTGTTAACATTTAAAAAGGATTTTACAAAGTTTGACAAAATTTCAAGTAAAAACATAGAATTTATGAACCCTCGAAAAAAAGTGTTAACTTCTTAAATATATGCTTTTTGTTACAGCGCTAAGTTTAATAGCAGATCATTCATGTAAAAAAGGTAATTTTAAAAAGACTATAACTTTTTAATCACAATATATATACAAATTTTGTCTAAATGGGATGTTTTGTTAACATTTAAAAACAATTTTACAAAGTTTGACAAGATTTCAAGTAAAAACATAGAAGTTATGAACCCTAGAAAAAAAGTGTTAACTTCTTAAATATATGCTTTTTGTTACAGCGCTAAGTTTAATAGCAGATCATTCACGTAAAAAAGGTAATTTAAAAAAGACTATAACTTTTTAAGTACAATATATATACAAATTTTGTTTAAATGGGATGTTTTGTTAACATTTAAAAACAATTTTACAAAGTTTGACAAGATTTCAAGTAAAAACATAGAAGTTATGAACCCTAGAAAAAAAGTGTTAAGTTCTTAAATATATGCTTTTTGTTACAGCGCTAAGTTTAATAGCAGATCATTCATGTAAAAAAGGTAATTTTAAAAAGACTATAACTTTTTAAGTACAATATATATACAAATTTTGTTTAAATGGGATGTTTTGTTAACATTTAAAAAGACTTTACAAAGTTTGACAAGATTTCAAGTAAAAACATAGAAGTTATGAACCCTCGAAAAAAAGTGTTAACTTCGTAAATATATGCTTTTTGTTACAGCGCTAGGTTTAATAGCAGATCATTCACGTAAAAAAGGTAATTTAAAAAAGACTATAACTTTTTAAGTACAATATATATACAAATTTTGTTTAAATGGGATGTTTTGTTAACATTTAAAAAGATTTTACAAAGTTTGACAAGATTTCAAGTAAAAACATAGAATTTATGAACCCTAGAAAAAAAGTGTTAACTTCTTAAATATATGCTTTTTGTTACAGCGCTAAGTTTAATAGCAGATCATTCATGTAAAAAAGGTAATTTTAAAAAGACTATAACTTTTTAAGTACAATATATATAGAAATTTTGTTTAAATGGGATGTTTTGTTAACATTTAAAAAGATTTTACAAAGTTTGACAAGATTTCAAGTAAAAACATAGAATTTATGAACCCTAGAAAAAAAGTGTTAACTTCTTAAATATATGCTTTTTGTTACAGCGCTAAGTTTAATAGCAGATCATTCATGTAAAAAAGGTAATTTTAAAAAGACTATAACTTTTTAAGTACAATATATATAGAAATTTTGTTTAAATGGAAAGTTTTGTTAACATTTAAAAAGGATTTTACAAAGTTTAACAAAATTTCAAGTAAAAACATAGAAGTTATGAACCCTCGAAAAAAAGTGTTAACTTCTTAAATATATGCTTTTTGTTACAGCGCTAAGTTTAATAGCAGATCATTCACGTAAAAAAGGTAATTTAAAAAAGACTATAACTTTTTAAGTACAATATATATACAAATTTTGTTTAAATGGGATGTTTTGTTAACATTTAAAAAGATTTTACAAAGTTTGACAAGATTTCAAGTAAAAACATAGAATTTATGAACCCTAGAAAAAAAGTGTTAACTTCTTAAATATATGCTTTTTGTTACAGCGCTAAGTTTAATAGCAGATCATTCATGTAAAAAAGGTAATTTTAAAAAGACTATAACTTTTTAAGTACAATATATATACAAATTTTGTTTAAATGGGATGTTTTGTTAACATTTAAAAACAATTTTACAAAGTTTGACAAGATTTCAAGTTAAAACATAGAAGTTATGAACCCTAGAAAAAAAGTGTTAACTTCTTAAATATATGCTTTTTGTTACAGCGCTAAGTTTAATAGCAGATCATTCATGTAAAAAAGGTAATTTTAAAAAGACTATAACTTTTTAAGTACAATATATATACAAATTTTGTTTAAATGGGATGTTTTGTTAACATTTAAAAAGGATTTTACAAAGTTTGACAAGATTTCAAGTAAAAACATAGAAGTTATGAACCCTCGAAAAAAAGTGTTAACTTCTTAAATATATGCTTTTTGTTACAGCGCTAAGTTTAATAGCAGATCATTCACGTAAAAAAGGTAATTTTAAAAAGACTATAACTTTTTAATCACAATATATATACAAATTTTGTCTAAATGGGATGTTTTGTTAACATTTAAAAACAATTTTACAAAGTTTGACAAGATTTCAAGTAAAAACATAGAAGTTATGAACCCTAGAAAAAAAGTGTTAAGTTCTTAAATATATGCTTTTTGTTACAGCGCTAAGTTTAATAGCAGATCATTCATGTAAAAAAGGTAATTTTAAAAAGACTATAACTTTTTAAGTACAATATATATACAAATTTTGTTTAAATGGGATGTTTTGTTAACATTTAAAAAGATTTTACAAAGTTTGACAAGATTTCAAGTAAAAACATAGAAGTTATGAACCCTAGAAAAAAAGTGTTAACTTCTTAAATATATGCTTTTTGTTACAGCGCTAAGTTTAATAGCAGATCATTCACGTAAAAAGGTAATTTAAAAAAGACTATAACTTTTTAAGTACAATATATATACAAATTTTGTTTAAATGGGATGTTTTGTTAACATTTAAAAAGGATTTTACAAAGTTTGACAAGATTTCAAGTAAAAACATAGAAGTTATGAACCCTCGAAAAAAAGTGTTAACTTCTTAAATATATGCTTTTTGTTACAGCGCTAAGTTTAATAGCAGATCATTCATGTAAAAAAGGTAATTTTAAAAAGACTATAACTTTTTAAGTACAATATATATACAAATTTTGTTTAAATGGGATGTTTTGTTAACATTTAAAAACAATTTTACAAAGTTTGACAAGATTTCAAGTAAAAACATAGAAGTTATGAACCCTCGAAAAAAAGTGTTAACTTCTTAAATATATGCTTTTTGTTACAGCGCTAAGTTTAATAGCAGATCATTCACGTAAAAAAGGTAATTTAAAAAAGACTATAACTTTTTAAGTAATATATATACAAATTTTGTTTAAATGGGATGTTTTGTTAACATTTAAAAACAATTTTACAAAGTTTGACAAGATTTCAAGTAAAAACATAGAAGTTATGAACCCTCGAAAAAAAGTGTTAACTTCTTAAATATATGCTTTTTGTTACAGCGCTAAGTTTAATAGCAGATCATTCATGTAAAAAAGGTAATTTTAAAAAGACTATAACTTTTTAAGTACAATATATATACAAATTTTGTTTAAATGGGATGTTTTGTTAACATTTAAAAAGATTTTACAAAGTTTGACAAAATTTCAAGTAAAAACATAGAATTTATGAACCCTCGAAAAAAGGTGTTAAGTTCTTAAATATATGCTTTTTGTTACAGCGCTAAGTTTAATAGCAGATCATTCATGTAAAAAAGGTAATTTTAAAAAGACTATAACTTTTTAATCACAATATATATACAAATTTTGTTTAAATGGGATGTTTTGTTAACATTTAAAAACAATTTTACAAAGTTTGACAAGATTTCAAGTAAAAACATAGAAGTTATGAACCCTAGAAAAAAAGTGTTAAGTTCTTAAATATATGCTTTTTGTTACAGCGCTAAGTTTAATAGCAGATCATTCATGTAAAAAAGGTAATTTTAAAAAGACTATAACTTTTTAAGTACAATATATATACAAATTTTGTTTAAATGGGATGTTTTGTTAACATTTAAAAAGATTTTACAAAGTTTGACAAGATTTCAAGTAAAAACATAGAAGTTATGAACCCTAGAAAAAAAGTGTTAACTTCTTAAATATATGCTTTTTGTTACAGCGCTAAGTTTAATAGCAGATCATTCACGTAAAAAGGTAATTTAAAAAAGACTATAACTTTGTAAGTACAATATATATACAAATTTTGTTTAAATGGGATGTTTTGTTAACATTTAAAAACAATTTTACAAAGTTTGACAAGATTTCAAGTAAAAACATAGAAGTTATGAACCCTCGAAAAAAAGTGTTAACTTCTTAAATATATGCTTTTTGTTACAGCGCTAAGTTTAATAGCAGATCATTCACGTAAAAAAGGTAATTTAAAAAAGACTATAACTTTTTAAGTACAATTTATATACAAATTTTGTTTAAATGGGATGTTTTGTTAACATTTAAAAACAATTTTACAAAGTTTGACAAGATTTCAAGTAAAAACATAGAAGTTATGAACCCTCGAAAAAAAGTGTTAACTTCTTAAATATATGCTTTTTGTTACAGCGCTAAGTTTAATAGCAGATCATTCATGTAAAAAAGGTAATTTTAAAAAGACTATAACTTTTTAAGTACAATATATATACAAATTTTATTTAAATGGGATGTTTTATTAACATTTAAAAAGGATTTTACAAAGTTTGACAAAATTTCAAGTAAAAACATAGAATTTATGAACCCTCGAAAAAAAGTGTTAAGTTCTTAAATATATGCTTTTTGTTACAGCGCTAAGTTTAATAGCAGATCATTCACGTAAAAAAGGTAATTTTAAAAAGACTATAACTTTTTAAGTACAATATATATATACAAATTTTGTCTAAATGGGATGTTTTGTTAACATTTAAAAACAATTTTACAAAGTTTGACAAGATTTCAAGTAAAAACATAGAAGTTATGAACCCTAGAAAAAAAGTGTTAACTTCTTAAATATATGCTTTTTATTACAGCGCTAAGTTTAATAGCAGATCATTCACGTAAAAAAGGTTATTTAAAAAAGACTATAACTTTTTAAGTACAATATATATACAAATTTTGTTTAAATGGGATGTTTTGTTAACATTTAAAAACAATTTTACAAAGTTTGACAAGATTTCAAGTAAAAACATAGAAGTTATGAACCCTAGAAAAAAAGTATTAAGTTCTTAAATATATGCTTTTTGTTACAGCGCTAAGTTTAATAGCAGATCATTCATGTAAAAAAGGTAATTTTAAAAAGACTATAACTTTTTAAGTACAATATATATACAAATTTTGTTTAAATGGGATGTTTTGTTAACATTTAAAAAGACTTTACAAAGTTTGACAAGATTTCAAGTAAAAACATAGAAGTTATGAACCCTAGAAAAAAAGTGTTAACTTCTTAAATATATGCTTTTTGTTACAGCGCTAAGTTTAATAGCAGATCATTCATGTAAAAAAGGTAATTTTAAAAAGACTATAACTTTTTAAGTACAATATATATACAAATTTTGTTTAAATGGGATGTTTTGTTAACATTTAAAAAGATTTTACAAAGTTTGACAAGATTTCAAGTAAAAACATAGAAGTTATGAACCCTAGAAAAAAAGTGTTAACTTCTTAAATATATGCTTTTTGTTACAGCGCTAAGTTTAATAGCAGATCATTCATGTAAAAAAGGTAATTTTAAAAAGACTATAACTTTTTAAGTACAATATATATACAAATTTTGTTTAAATGGGATGTTTTGTTAACATTTAAAAAGATTTTACAAAGTTTGACAAGATTTCAAGTAAAAACATAGAAGTTATGAACCCTAGAAAAAAAGTGTTAACTTCTTAAATATATGCTTTTTGTTACAGCGCTAAGTTTAATAGCAGATCATTCACGTAAAAAGGTAATTTAAAAAAGACTATAACTTTTTAAGTACAATATATATACAAATTTTGTTTAAATGGGATGTTTTGTTAACATTTAAAAACAATTTTACAAAGTTTGACAAGATTTCAAGTAAAAACATAGAAGTTATGAACCCTAGAAAAAAAGTGTTAACTTCTTAAATATATGCTTTTTGTTACAGCGCTAAGTTTAATAGCAGATCATTCACGTAAAAAAGGTAATTTAAAAAAGACTATAACTTTTTAAGTACAATATATATACAAATTTTGTTTAAATGGGATGTTTTGTTAACATTTAAAAACAATTTTACAAAGTTTGACAAGATTTCAAGTAAAAACATAGAAGTTATGAACCCTAGAAAAAAAGTGTTAAGTTCTTAAATATATGCTTTTTGTTACAGCGCTAAGTTTAATAGCAGATCATTCATGTAAAAAAGGTAATTTTAAAAAGACTATAACTTTTTAAGTACAATATATATACAAATTTTGTTTAAATGGGATGTTTTGTTAACATTTAAAAAGATTTTACAAAGTTTGACAAGATTTCAAGTAAAAACATAGAAGTTATGAACCCTAGAAAAAAAGTGTTAACTTCTTAAATATATGCTTTTTGTTACAGCGCTAAGTTTAATAGCAGATCATTCACGTAAAAAGGTAATTTAAAAAAGACTATAACTTTGTGAGTACAATATATATACAAATTTTGTTTAAATGGGATGTTTTGTTAACATTTAAAAACAATTTTACAAAGTTTGACAAGATTTCAAGTAAAAACATAGAAGTTATGAACCCTCGAAAAAAAGTGTTAACTTCTTAAATATATGCTTTTTGTTACAGCGCTAAGTTTAATAGCAGATCATTCACGTAAAAAAGGTAATTTAAAAAAGACTATAACTTTTTAAGTACAATTTATATACAAATTTTGTTTAAATGGGATGTTTTGTTAACATTTAAAAACAATTTTACAAAGTTTGACAAGATTTCAAGTAAAAACATAGAAGTTATGAACCCTCGAAAAAAAGTGTTAACTTCTTAAATATATGCTTTTTGTTACAGCGCTAAGTTTAATAGCAGATCATTCATGTAAAAAAGGTAATTTTAAAAAGACTATAACTTTTTAAGTACAATATATATACAAATTTTGTTTAAATGGGATGTTTTGTTAACATTAAAAAAGATTTTACAAAGTTTGACAAGATTTCAAGTAAAAACATAGAAGTTATGAACCCTCGAAAAAAAGTGTTAACTTCTTAAATATATGCTTTTTGTTACAGCGCTAAGTTTAATAGCAGATCATTCACGTAAAAAAGGTAATTTTAAAAAGACTATAACTTTTTAAGTACAATATATATACAAATTTTGTTTAAATGGGATGTTTTGTTAACATTTAAAAACAATTTTACAAAGTTTGACAAGATTTCAAGTAAAAACATAGAAGTTATGAACCCTAGAAAAAAAGTGTTAAGTTCTTAAATATATGCTTATTGTTACAGCGCTAAGTTTAATAGCAGATCATTCATGTAAAAAAGGTAATTTTAAAAAGACTATAACTTTTTAAGTACAATATATATACAAATTTTGTTTAAATGGGATGTTTTGTTAACATTTAAAAAGATTTTACAAAGTTTGACAAGATTTCAAGTAAAAACATAGAAGTTATGAACCCTAGAAAAAAAGTGTTAACTTCTTAAATATATGCTTTTTGTTACAGCGCTAAGTTTAATAGCAGATCATTCACGTAAAAAAGGTAATTTTAAAAAGACTATAACTTTTTAAGTACAATATATATACAAATTTTGTTTAAATGGGATGTTTTGTTAACATTTAAAAACAATTTTACAAAGTTTGACAAGATTTCAAGTAAAAACATAGAAGTTATGAACCCTAGAAAAAAAGTGTTAACTTCTTAAATATATGCTTTTTGTTACAGCGCTAAGTTTAATAGCAGATCATTCATGTAAAAAAGGTAATTTTAAAAAGACTATAACTTTTTAAGTACAATATATATACAAATTTTGTTTAAATGGGATGTTTTGTTAACATTAAAAAAGATTTTACAAAGTTTGACAAGATTTCAAGTAAAAACATAGAAGTTATGAACCCTCGAAAAAAAGTGTTAACTTCTTAAATATATGCTTTTTGTTACAGCGCTAAGTTTAATAGCAGATCATTCACGTAAAAAAGGTAATTTAAAAAAGACTATAACTTTTTAAGTACAATTTATATACAAATTTTGTTTAAATGGGATGTTTTGTTAACATTTAAAAACAATTTTACAAAGTTTGACAAGATTTCAAGTAAAAACATAGAAGTTATGAACCCTCGAAAAAAAGTGTTAACTTCGTAAATATATGCTTTTTGTTACAGCGCTAAGTTTAATAACAGATCATTCACGTAAAAAAGGTAATTTAAAAAAGACTATAACTTTTTAAGTACAATATATATACAAATTTTGTTTAAATGGGATGTTTTGTTAACATTTAAAAACAATTTTACAAAGTTTGACAAGATTTCAAGTAAAAACATAGAAGTTATGAACCCTAGAAAAAAAGTGTTAACTTCTTAAATATATGCTTTTTGTTACAGCGCTAAGTTTAATAGCAGATCATTCATGTAAAAAAGGTAATTTTAAAAAGACTATAACTTTTTAAGTACAATATATATAGAAATTTTTTTTAAATGGGAAGTTTTGTTAACATTTAAAAAGGATTTTACAAAGTTTGAAAAAATTTCAAGTAAAAACATAGAAGTTATGAACCCTCGAAAAAAAGTGTTAACTTCTTAAATATATGCTTTTTGTTACAGCGCTAAGTTTAATAGCAGATCATTCACGTAAAAAAGGTAATTTTAAAAAGACTATAACTTTTTAAGTACAATATATATACAAAATTTGTCTAAATGGGATGTTTTGTTAACATTTAAAAACAATTTTACAAAGTTTGACAAGATTTCAAGTAAAAACATAGAAGTTATGAACCATAGAAAAAAAGTGTTAAGTTCTTAAATATATGCTTTTTGTTACAGCGCTAAGTTTAATAGCAGATCATTCATGTAAAAAAGGTAAATTTAAAAAGACTATAACTTTTTAAGTACAATATATATACAAATTTTGTTTAAATGGGATGTTTTGTTAACATTTAAAAAGATTTTACAAAGTTTGACAAGATTTCAAGTAAAAACATAGAAGTTATGAACCCTAGAAAAAAAGTGTTAAGTTCTTAAATATATGCTTTTTGTTACAGCGCTAAGTTTAATAGCAGATCATTCACGTAAAAAGGTAATTTAAAAAAGACTATAACTTTTTAAGTACAATATATATACAAATTTTGTTTAAATGGGATGTTTTGTTAACATTTAAAAAGGATTTTACAAAGTTTGACAAGATTTCAAGTAAAAACATAGAAGTTATGAACCCTCGAAAAAAAGTGTTAACTTCTTAAATATATGCTTTTTGTTACAGCGCTAAGTTTAATAGCAGATCATTCACGTAAAAAAGGTAATTTAAAAAAGACTATAACTTTTTAAGTACAATTTATATACAAATTTTGTTTAAATGGGATGTTTTGTTAACATTTAAAAACAATTTTACAAAGTTTGACAAGATTTCAAGTAAAAACATAGAAGTTATGAACCCTCGAAAAAAAGTGTTAACTTCGTAAATATATGCTTTTTGTTACAGCGCTAAGTTTAATAACAGATCATTCACGTAAAAAAGGTAATTTAAAAAAGACTATAACTTTTTAAGTACAATATATATACAAATTTTGTTTAAATGGGATGTTTTATTAACATTTAAAAACAATTTTACAAAGTTTGACAAGATTTCAAGTAAAAACATAGAAGTTATGAACCCTAGAAAAAAAGTGTTAACTTCTTAAATATATGCTTTTTGTTACAGCGCTAAGTTTAATAGCAGATCATTCATGTAAAAAAGGTAATTTTAAAAAGACTATAACTTTTTAAGTACAATATATATAGAAATTTTTTTTAAATGGGAAGTTTTGTTAACATTTAAAAAGGATTTTACAAAGTTTGAAAAAATTTCAAGTAAAAACATAGAAGTTATGAACCCTCGAAAAAAAGTGTTAACTTCTTAAGTATATGCTTTTTGTTACAGCGCTAAGTTTAATAGCAGATCATTCACGTAAAAAAGGTAATTTAAAAAAGACTATAACTTTTAAAGTACAATATATATACAAATTTTGTCTAAATGGGATGTTTTGTTAACATTTAAAAACAATTTTACAAAGTTTGACAAGATTTCAAGTAAAAACATAGAAGTTATGAACCATAGAAAAAAAGTGTTAACTTCTTAAATATATGCTTTTTGTTACAGCGCTAAGTTTAATAGCAGATCATTCATGTAAAAAAGGTAATTTTTAAAAGACTATAACTTTTTAAGTACAATATATATACAAATTTTGTTTAAATGGGATGTTTTGTTAACATTTAAAAAGATTTTACAAAGTTTGATAAGATTTCAAGTAAAAACATAGAAGTTATGAACCCTAGAAAAAAAGTGTTAAGTTCTTAAATATATGCTTTTTGTTACAGCGCTAAGTTTAATAGCAGATCATTCACGTAAAAAAGGTAATTTTAAAAAGACTATAACTTTTTAAGTACAATATATATACAAATTTTGTCTAAATGGGATGTTTTGTTAACATTTAAAAACAATTTTACAAAGTTTGACAAGATTTCAAGTAAAAACATAGAAGTTATGAACCATAGAAAAAAAGTGTTAACTTCTTAAATATATGCTTTTTGTTACAGCGCTAAGTTTAATAGCAGATCATTCATGTAAAAAAGGTAATTTTAAAAAGACTATAACTTTTTAAGTACAATATATATACAAATTTTGTTTAAATGGGATGTTTTGTTAACATTTAAAAAGATTTTACAAAGTTTGATAAGATTTCAAGTAAAAACATAGAAGTTATGAACCCTAGAATAGAAGTGTTAAGTTCTTAAATATATGCTTTTTGTTACAGCGCTAAGTTTAATAGCAGATCATTCATGTAAAAAAGGTAATTTTAAAAAGACTATAACTTTTTAAGTACAATATATATACAAATTTTGTTTAAATGGGATGTTTTGTTAACATTTAAAAAGATTTTACAAAGTTTGATAAGATTTCAAGTAAAAACATAGAAGTTATGAACCCTAGAAAAAAAGTGTTAAGTTCTTAAATATATGCTTTTTGTTACAGCGCTAAGTTTAATAGCAGATCATTCATGTAAAAAAGGTAATTTTAAAAAGACTATAACTTTTTAAGTACAATATATATACAAATTTTGTTTAAATGGGATGTTTTGTTAACATTTAAAAAGATTTTACAAAGTTTGACAAGATTTCGAGTAAAAACATAGAAGTTATGAACCCTAGAAAAAAAGTGTTAACTTCTTAAATATATGCTTTTTGTTACAGCGCTAAGTTTAATAGCAGATCATTCACGTAAAAAGGTAATTTAAAAAAGACTATAACTTTGTAAGTACAATATATATACAAATTTTGTTTAAATGGGATGTTTTGTTAACATTTAAAAACAATTTTACAAAGTTTGACAAGATTTCAAGTAAAAACATAGAAGTTATGAACCCTCGAAAAAAAGTGTTAACTTCTTAAATATATGCTTTTTGTTACAGCGCTAAGTTTAATAGCAGATCATTCACGTAAAAAAGGTAATTTAAAAAAGACTATAACTTTTTAAGTACAATTTATATACAAATTTTGTTTAAATGGGATGTTTTGTTAACATTTAAAAACAATTTTACAAAGTTTGACAAGATTTCAAGTAAAAACATAGAAGTTATGAACCCTCGAAAAAAAGTGTTAACTTCTTAAATATATGCTTTTTGTTACAGCGCTAAGTTTAATAGCAGATCATTCATGTAAAAAAGGTAATTTTAAAAAGACTATAACTTTTAAAGTACAATATATATACAAATTTTGTTTAAATGGGATGTTTTGTTAACATTTAAAAAGGATTTTACAAAGTTTGACAAAATTTCAAGTAAAAACATAGAATTTATGAACCCTCGAAAAAAAGTGTTAAGTTCTTAAATATATGCTTTTTGTTACAGCGCTAAGTTTAATAGCAGATCATTCACGTAAAAAAGGTAATTTTAAAAAGACTATAACTTTTTAAGTACAATATATATACAAATTTTGTCTAAATGGGATGTTTTGTTAACATTTAAAAACAATTTTACAAAGTTTGACAAGATTTCAAGTAAAAACATAGAAGTTATGAACCCTAGAAAAAAAGTGTTAACTTCTTAAATATATGCTTTTTATTACAGCGCTAAGTTTAATAGCAGATCATTCACGTAAAAAAGGTAATTTAAAAAAGACTATAACTTTTTAAGTACAATATATATACAAATTTTGTTTAAATGGGATGTTTTGTTAACATTTAAAAACAATTTTACAAAGTTTGACAAGATTTCAAGTAAAAACATAGAAGTTATGAACCCTAGAAAAAAAGTGTTAAGTTCTTAAATATATGCTTTTTGTTACAGCGCTAAGTTTAATAGCAGATCATTCATGTAAAAAAGGTAATTTTAAAAAGACTATAACTTTTTAAGTACAATATATATACAAATTTTGTTTAAATGGGATGTTTTGTTAACATTTAAAAAGACTTTACAAAGTTTGACAAGATTTCAAGTAAAAACATAGAAGTTATGAACCCTAGAAAAAAAGTGTTAACTTCTTAAATATATGCTTTTTGTTACAGCGCTAAGTTTAATAGCAGATCATTCATGTAAAAAAGGTAATTTTAAAAAGACTATAACTTTTTAAGTACAATATATATACAAATTTTGTTTAAATGGGATGTTTTGTTAACATTTAAAAAGACTTTACAAAGTTTGACAAGATTTCAAGTAAAAACATAGAAGTTATGAACCCTAGAAAAAAAGTGTTAACTTCTTAAATATATGCTTTTTGTTACAGCGCTAAGTTTAATAGCAGATCATTCATGTAAAAAAGGTAATTTTAAAAAGACTATAACTATTTAAGTACAATATATATACAAATTTTGTTTAAATGGGATGTTTTGTTAACATTTAAAAAGATTTTACAAAGTTTGACAAGATTTCAAGTAAAAACATAGAAGTTATGAACCCTAGAAAAAAAGTGTTAACTTCTTAAATATATGCTTTTTGTTACAGCGCTAAGTTTAATAGCAGATCATTCACGTAAAAAGGTAATTTAAAAAAGACTATAACTTTTTAAGTACAATATATATACAAATTTTGTTTAAATGGGATGTTTTGTTAACATTTAAAAACAATTTTACAAAGTTTGACAAGATTTCAAGTAAAAACATAGAAGTTATGAACCCTCGAAAAAAAGTGTTAACTTCTTAAATATATGCTTTTTGTTACAGCGCTAAGTTTAATAGCAGATCATTCACGTAAAAAAGGTAATTTAAAAAAGACTATAACTTTTTAAGTACAATATATATACAAATTTTGTTTAAATGGGATGTTTTGTTAACATTTAAAAACAATTTTACAAAGTTTGACAAGATTTCAAGTAAAAACATAGAAGTTATGAACCCTAGAAAAAAAGTGTTAAGTTCTTAAATATATGCTTTTTGTTACAGCGCTAAGTTTAATAGCAGATCATTCATGTAAAAAAGGTAATTTTAAAAAGACTATAACTTTTTAAGTACAATATATATACAAATTTTGTTTAAATGGGATGTTTTGTTAACATTTAAAAAGATTTTACAAAGTTTGACAAGATTTCAAGTAAAAACATAGAAGTTATGAACCCTAGAAAAAAAGTGTTAACTTCTTAAATATATGCTTTTTGTTACAGCGCTAAGTTTAATAGCAGATCATTCACGTAAAAAGGTAATTTAAAAAAGACTATAACTTTGTGAGTACAATATATATACAAATTTTGTTTAAATGGGATGTTTTGTTAACATTTAAAAACAATTTTACAAAGTTTGACAAGATTTCAAGTAAAAACATAGAAGTTATGAACCCTCGAAAAAAAGTGTTAACTTCTTAAATATATGCTTTTTGTTACAGCGCTAAGTTTAATAGCAGATCATAAACGTAAAAAAGGTAATTTAAAAAAGACTATAACTTTTTAAGTACAATTTATATACAAATTTTGTTTAAATGGGATGTTTTGTTAACATTTAAAAACAATTTTACAAAGTTTGACAAGATTTCAAGTAAAAACATAGAAGTTATGAACCCTCGAAAAAAAGTGTTAACTTCTTAAATATATGCTTTTTGTTACAGCGCTAAGTTTAATAGCAGATCATTCATGTAAAAAAGGTAATTTTAAAAAGACTATAACTTTTTAAGTACAATATATATACAAATTTTGTTTAAATGGGATGTTTTGTTAACATTTAAAAAGGATTTTACAAAGTTTGACAAAATTTCAAGTAAAAACATAGAATTTATGAACCCTCGAAAAAAAGTGTTAAGTTCTTAAATATATGCTTTTTGTTACAGCGCTAAGTTTAATAGCAGATCATTCATGTAAAAAAGGTAATTTTAAAAAGACTATAACTTTTTAATCACAATATATATACAAATTTTGTCTAAATGGGATGTTTTGTTAACATTTAAAAACAATTTTACAAAGTTTGACAAGATTTCAAGTAAAAACATAGAAGTTATGAACCCTAGAAAAAAAGTGTTAACTTCTTAAATATATGCTTTTTATTACAGCGCTAAGTTTAATAGCAGATCATTCACGTAAAAAAGGTTATTTAAAAAAGACTATAACTTTTTAAGTACAATATATATACAAATTTTGTTTAAATGGGATGTTTTGTTAACATTTAAAAACAATTTTACAAAGTTTGACAAGATTTCAAGTAAAAACATAGAAGTTATGAACCCTAGAAAAAAAGTGTTAAGTTCTTAAATATATGCTTTTTGTTACAGCGCTAAGTTTAATAGCAGATCATTCATGTAAAAAAGGTAATTTTAAAAAGACTATAACTTTTTAAGTACAATATATATACAAATTTTGTTTAAATGGGATGTTTTGTTAACATTTAAAAAGACTTTACAAAGTTTGACAAGATTTCAAGTAAAAACATAGAAGTTATGAACCCTAGAAAAAAAGTGTTAACTTCTTAAATATATGCTTTTTGTTACAGCGCTAAGTTTAATAGCAGATCATTCACGTAAAAAAGGTAATTTTAAAAAGACTATAACTTTTTAAGTACAATATATATACAAATTTTGTTTAAATGGGATGTTTTGTTAACATTTAAAAAGATTTTACAAAGTTTGACAAGATTTCAAGTAAAAACATAGAAGTTATGAACCCTAGAAAAAAAGTGTTAACTTCTTAAATATATGCTTTTTGTTACAGCGCTAAGTTTAATAGCAGATCATTCATGTAAAAAAGGTAAATTTAAAAAGACTATAACTTTTTAAGTACAATATATATACAAATTTTGTTTAAATGGGATGTTTTGTTAACATTTAAAAACAATTTTACAAAGTTTGACAAGATTTCAAGTAAAAACATAGAAGTTATGAACCCTCGAAAAAAAGTGTTAACTTCTTAAATATATGCTTTTTGTTACAGCGCTAAGTTTAATAGCAGATCATTCACGTAAAAAAGGTTATTTAAAAAAGACTATAACTTTTTAAGTACAATTTATATACAAATTTTGTTTAAATGGGATGTTTTGTTAACATTTAAAAACAATTTTACAAAGTTTGACAAGATTTCAAGTAAAAACATAGAAGTTATGAACCCTCGAAAAAAAGTGTTAACTTCTTAAATATATGCTTTTTGTTACAGCGCTAAGTTTAATAGCAGATCATTCACGTAAAAAAGGTAATTTAAAAAAGACTATAACTTTTTAAGTACAATTTATATACAAATTTTGTTTAAATGGGATGTTTTGTTAACATTTAAAAACAATTTTACAAAGTTTGACAAGATTTCAAGTAAAAACATAGAAGTTATGAACCCTCGAAAAAAAGTGTTAACTTCTTAAATATATGCTTTTTGTTACAGCGCTAAGTTTAATAGCAGATCATTCACGTAAAAAAGGTAATTTAAAAAAGACTATAACTTTTTAAGTACAATATATATAGAAATTTTGTTTAAATGGAAAGTTTTGTTATCATTTAAAAACAATTTTACAAAGTTTGACAAGATTTCAAGTAAAAACATAGAAGTTATGAACCCTAGAAAAAAAGTGTTAACTTCTTAAATATATGTTTTTTGTTACAGCGCTAAGTTTAATAGCAGATCATTCATGTAAAAAAGGTAATTTTAAAAAGACTATAACTTTTTAAGTACAATATATATACAAATTTTGTTAAAATGGGATGTTTTGTTAACATTTAAAAACAATTTTACAAAGTTTGACAAAATTTCAAGTAAAAACATAGAAGTTATGAACCCTCGAAAAAAAGTGTTAACTTCTTAAATATATGCTTTTTGTTACAGCGCTAAGTTTACTAGCAGATCATTCATGTAAAAAAGGTAATTTTAAAAAGACTATAACTTTTTTATCACAATATATATACAAATTTTGTTTAAATGGGATGTTTTGTTAACATTTAAAAACAATTTTACAAAGTTTGACAAGATTTCAAGTAAAAACATAGAAGTTATGAACCCTAGAAAAAAAGTGTTAACTTCTTAAATATATGCTTTTTGTTACAGCGCTAAGTTTAATAGCAGATCATTCACGTAAAAAAGGTTATTTAAAAAAGACTATAACTTTTTAAGTACAATATATATACAAATTTTGTTTAAATGGGATGTTTTGTTAACATTTAAAAAGATTTTACAAAGTTTGACAAGATTTCAAGTAAAAACATAGAAGTTATGAACCCTAGAAAAAAAGTGTTAACTTCTTAAATATATGCTTTTTGTTACAGCGCTAAGTTTAATAGCAGATCATTCACGTAAAAAGGTAATTTAAAAAAGACTATAACTTTGTGAGTACAATATATATACAAATTTTGTTTAAATGGGATGTTTTGTTAACATTTAAAAACAATTTTACAAAGTTTGACAAGATTTCAAGTAAAAACATAGAAGTTATGAACCCTCGAAAAAAAGTGTTAACTTCTTAAATATATGCTTTTTGTTACAGCGCTAAGTTTAATAGCAGATCATTCACGTAAAAAAGGTAATTTAAAAAAGACTATAACTTTTTAAGTACAATATATATACAAATTTTGTTTAAATGGGATGTTTTGTTAACATTTAAAAACAATTTTACAAAGTTTGACAAGATTTCAAGTAAAAACATAGAAGTTATGAACCCTCGAAAAAAAGTGTTAACTTCTTAAATATATGCTTTTTGTTACAGCGCTAAGTTTAATAGCAGATCATTCATGTAAAAAAGGTAATTTTAAAAAGACTATAACTTTTTAAGTACAATATATATACAAATTTTGTTTAAATGGGATGTTTTGTTAACATTAAAAAAGATTTTACAAAGTTTGACAAGATTTCAAGTAAAAACATAGAAGTTATGAACCCTCGAAAAAAAGTGTTAACTTCTTAAATATATGCTTTTTGTTACAGCGCTAAGTTTAATAGCAGATCATTCACGTAAAAAGGTAATTTAAAAAAGACTATAACTTTTTAAGTACAATATATATACAAATTTTGTTTAAATGGGATGTTTTGTTAACATTTAAAAACAATTTTACAAAGTTTGACAAGATTTCAAGTAAAAACATAGAAGTTATGAACCCTCGAAAAAAAGTGTTAACTTCTTAAATATATGCTTTTTGTTACAGCGCTAAGTTTAATAGCAGATCATTCACGTAAAAAAGGTAATTTTAAAAAGACTATAACTTTTTAAGTACAATATATATACAAATTTTGTTTAAATGGGATGTTTTGTTAACATTTAAAAACAATTTTACAAAGTTTGACAAGATTTCAAGTAAAAACATAGAAGTTATGAACCCTCGAAAAAAAGTGTTAACTTCGTAAATATATGCTTTTTGTTACAGCGCTAAGTTTAATAACAGATCATTCACGTAAAAAAGGTAATTTAAAAAAGACTATAACTTTTTAAGTACAATATATATACAAATTTTGTTTAAATGGGATGTTTTGTTAACATTTAAAAACAATTTTACAAAGTTTGACAAGATTTCAAGTAAAAACATAGAAGTTATGAACCCTAGAAAAAAAGTGTTAACTTCTTAAATATATGCTTTTTGTTACAGCGCTAAGTTTAATAGCAGATCATTCATGTAAAAAAGGTAATTTTAAAAAGACTATAACTTTTTAAGTACAATATATATAGAAATTTTTTTTAAATGGGAAGTTTTGTTAACATTTAAAAAGGATTTTACAAAGTTTGAAAAAATTTCAAGTAAAAACATAGAAGTTATGAACCCTCGAAAAAAAGTGTTAACTTCTTAAATATATGCTTTTTGTTACAGCGCTAAGTTTAATAGCAGATCATTCACGTAAAAAAGGTAATTTTAAAAAGACTATAACTTTTTAAGTACAATATATATACAAATTTTGTCTAAATGGGATGTTTTGTTAACATTTAAAAACAATTTTACAAAGTTTGACAAGATTTCAAGTAAAAACATAGAAGTTATGAACCATAGAAAAAAAGTGTTAACTTCTTAAATATATGCTTTTTGTTACAGCGCTAAGTTTAATAGCAGATCATTCATGTAAAAAAGGTAAATTTAAAAAGACTATAACTTTTTAAGTACAATATATATACAAATTTTGTTTAAATGGGATGTTTTGTTAACATTTAAAAAGGATTTTACAAAGTTTGACAAGATTTCAAGTAAAAACATAGAAGTTATGAACCCTCGAAAAAAAGTGTTAACTTCTTAAATATATGCTTTTTGTTACAGCGCTAAGTTTAATAGCAGATCATTCACGTAAAAAAGGTAATTTAAAAAAGACTATAACTTTTTAAGTACAATTTATATACAAATTTTGTTTAAATGGGATGTTTTGTTAACATTTAAAAACAATTTTACAAAGTTTGACAAGATTTCAAGTAAAAACATAGAAGTTATGAACCCTCGAAAAAAAGTGTTAACTTCGTAAATATATGCTTTTTGTTACAGCGCTAAGTTTAATAACAGATCATTCACGTAAAAAAGGTAATTTAAAAAAGACTATAACTTTTTAAGTACAATATATATACAAATTTTGTTTAAATGGGATGTTTTGTTAACATTTAAAAACAATTTTACAAAGTTTGACAAGATTTCAAGTAAAAACATAGAAGTTATGAACCCTAGAAAAAAAGTGTTAACTTCTTAAATATATGCTTTTTGTTACAGCGCTAAGTTTAATAGCAGATCATTCATGTAAAAAAGGTAATTTTAAAAAGACTATAACTTTTTAAGTACAATATATATACAAATTTTGTCTAAATGGGATGTTTTGTTAACATTTAAAAAGGATTTTACAAAGTTTGAAAAAATTTCAAGTAAAAACATAGAAGTTATGAACCATAGAAAAAAAGTGTTAACTTCTTAAATATATGCTTTTTGTTACAGCGCTAAGTTTAATAGCAGATCATTCATGTAAAAAAGGTAAATTTAAAAAGACTATAACTTTTTAAGTACAATATATATACAAATTTTGTTTAAATGGGATGTTTTGTTAACATTTAAAAACAATTTTACAAAGTTTGACAAGATTTCAAGTAAAAACATAGAAGTTATGAACCCTCGAAAAAAAGTGTTAACTTCTTAAATATATGCTTTTTGTTACAGCGCTAAGTTTAATAGCAGATCATTCACGTAAAAAAGGTAATTTAAAAAAGACTATAACTTTTTAAGTACAATTTATATACAAATTTTGTTTAAATGGGATGTTTTGTTAACATTTAAAAACAATTTTACAAAGTTTGACAAGATTTCAAGTAAAAACATAGAAGTTATGAACCCTCGAAAAAAAGTGTTAACTTCGTAAATATATGCTTTTTGTTACAGCGCTAAGTTTAATAACAGATCATTCACGTAAAAAAGGTAATTTAAAAAAGACTATAACTTTTTAAGTACAATATATATACAAATTTTGTTTAAATGGGATGTTTTGTTAACATTTAAAAACAATTTTACAAAGTTTGACAAGATTTCAAGTAAAAACATAGAAGTTATGAACCCTAGAAAAAAAGTGTTAACTTCTTAAATATATGCTTTTTGTTACAGCGCTAAGTTTAATAGCAGATCATTCATGTAAAAAAGGTAATTTTAAAAAGACTATAACTTTTTAAGTACAATATATATACAAATTTTGTTTAAATGGGATGTTTTGTTAACATTTAAAAAGATTTTACAAAGTTTGATAAGATTTCAAGTAAAAACATAGAAGTTATGAACCCTAGAAAAAAAGTGTTAACTTCTTAAATATATGCTTTTTGTTACAGCGCTAAGTTTAATAGCAGATCATTCACGTAAAAAAGGTAATTTTTAAAAGACTATAACTTTTTAAGTACAATATATATACAAATTTTGTTTAAATGGGATGTTTTGTTAACATTTAAAAACAATTTTACAAAGTTTGACAAGATATCAAGTAAAAACATAGAAGTTATGAACCCTAGAAAAAAAGTGTTAAGTTCTTAAATATATGCTTTTTGTAATTATTCAACGTTCAACAAAACTAAATAAACAAAGTAGAAAAGCTTAAATATGAAGCAGTGGCGTCGCGTGGTATTTTTTTTAGGTGGTGCAGAATTTAAAAAAAAATCAATTATTTTAATAAAAATCTATTTTTACTGTCAAGTTTGAAAACAACTGAACTTTTGCTACACCTGAAGATAAGCTTTGTTTTTAAGGGCATAGGGGGATAAAACACTTTTTTCACAATTTGATCTTATTTTATGTAGTTTTTACTAAGCTACAAGATGCTTTTTACAGATTTTAAAAATTCAGTACATGTTTTAAGATATAGCCGGTCAAAGTCAAAGGCAACAAAAGGTTCATAATGGGAGGCACAAACTAAAACAGTGTTTAAAAAAATGTTTTTTTAAGTATTGGTAACAATATAGATATTTTAAGTAGTACTTTTGAACTTATGATATTTTTTAATATTGCTGTGTTTTTTAACCGATCACAAAATTGCTAGCCTAAACACCCTTGGGATTTATGCTCAGGAAGTATTTACAAAATTAATAAAACTATACATGATTTTCTGAAAAGTATCGATACTTGAACTTACAATGTATGAGGAAAATAATAGTAAATTATTATGGCAAGTCTGCCTCAAAATGTTAATGTTGCGCAAAAAGTTTGAAATGATGTTAATTATTGAATGGGTTTGTACGGATAAATAAAATTTGTTATAAGTAACACATGAGGTTTATTATTTGGATGCTAATTTTCTTTAAATCACATTTAAATTTCACACTAATTAAAATCTATAAAACGAAACTATTCTAATGCTTCTTTGAACTGGATATTACAAAAATCTAATACAGTATAGTTTTTAATTAAAGTTATAAAATCAAAATTTTAAACAAATGCAAAAAATAAATACCTTAAGTTTTAACCTTTTTATAATGTTCTAATGATTTTTATATTAAAGTAAAGAGTTTAGATTAAAGTAGTGAGTAAAAAATTTAAACTAAGTTAATTTTTAAATTAAGTATTGTCCTTGACAAGACGTTAAAAAGTATTCGTGGTGTGAAATTTTATAACCGAAAGATTATTCGTGCAAAAGTTCTAAAGACTTACTATTTTAGCATTTTTATTTGTCGTTTGATAATCTATATAAATAAAAACACTAATAAAATAATTTCGAAATAAAAACAAAAATATACAATTCGATGTGTTTTCTTGTTAATTGAGGCACAAGAAAAGTTAGATTTTAGGAACATCTTTTTTTAGTTCATACAGTTTTAATACTGAAACATTCGTTTTCAATGTTGAAGGCGGAAGCAACTGTGCCTATTTTTTAGCTTTAAAGAAACTTGTGCAAATCAATAACAAAAAAGTAAATTAAAAAAAAAACCTTTTTAAATGTGCTAACAATTTCGTTTGTAGCATACTGTACTGCTTGTTAATTGGTTATTTCATTTAAGTTTTGTTTTTTCATATTTTTATAGCACAGTTTTTAAAATTAAACGGCTTGCTAAGAATTTTTCTTGTGAATATGGCCTGCAGACAAAAAATATTTCTTATCTTTAGCTTAGATAAAACATAATTTTTTTATTTTATAAAACGTGTAATAAAAAAAAGGGAGCTGTCTAAATTGCACGAGGGGACAAAATTGCACGAAAATAGTTTTGCACGAGGGGATAAAATTTTACGAAGATAAAATTGAACGAAGATACTTTTGCACGAAGGGTCACTTTTGCACGAAGACACTTTTGCACGAGCAGACAATTTTGCACGGATTCAATTATTTTTATTTTATTTTTTATAATTACTGTTACCCCTAACCCTTACCCTCGGTCGGTAAGTTTTTTTATTTATTTACTTTTTATTTATTTACTTAATTATTTTTTTCTTTTACTAACCTCGGTCTTCTAACCCTCGGTTTTATAACCCTCGGTCGGTAGCTTTTATTCTTTTTTGAATTAAGTTTTTTTTTTTGTTAGTTATTTTTTTTATTTTTGTTTTTACTGTCACTGTTTCGAAGATGTATTTCATTAAATCAAAACAAGTTTATTACTTACTTATCAATAATTATGTTTTCTCTCTTGCCTTGTTCTTTTTATTGTGCTTTATACAGTTTACTATATCAGGTAATAACTGTAATGAAAAATATTTTAATCTAACACTCGTAAATTGTAAACATCAAATTTTCAATAACTGACACGTTTTATTTTGCCAAGCTATAAAATACTGGATTTCGAATAATAAAATTTTCAATTAAGTTTGTTATTTTCAAATAAATAATAGTTATAACTCAAACTTTACTTAAACATAACTTTATATGTTAATTTATGTGTGTAACGAAACAACTTTTGCATAAATAATAGCACAACATTACAGTCTTTTTATTTTACAGAAACTTAAAAGTACAAGGTTTTAATACAGTATAGTACTCCAGACACACCAAAAAACTTACAGAGTAGTATAAACAAAAAAAAAATTTTAGAACTGTACACTTTTGTTAAAGTTTATGTTTAAAATTAATTTCAACGGACTTATAAACATGTTTAAAATTGTAAAGTTTTATGAAACTAAGTAAATTTTTGCAGCTGCGATGTAGCAATATATTTAAATTAATTTTCGGAGATAAGACACAAGTATGCTTGCATGCTGTTACATAAAATTTTTTTGTATTTATTACATAAAAGAATTCAGCTTGTATTGTAAACTATTACAAAAATTTTATTTAAAATAAGTTATAAACTTTGTTGATAGGTTATTTGTATATAAAAAGTAAGTATCTTTAAAATTAAAAAGTTTTCTTCACTTAAAAGTGACATTTTAAATAACTTCTATCGATTATGGTAAAGTTTTAAGTTTATAAAACAATATATACAAAATTTATTAGCATCTGAATGTCAACTCATTGTGTTTGAATGTATAAACAATTTGCTTTTAATCTTTACAATAAAAAGTTAAGTAAAGTAAAAAGCTATATACTTTTATTAAATGAGTATTTAAATTAAGACAACTGTAAAGTTTAAATTACAGTTTTTATGGCCTCAAAGTTTTTTCAAACATTAAACAATAAATTTTAGTAACTGCATATAATGAGAAAAACTCGTCACAATTAAAACTAGTACTTGGAATTTCAAATTTTTTTTTACTTTAATAGTCATTAAAGTCTAAAATTGCATTTTTTTGCTAATTATAAAAAAAAACTTGTCTTTTTTTCGATAACTGAGAGAAATCGTGATTTTTAAAGCCTAGAAAAAATTATTATGAAACAATGTTATCTTACAAAAACTGACATTTGATAGATTTAATTATTTTGTTCACGTATTGTTTAAAATTTATTCGAACATATAGTATTACAATGTAAAACTATCGAAAAAAATGAAACTAATTTTATTTTTGAAATGTTTAATTTGTTTTTTGTATAAAAAATTGTAGTTATCATCTTTGATTTTTGTTAAGCAGACTAAAGTTAAAATGTAACTAAAAGAAAACCTAAACATATGCATATTAATGAAGGAAAATATCAAATAAAGTCCGTTAAACCTTTAACTTGTTTGGAAAATAAAAAAAAATATTAAAGTATTGTTTTATCTTCACCCTACTCAAAAGTTTTTTTTTTTGAGATTTTAAAAGTTTAAAAGTATTTTTAAAATTTATTTACAAAAAAAACCAACAAAAAGCTTTAAAATTTTACACTCTAGAGTTTTGCATTAAAGTTAAAAGATAAAATTGTTTGATACGTTTTACATAATAGAGTTATATATTTTGTAAATTTTCAAGTCTCATAGAAGTAAACAATACTTTATAATAGTAAATTTAGGATACTTAGTTAAAAACAACTTATTTTCAGCTTAAAATAAAAAAATCTTAATGCGTTATGTATTTGACAATATTTTTCCATTAAAAGACAACTTATCAGATTTTTAACTTATCAAGTAAACATTTCAACCTTTTTCTAATGAAGTTTGAATAAGTTTGTTATCATTATATTTTTCTTCGTAAACTAGCAATGCTTAAGTACGGTCAAATTGGTTTATTTTAATTTTTTGTTTACATTCGGTAATGAGTCTTAACTTTTTTGACTAAAACGACCTTAACAGTTGTCTTTGATTTTATTTTTAATTAGGTCCCTTTTTTTAACTTTTGCTTAAATCTTTTATTTTAGACTTGTTTATCAGCTTATGCTATAACTATTTTTTGTCGTTTTAAAACTATTTTTGTACAACTGTTGTATATAAGTTTTAATAATTGACAAGTTCCACCGTAAAACGGAATTTAAAAATAACCATTTTCTTAAAATAAAACTTTCATGGTTTTATTACAGCTTACAATGTTTACTATTTTTTTACATATCAAACAACTTTATTTACACTTCTAAAAAAAAATTCAGTATTAAAATAACTATATGCTATATTAAGTCGTTACGCGAACTAACTTATAAGTTGTTTTTTTATCAAGAACTTTAAAAACCACTTTGTAAACTAAGCAATAAATTTTCATACTTCAATATTTTTGTTAGAGCCTTCGCACCGTGTCAGAACGATTGTATGTAAATTGAATGCAGCAATAAACTTTTGCTGTTATTGCAGCTGCCCGACAATTGATAAACGCTCAAGCAAAATTTTACAACATATCGCGCTTGTAAAAAAACTTTATACTTTTCAGGGAGGTTTTGTTCAAAGCAAATTGATATGGCAATTGTGTGTTGTGTGGGAAATTTTATCAAATGAAAGTTATCTCTATCAACAGACGTAAACTTGTCGTAAAACTGATAACGATCAACCATCACTCAAAATATTTTCGAATATAACTCAAACCCAGGTGCGGCTTTTGATCGATCCAAGACCCTCTTTTAACCCCATTAATATGGTTTTTATTAGTTTTAATTTGCACGCAAATGCTTTTAACCCGCTTAATTAGCAGTTCGCGGTCGTTACAGTTATCTTTATCGGTCGGTAAACAAAAGAAAAAGTACTTCAAACTATAAAGAAAAATTAAAAAGAAAGCTGTGAGATAAAAAGTTGACAATTTTATTCTTAGGCAAGCGGCAGTGGTAGTATAAGTAAATAACTTCCAGGTAAGAAATATTTTTCGGTAGTAGTAAAGTTTTTTCCGAGAGAGACGAAATGTTTTCAAAGTTTTTATTTTTCTCTCGCCATTACACCGCTGCTAGCTTGCCAGTAGTTGCAAAGGCGTGGTAGAAAATTTAGCAGTAATAACTGAGCTTATATAGTAATAGCCAGCTCTTTACCTGCGGTCTTCATGGTGCATTAGCGTTTTTCAGCCTTTTCACTCAAACGGCTAATAACGGCTAAAAGTCTTATGATATTTTCCAAGGCAAGCGTTACATTGGTAGGAGTTTACAGAAAACACTATTGCGTTCAGTAGCATTTTTTAGCAGTTTCGTTGATTGGCAGTCAGTAATAATTGCCGTTAATCTCACAGTGCAGCTAATCCTTTATGCAGTGAGGGCATAGCTGAAGTGAGAGTAAATGTTTACAGTCGAGTCTGCTGTAATTAGCTGCTTGTTGCTCTTGTTGACCGTTGCTCTTCAATGTAGTATATGTGTTGTAGGAAACCGACTCATTAATCAAACTTAATTGCTTGCTAATTTCTTGCCTTGTTATATCTTTGTTTGCTACTCTTTGATAAAAGCAGAACTGAAACAAGCTTAATTTTTCCTCTATTTGTTGTATTAGGTCAGTTTTTGTCAGTTTTTAACCTCGAGAAACATTGTTGTTATGAGCTTAATTTTTCCTTTATTTGTCTTTTTTTAAATTAGTTTTTTTGTTTGTAAACAAAAAAGTTTGTTATTTGTTGCAAGCTAGTTTAAAAAGCAGGCAGTAAGCAATTTGGCTTTGTGAAATTGTAAATTCGACGTCTGCGAAATTGTTTACATAAAAAAATGCTTAAAAGTTTACTTTGTGCTTTAATTGACAGTTGACACTTTTATTGAAAATAAAGACAGCTTTAGTTGCTAATTAAACATTTTTGCAATTTTGATTAAAAGTTTATTCAGCTTAATTTCATAGGCCAGTAACTGTCAAAATATTTTTTAATAAGTATTCAGTTTTTACATCAAAAACTCACAACATACACTAATTTCGAACGATAAAGTTTTGAACCTGATATTATAACTCTAAAATAAAGTAATGACTTCAATTTCAGTCAATTATTAGCAATAAATACAAAATTTATTACCTAAATTGATAATTTAATACGACAATTTTAGTCTATTTATGTTTAAACTAGTACTTACATTTGACACCATTAAAAACTATTACTTTTTTATTACATACTAGTTCTTTGATGTTAAAAATATACAATTTGTTAAACGATTTTGAATTGTGTAAGAAAAAAGTTACTTGGCTACCTTAAACGACAAAACCGTCGGCAAAGTTGTTTCATGAAAACCTGTTCACTGTCACTTTCAAGTCGACAATTTAGCTGGCTGTTGTCCTTCGTAAGACAAAAATAGACACAGAAATTACTGCGACATTGTGTAGGGCGTTTGTGGAGGAAGCAGAACAAACAAAAGTTGTGACAATTGAACTTGAACTGATAAAAAGAAGGTTTGAAGTGCCGTTTGACATCTTTTATTACGTCACAGAGAAGGCTTGATTGTTTCTTGTAAATTTATCTCAATTAGCGACTTGTTTGCCTAGATGTGTTTGAGGTTATAAGAGCAAATTTACAGTAAAAATATTTTTTTTCATAACGTGTGATTGATAGTTGTGGTTTAAGTATGTTTGGCAAGTTTTATATGTATACTTTATAGTTTACTATCAAATATTTATTTTCTAAAATAAAAACAAAACTATTCTTATTTAGGTAAAATGCTTAGTTTAAACAAACAATAATTTATGTTCAAAAAAAAAACTGGAATGGTTTATTTTAAATATAAAAGTAATAAAAAAGTATTATTACCAACCTTAAAGGTGTAACATAAACAAACAGAGAGTTATTAAAAACGTCTTAAAAACTTGATTGGTTTGTTTTACAAATAAAAAGCATTAAAAGCATATTATTACTGAGTGTTATGGCGTAACTTAAACAAACAAAGTATTACTAAGAACAACTAGAACACTTGAATAGAACTTTCGTTGAATATTTATACAAGCTATTATACGCGGTTACGCAATTAAACATGTGTTAACCAGCAATTTTCATAGACAGAACACATTTATTTACAAATCTTTTGGAATTCATGCCAACTGGAAATCGTGTTCATTTTGTTTATCCCACTCCGTGACTTGATAATTCATGAAAACTTGTCTAGCCTCGAATAGCAGTCTAGAGAAGGATTTGAAGATGATTTGTTAAGTTGCTATTTTTCGTTTGTGCAAGAAAATATTTTCAATATTATTTATGAGCTCTGCTTCCGGCTAGTATTTTAAGGATGATAAACATCACCGTTTGCAATCGTGACAGAAAAATAAATTAAACAAATTAAATTTTTAAAAGAAGAACTTTACTGAGACCACCCAAATTTTTTAAGTCACAAGAGTTAAACTTAATTCTACAGACGAAAAATAAAATTCCGCTTTCGGCGAACAACTCTCGATATTTGTCATCGGCTTAATAACATCAGAGTTTATTTTGTTGACCTTTTGTGCTTAAACGACTTGATGTTAAGCACATATTTTCTTAAGACTTAAGTAATCATTAACTAATACATGGTGGGTTATTGTAATCGGCTGGTTGTTATGTAGAAGTTTGCTTGTCTTTAAAGACTCATAAACGTCAGATTTTAAACTTGATTAGTTTTATGAAATTTTTTATGAACACTTTTATGTTGTACAGAACTTACTAGCATAAGTTTTGACTGTTTTAAAGATACAGCTTTGTTGTTGTTTCTATTTGTTGCTATTTTGTGTATTTTTTAAATGATAAATTTAAGGGAGTTGTGTTTATTGTTTTATTGTAAAAAGATAACATATCAATAAATGATAAAATAAAAAGGTTTCTTTGATCTTTCAAAATTTATTTTTGTTGTAAAGTGCTTATAGTTTTATTTTTTTTTTATAAAAGAATTTTAAGTTCTAACTTTGTAATTTCAAAAACAACTGTTTTAGAATGTCTTAGCTGTAAAACGTTCATATAATATAAAACAACGTGTATTGATATTTATATGATAAAATGTAGATTCCTTAACTTAGAAACTGAAGCTGTTAGAACTCAAATTGAAGTTTTCTGTTTTGCACTTGTGTTGAAAAGTAAACATTTATATCTTTCATGTGTACTTGAAAAGATAAATGTAAAGGGAATAATTAATTATTGATAAAGTTATATGTAGATAATTAAATAAAAGATCACTTTTATTATATAAAAATTTGTTTAAAAACTAAACTTTGCAGGATAATTAATAAAGTTTTTATCTTAGTCTGATTTTAGTGTAGAAAAGTTTTATTACTTACTTTCAGAAACCATTCGCATAAAAACATTTTTTAAACAATTTTATCGCTTGAAAAGAACATAAAGTCTATGTCGAAAAGCTTTTTATAAAGAATAAAATGAGTAGTTTATGTTTGTTTACACTAAATTACAATTGATAGGAAACGATTTTTAGAAAACGTTAGATTTTCTTTTAATATAAAACCTAAACGTAACGTTTCAGACTTTATAATAATGATAAAACTTTAATTGTAGAGATTTTAGTTTAAAAGAATTTTAAAATAAAATCCAAATAGCTTACTATAAGATTTACTAAACTAATATGACAAACAAAAAACCCAAGCATAACATTTCAGGTTCAATAAATCATAAAATATACGTTTTCCGTTCAAAGTCACGTGCTTACGTCGCCACGCATGATTGATCACAATGAGCTTCTCTATTCGGTACCGTCGAAATCACTCTTTCATCTTGGCGCTAATTTCTCTACTGCTGCCTCAGGTATCAACTTTGTTTTGTTTTCTGCACAGGAAGCCGCACTTTAACGGCAACAACTTGCCACAAAGCGCGCATTATTTGTCGATTTCATATTTGAATTTTGTTTACATAAATTTCGACATGAACTTTGAGGTTTAATTTTTTATCTTTTTTTCAATACTGCGCATCAAACAATAAGTATTGGTTTAGTATCGCGTAAGCAAACATAAGCTATTTTTAATAAAATGTGCTTGAATTTTAAAAAGAAAGTTTTAGAATAGTGGTTTAAAAGAAATATTATTTTGTTGTTATGTTTTGAGTTTACACTTGAAATGTTTAAAAAAAAATATCTCAACAGAAAAAAAATCTTCAAATTTATTTACTTTCTTTTCAAACGTAGTAGCATATAAACAAACATTTAATTTCTAGTTGGAACTTTTTTTGAAGCCTTTATGTACACAGTCTTTACAAAAATAATACATTTTAGATACATATTCATCATTTGACATAATATAACATTTCAATATCAATCATTCTAGCCATCACCATAAAATTAATCATAGCAGCATTATAGAAACGAGCGTGAACTTGGCTTGAATGGCTTTTTTTGTAATTTTTTTTTTTTACCAAATTTTAAAACCTATTATTTTCAGTTTCTTTAATTTTTCTATTTTAAAGATTGTATTTTGCTTTGCTTTTCACAATAGTTTCCATCGAATTTGGGTTTTACTTTTGCATTGGGGACCCTTTAAAAACTTATCGTTTTTTTGCATTTTTTTTCTTAACACCAATTTTCTCCAAAAATAATAGTTTTATCTTAAATTTTATTTTTTAAGATACTTATTAAAATGAGTTTAAAGACGTTATTCTTTTTTTTTGTATTTTTTTTTATATAACATATGCCTTAATAAATTTTCCAGAAAAACTCCGAATTTGCATGATTTTCGATTTTTTGGTTCATAGTATTATTGCAAAAATATAATATTTCGATAATAGTTTTTATTTTTTACGGATTAATATATTTAAGTTTTATGACGGTGTTACACTTTTTTCCTAATTTATTATTATTTTTCGAATATATGACACATACAAGTTTTATCCAAATTCTTGGCACTTTAGCACCTTAGTTTACGTAATTTGAGGGTATTGTTGCTAAAGTGCTAAGAATAAAGGCTTAAACGAAAAGTAGAACGTTTTAAAAGTTAACTTATACGAAACCCTTATACTAATCTAATACTAAGTAACTTAATATCCATATCAGTTCAATTAGCAAAATAAAAAAAGCTACAAGTCAAGATATTAACCAGCATCGATTTTTTCAGATTAATAGCACAAGAAGTTCGTCAGGGCAAGTTGAAACAAGCGGGCAACAATTTGGCGGGATATATTCAGGTGGGCAGCATTTTAGCGGGAAAGTGGTCGTGAAAGAGCAGCCCACAGTGAAACTGGTCAGACCTGCAAGTTACAACGAAATACAAGCGATTCCAATACATAGGTTCACCGAGGAGATAGATGCGCATAAAAGTAAGAAATTTGTTACCTGTTTTTGTAAATGTTTTTCTAAAAAAGCAATTTAAGAAGTGTCCTTTTTGTGATGCATACTTTTGCGAAGGTATAAGTACAAGTCTTTAATTAAACATATAGTTTTTATAAATATAAAATGTAAATACTTGTTGGTTGTAGTTTTTTTAACAATCATATGCAAAACAATGTAAAATTTTGACTTCTTAAAAACGGTTTGTTTTATCACATAGTTCTTTTAGCCTACACCACAGACAATAAATGAGTTTACAAATCAATTTAATAAACGACCTCAGACGTGACTAACGAATTTCAACTATTCAAACTTTTCGGTGGTGAACTGTTTACCTGTGGCATATCAAACCATAACTTTGCGGCCTGCTAATTACCTGCAGTCGTCAACTTTTAATAATTTTAATGAAATAAAATCATGTTTTTAACACCAACCTGACAGTATTTGTATACAATGCCATCTAGCCGCTGGCAAAATTCTCATGGCAGATATCTGTTGTTTTTTGCTGGTAAGTTGCATTGTCTAAAGGTCAACTCAAAAATAGTGAGTTTGTGTTCGCTGACCCGTGAAACACGTCACGTGTGCACTGACCCTTGAAAAGTAGCTTTTGTACGTCAGTGTCTGTTTTAAAATTTTCTTTTAACTATCAAGTTAAGAACTACAACACGAAAAAATATCAAAAGAAAGACTTTAAAACGATTGATTTTGTATTCACAAAAAATTAAGCATTTCATGTCAATAATTAACCTTTAAAAACAAAACTAATTTAAGTAGGTAAGTCTAAATTGGGACTGTCTCTTTCAAAACAAAACTTCATTATTTAAATAATGGCTGTAACACGAAAACAATTAAATCATACAACTTCGATTTCATTTTCACCCATCAATAAGTTATTGATAGCTATAATATCAATAACAACATTATCTATCAATAACAATAATATCTAACCATTTTTAAGTCGATTTGTAACCTTTAAAGTTAAGACTTACTTCCGTATGTAAGCATCAGTTAAATAATGGTCTGTTTAAAAATTCTATTTAACAAAGTTAAATACATAACACAAAAGCTATAAATCATACAGCTTAAACTTTCTAAATGGTTGATTTTCTGTTCAATCATTAATAAATTATCGATAACTATAACATCAATAACAATATCATCTAACCATATTAAGTCAATCTATAACTTTTAAAGTTAAAAAATAATTTTATTTACCTAAGTCTCAGCTAAAACAATCAGTTTAAGAAATACGTTTTAACTTTTAAATTAATAATATTGAACTTTAAAGACAAGCAAAAACTTAAAGAGTTTGGGTTTTAAAAAGATTGATTTTATATCTAACAAATTCTATAAACACTCTAGTTTCAATTAAGTAAATTACATTTATACACCAAAAAAAAACAATAAAATTTCAATGATTTTTTTTCAAGTTTAATAATTAAAAATAAAAAGTATTTACAGTCAGTTTCTTACCATAAAATTAAGATTAAACTATAGCTCGTAAAAAAACCTAAACTACTTCAAACGAATATCAGTGTGGCAAAGGTTACAAAAACATGCCTACTTGAAATATATTCATCAGTTTATACACAATATATGTACTTGATATTTAAACAAATCTTCTACATTCGTTTTACTATGTCAGGATGATATATTATAATACTTTGAGTAATTACTAATTAATCTTTATTATAAAATTTACGTGTAAATTAAAGAGGATAATTCTGACGTTAAAAGAGAATTAAAAACAAGACTAGTTTAATTTTTATCTTTTTATTTAACAGCTAGACCATAAATAATATAAATGAAAGTATTTAATATTTTAAAACTCAATAAATCTTTTAGTTTCAACTAGCGGTTCAGATCAAGATACAATAATAACTTCTGCCAAAGATGTTGATGAAGGTAGATATTTATGTTGTTGCTTTTCATTTTTCTTGATTTATTGTATAAGTAAAGCAGCTTTTTTTTAACAATTAAAATAATGATATTTGTACTTCCAAATTATAATTTCAAAGTAGAAACTAAAATTCACATTAAGTAATGTTAAGTAGTTTATTGAAAAATTACATCAACATGTTTTAAATATATTTTTAAGTATAAATTTTTTTCAATTTATTCGTATATTCTTGTAAACAAAAACGATTTAAAACCAATTGAGATCCTTATTTATTAATAAAGAACCATACGCCGTTTTGCTGCCGCTAGTGTCGAACGTTCGCGCGGCATTTTCAATGTGGACAGAATGGTCGTTTTGTTCGAGGACTTGCGGAGGAGGGGTGTCGATGAGGTCACGTGAGTGTTTGGAGTGAGTTGAAAAATACTTTTAGTATTTGTAATTTCAGATATTTTAATTATGTTCGTTTTTGTTGTTTTGTTCGTTTTATAATTTTCTTTTAGTTTTAAATCATTGTAATTTAACATATTTTCACGAGTGTTACTGTAGTTTGAGAAATACTTTTAACTTATTCGTTTTTAGTTTTGCTTAAGTTTTAATAATTTGTGTTAATATATTTCAGCCCAATAAGTTACAAGGATGAATGTACTGAAAGCAACTTGTTTCAATACATGGTGTGCAATATTGAGGTAATATTAGTTTTTTTTATAATTTCTCAATAGTTTCTACAAAACTTTTAATAAACATTTGGCATACATAATACTTTATACTTGGATCAAGCAAGTAAACTTTTTAAAAATTATTTGTATATAGCTGTATAAAAAACTATTATTAATACAGTTTTTTCTCACTAAGATTTTAGTTGTATGACAATTTCATATTCAACAAAACTACAGAACTTTAAATAGGCAATAACTTAATCTAAACATTTTGAATTTTTATATTTTTAAATTTTCAGTAAATGCTTTATAACACAGCTAGTCTTACATCCACATCTAGTTTTTTACCATAATAAATAAAGTAGCGTGTCGTACAGACGTTTAACGTACGCCCCATACAAGATTTTAAAGATAAATATGCTCATTCGTTACACTTACTTAGTAATTACCGATAAGATGAGTACCACTTTTTGTAACAGAAATGCGCCAACTCTCAAGACGACTACAGGGCAATACAGTGTTCGGAATTCAACAACACCAAAAAATTTGGGGGAATATTCGAGTCGTTGACCTGGATCCCTTATTACAGTATGTTTATTTATTTGTTGTTTGTTTCATTATTTGGTTTAGTATTTTTATTATTATTTATAAAAATTAAGTTTAAATGATTGTTTTGATTAACTTTGAGATGTTTCAAATTTTATATATATATAAAATTTGTTAATGCTTTGATTCAGAAAAGTACTAATTTGCTGTAAATAAAATAACATATATTTTTACGTTGGAATCTAAATTTTTTATTGGTGTAAATTTTATTTTATTTTTTTAATTTTTACAAAGATATTGTCAATTTTATCATTGTGTAACGTCAAATATTTAGCTTCTTAATTTTAAAACTAAGCTTTATTGGTGATGTTATTTATATAAAACTCTTATTTAGTTAGACCCATAAACACTAAATAAGCAAGATTTATAAGCGAAAGTTAAAACAGTTTAGTCAAGATAGTTAAAATCAGCTTTAAAAACTAGTTTTTGAATTAAAAAGTGTTTAAATTTTTTCAAAAATACTTTCTAAAATCTTATTTTGCCAACAATGTTCTAAACTAATGAGTTTTTTGCAGTTATAGAATAACTAAATAAATGCAACTATTAGCCTTTTTGAGATTGAAAAACGACAGAAAAACTACCTTATACTCATTTATAGTAAACTATTTTCTAACTATAGCATTTGTAAATTTCACTTCTATCACGAAATATTCCTATTTATAGAACTGACACATTTTCAACACAAATAATATTTTCAAAAAACTTTTTTATCCAGGCAATAATTTAGGGAATGGTTTATAAATATGCTGTGTTGAGTAGCACAATGAGACAGTTGTTTGTGTTAAACATTTGGCGCCTTTATATAAACTTTTTACTACATTTTTTCATCGTAATAATGTATGTTTTGTTGCTTGAAAAAAAACATCAAAGCTGGTAAAATGACACACGAACGCTAGAGAAAAATGTTTGTTGTTGAATTTAACTTTTCATAACCAATAAAGGTAATACTGAAAAAGAATGAGGCATTGTTTTATATAATTATTTAAAAAACAGTACTTTTGTTTGTAAGTGATCTGAATCTTGTAAATAGTCTTAATTTTTGTAACTTGTTCCCTTTTTAAACAACTTGCTTAATTTTTCATATTTTTGATAAAATTTTTAATTTTTAACTTTTTCAGTTCTCAAAAATTCTACTTTAAAAAAATTATGGTAACTAAAAATAAAGTCTAGATTTACAAAGATATCAAACAAACTATCAATAAAGCGTAATAATATATCAAATTATTCTAGTTTTAACAGAGTTTTTGATAGAATGTTTTATTGTTCAATAATAATATTATAAAGTTAATCTTAAAAAATAAATAAAATCAACAGGCAGTAAAGTTCAGGAACCATGCATGTTGAATTGCTTGGCGGTCAACTCAACCTTTTACAAAACTTTCGGGTCGGCCAGGGACGGGACCAGATGCTCCATGGACAAATACGATATGTGCATTAGTGGTACTTGTATGGTTAGTTTGTTTATTATAATTAAAACATTCGCATCCGTGGTTTGTTTTAACAAAAGTCGTTATATATTGTAAAGATACATTCACTATTTATTAGCATTTAAATGTATGTCAGTAAAATTTGTTTTTTTATTTACTAGATAAAAAGTATTTTTGGAAACGTAATTAGACGCACCTCATACTTCACACTTTGTTGTAGTTTGCGTGGTATGAAATTTTTATAAAAACAAAATTAACTTTTAATTTAAAATTTTTGATGCATTGTTAGAAAATACATACTTTTAAATGTATAAAAATCTAATGTTTTGATAATTTCAGAAGTATCATATTTATTAAGTATTCATCGTTTAAAAGAGGCTCAGTAAAGCTTGTATTCCTTCCAAAAACATATATTAACTGTTTTTACATTTTTCTGTCAAACTTCTTAAGTCATTTTAGATCACATGTAAGTGTGGGTGTATTGCTATATTATTGTTAGTAATAAACGTTGTAAAAGATACCACATTTGTTTGTTTAATTTTTATAATTTTATTGTGCATAAGTTGTCACTGTTAATTTAAATTGGACTTTAAAACAATTCAAGATAACTTAGAAAAATATAAAATTCAGAATAAATATGTTTTATGTAAAATAAATTTTTCTGTACACAGTAAGGTAGACTCGATACACACGAATGTGTACAAGTGAAGCTTTTTGGGATCAACATTTTAAATATTTCTAGTAATGTAGATCTTTGTCAAAAGCAAATTTTAATCTAAACTTTTTACATTGTTTCACAAACGAAAGTAAGTGAGTACTTTATGTAACAGATTAATAGGAAGAAGCGACTTAAATTTTTTAGTAACCACAAATACTTTAAAACTCTTATTTTCTTAAAAAATTTAATCAAAACTGTATAAAATTGAAAAAACAGCTCTAATTCAAGATAAATAAAGCTAGACACTTTTTAATTTTCGACTTATATATATCTAATGTTATCTTAAACCTTTAGTAGTGAAAGTTTTAAATAGTGCAAAGTTTAAGTGACACGGTAGTAAAATTTAACGATGAACATTCAGCGCTTAAAAGCATTGTTTGTCATTTGTTCATATTTTCTCGCCGACGTTGATCGAGCATACATCAAGTACTTACAAAATAACTTGAATAATAGATAGCTTGAATAAAAGATAGCCTTAAAGTAAAAATACACTTGAGTTTATTGAAGATTATAATCTGGGTGTTTTCTATTCTCCTGTCAAATTACCAATATCGATAACAAATCGTCTTTATTAACGTATTACAGATAAAGATATCGTAAATCTAATACTTTCGAAGGTTTCTTAGACATCATGTAAGATTATAAAAGTATTTTTTTGTTATCTAAGTTCATATTTTGACTTTTTTACGAAACAGAATCAAGTTTTATATTAATTTTAAAACAATCGAGTATAGGATAAAAATTATGATCAAGTTATCAGATTAGGTTTTGGTTAATAATTAAATAAATAAAACTCTTGTGGTTTGTAATAAAGTTATGCTTAGCTACATAAAGATAATAGTTTTTAAAGTATATTGTTTAGTGTATATTACAAGATAAAACATATTTTTGAGACTTAAACAAAGCCATGTTTACAGTAATAAATTTTATTGTTTAAAAATAAAAGATAAAAAAGCTAAATGTTATTTTGTAACATATCTCTTTAGGCAGTTTAATTTTGACCCAGCTGATAAAATTTGAAAAAAACTCAAAGCAAGTTTTAGCTGTTATTACTAGTTTTGATAATAGAAACTGAACTTTTACTAGTTCTATTTATTTTATTATCGGTTCAAACTAAATTATGGTGAACTCTTACCTCGATTTGGCATCAATCTCTGCTTAATTGTCTGTTTCTTGGCTGCTTTGTTGGTTGTTTTATAAGTTGTTTTTCTTGCAAATAAATCTTTATAATTAGCAATTTTGTGCTGGCAATATGTTCTGCTTGTTATCTTTGTAGCTTATTTAGCAGACACCCTTTGAACTTGAAGTTTTAAATAAAGGTAAATGTTTAATTAATGCCTAGTTATTATGACTAACATAAATCTTAACTTGATTTTCTTTTAAGTTTTTTCGTCTTAGAAATATTTTACATGCTCGTGATATGAAGATGCTAAACTTAAAGTTCGTTCCAAACATATTTCTGATCTATAATACTTAGTAAAGGGACCGAAAGTACTACATTAAAATATTCCTAGGAATTTTTAAAATGTTAAAACACTAAAAGAATTAAGCTGCTTTAAATATTTTGTTACACAACTAAGAAATATAATTATTGTTCATAAATTCATAAATAAATGTAAACATTTTTATAAGTATAAAAAAATGTTGGTTCGTAAAGTAGTAATTTTTTTTTAACGTTATCGTAAAACAACGTAATTAATGTTTTCTCAAATGACATAAAAGCAAGTTCTGCACAATTTTAGTAATGTAAATTTCACCGTATTTAATTACCGAATTAAGTTTCCGTGCAACGAAAATTTTGCATTTAATTAACTTCATGTATGACTGTAATTTAAGAAAACTTTTAGCAAAGTAATATTTTATTGAACTCAGTTATTGAATGTTCATCTTTATCAAAACAAACTGGTGTTTTTGAGCGCACAAGTCAAATTGGTGCATATAAAGTGACAAAGATCGAATATGACGTCACAAGAGTGTTTCTCGTTGTATCGATGGCGGGTTGCTAAGCAATCAGTTTGTCGTTGCTAAGCAACAACTTCCGGTTGTTTTCGCTCCCCTTCACTTTTTCGTGATATTGAAACAGGTGCACTTCGTGGGAATATTTTGTGGCGAAATAAGTTGCTCGTTTTGCACGTATTTTTACTTTTTGTTATATTTAAGGAAAAAGTGTCTGGAAAGCTACTAATATTAATCGAGTTTTTTATAATAAATTTGTCTGTTAAATCTCATAAAGAATAGTTGGCTGAATAGACCAAAATAAAATAGACATTTAATTTTTTCAGCATATAGATTGAAAGTTTGTTTTTTTCTTGTTTTTTATAGAAACATGTCATTTTAATTTGTGTTTAATTTAACAAACCTTTTTCAGAAAGTGGGGTGCGACCGGATGCTGGGGTCGACGAGAGTTGAGGACAAATGCGGAGTTTGCGGAGGAGACAACTCCACTTGCAGGAGAGTACAAATGGTCATCAAACAAAGAAAAGATTACAGTTAGCACTAAATTAAGTTGCATTAACAGTTGCATGTTGAACTTTATAAACTAGTAACTCAATTTTACATACTTTTTATAAGTTGAAGTTAATACTTGGTGCAAGAATTTTGTTTGATACTCTGATTTATTGTATACCTTCCTACAAAAGACGTTTTATTATAATTTAAAAAAGTTTTAAATACAAGTTAAGTTTGCTTTGAAACGCTTACTCAAGTCCAAAAACTTTTTAAATAAACTACTGATCTCATTTAGCTTAAAATAATAGATTTTTTTGAACGCTTTGGACACAAAAAACTTTAAGCATATGCCTTTTTATTTGCGTTTTATTACTTTGTGTTGATAAAAACTTGCTTTAGTAGTTTGTTAAATTATATTCTAGATTCAACAACAGTCATTTTGACTTAGAACAATATCAAAAAATAAACTGAGTTTAGTTGAAAATATTTTGATTTATAACTTTTCAACACAGTAAAAGGACACTACAACGAATTACACATGATTCCCAAAGGAGCAACAAACATAAAAGTGGTCGAATCTTCTAAAAACTTGCTTGGTAAGCACCTTCAATAATTTTCAATTTACATCTCATATCAATTTTTCTTTTCTATTTTTCAATATCTAACAGTTTTCATTATGTTGAAACTAACACTGGTTAATATATCAAGAAATAACTTCAAGTTCAAGTATGATTTAGTTAAAAGGAACGTCAGCTAATATTAAGGATGGGTAAAAGCGGAAAATATTTTCAAAATTAAACTAGCTGAAATTATTAAGGCTTGGTTGTAACTAAAACCTCTTGTAAATGGGTGCAACTCATTCCTATGTTTTTTAAATTATTTGGAAAAAAACCCACATATAAATTGATAGCCACTAAAGATCAAAAAAGGGAGTTTTTTAATCTCTGTATGTTGAAACGTAACACTAATCCTCTACTTACAGGGGTAATACCCTTTAGTAATCCTATTTAGTCGGTTTTTTACTGAAATCAGGGCTTGCGACAATCGCTTTACGACTGGCAAATGCTTTTTGTCTAGAAATGTATGTCTTTAAAGTGGTTGAACACTTTTACAAGTTATATTAAAAAGAATTTTAGCTGACAAATTATGTTTTATCCTCTTTTTTAATAAAACCTCTTTTTTTATATGCAAAAACTTTTCATTATTCGAAATTGAAATTTGTAAAAATAAAGTCTGGAAAATTTTGCACTTTTATAATGCAGTTTTTTGTTAAAAGTAAATATTTTTTATTGGTTTAGCTTTACTCATAATGTTAATGGGAAAACTTTTATTTCATAAAAATTAATTTTGTAGTGTTACTGTTTTTGTAACAGTTATAATGCTACAAAAACTGGTTACATTTAAAGTTAAATAGTCCAATTTTATAGTATGTTGCTTAAGGTTAAGGCCAAACTAAAACTTTGAAATTTAAAAACATAACAAAACTGGATTAAAAGAAAAAGAGTTTACATGGCGCAGTTGGAAACGGAATTAACTTTATATACCATTTATACACTAAATTAAACTTTAATCAAACATATCATTAGTTTTAATTTGTTCTAATATTGCTATAAATTCTTTTTATCAAAAGAAAAAACTATGAAAAAAAAATTAAATGTTTCAATAAAAAACTTCAACAACTTTTACACAACCGAAATATTAACACAAACTTTTAAAAATATTTGAAAAAATAATGTTTAGTATATTTTTTTAAAGTCTATTTCTCATACGCAGCGCTGATGGAGGCGAGGGGCGAATACGTGAACTACGTCATCAACGGAAACTGGCTGATCAACTATCCGGGGGAAATACCCGCGGGTGGAACTCAAGTGAGGTACGACAGGAGGGAAAATAACGAGACGTTTGTGATCGGGGGAAGAACCGAAACCGATCTGTACATCATGGTGAGTTTTTATTTAATATTTTATAAAAACTTCTAGTAAAACTAAATTGATACAATTTTTTTTTATGTTTTACATTGCAAAAGATTTTTTATAGGTTAATGTTACAAATTTTATTTTTAATTTTTATACATCAAACATCTATTTTTTTCATTTTAAACTGTTTACCATAAGGAGCAAAATTATAAAACAAGTTTCTCGCTTTTGTTTACAAAGAGTGTAGGTTCTATTTTAGCAACTATTACTTTTTCATTAAGCATTTTGTATAACTAAACGTTTTTCTAAAATTAACTTGTGAATAAATTAGTGGTTTCATTCGTGTTTGTTTGGTATTCAAAAAACATATCAGTAACAATATTTTTTTTACAAAACTTAAAATAACTGTCAGGTAAAAAATTAAATAGTTACGAGTTGTTTAGTATCTTTGTATTTTATTAGAAACTTTAGCTTTATAAAACAAAACGTTTTGGTAGCTGTAACTGTTGAAATTTTTTCAAAGTGTCAAAACGAATAAATAAATATATTTATTTTGCAGATGCTGTATTTAGGTGAAGAGCCTCACGTGGAAATAGAATATTATCTTGGAAACAACCAACTTGACAGCCAGAATCGCGAGTATAGTAGAAAAAGATTTCAAATTATTCCCAACAAACGTTAGATAATTTAGATGTTTTTTGTAAAAATAGTTTGTTGTTGTTTCAGTAGTTACAATAAATAATTGAATGGTTAAACTAATTTTACGAACATTTTTAAGCTAAATTTATTCAACAGCAGCTTATAATAATATTTCACAGACAATTGAAAAAAATTTAAATTATTAATTATGATTTGTAAAACTAACTAGTAAGATACTTGAAGTAACTAAAGTGTTTGTGATATTTATGATAAAAAATATAAACTTATTACATAACTCAACAAACAGAAAATATAAAGACGATGCCGTACATTGACCCTTACCAACCAAAAACAACAACAATCAACCAACCTACAACCACTCAGGTACAACCAACAACACCAGTAACAACTAGTTCGCCAAGTATTAATGTAGTTCACATACCTACACAGACTCCTAAAATAAGCAAGGTTACTCTTTTTTCTTAGTATACTTTATAATTTTTTTTTCTAGTTTTGCATTTAATAATGATAATCAATGTTCTCATCTTAGGTTCAAGAAGATAAATAAAAATTTTATATTTTAAAGTATAAAATATTTCTACTATGCTAGGAATTCAGTTATGTTTGAAGATTTTTGATAGTTTATTATATATTGGTTTCGTAACAGAATATTTGTAAGTATAATATTTTCATTTGATGTCAAAAGTTTGTCTAATAACTTATTTTTTGTCGTAGCATAAATAAATTACTACAGTTAAATGTGCTTAAAGCAAAAGAACTTCAGTACATGAAAGAAAACTTTTTAGAGAAAATTACCAAAAGTTACAAAGATAAAAGCATTCAAGACGGCATTGAAAACTTTCAAATTGGCTTATATACGTGTTAACACAATTAAGTTGTTGAGAGAGGGGTCAAATTAACATGTTTGTCTTTCATTACAGGTTGCCCACCACCAAAGTAACAAGAACAAGCCGGAATATTGTCGTCCGTGCAAGAAAACAGTGGGAAGAAAGAAACACTTTTGCAACAGCGATTTCGGTAGGTTGCTTGGAATTTTTTTTTATCAGGTTATTACATTGTTGGAAATCATAAATACCTATGCCACTGGGTTTATAAAACTTTGCAAATCAATGTCACTAAAAAAGATCACTATTTTTATCCTTATAAAAAATTCTAAAGCAACTCTGTAAAAATAAATTAAACATGATCTTGAGTAACTAATTGTTTTGATTAACTACGTACATACAATATCTCAAAAGTATATGGAGTTTTAAAATTTATTTCTGAACCAAAATCTTACGGTAACATAACTAATAACGATTATGTTAAGCAAACGAAGTTTTGAAAAATATCTTGAATATTTCAATCGCCTGTAAACCGAACCGTTCGTAGCAGTTTGGGCATTATTAGTTTTAAAAGTTCATAAAGAGATTTACATATCACATTAATCTCCCTAATGTTGACCTACCAATAGATTAACGTCACTTTTTATTTGACAAGCGAAATAGAGCCGTAACAAATTGTTCAATTCTCTATGAGTCTCATAACAAACTTTAAGTAGCTATTTTTTGATAATTTTGTGCAATTTTTTAAAATATATTCTAAAAATTTGTTAGGTATTTACTATTTAATATTTTTTTGTTTGCTTAACTCGTGTATTTTTTTACTTACTTTTTACGGTTAGTTTGGTAGTATTTGACTTTATAAACACGTTTGATATAATGAATCTTACAAAAAATGTTGATGAGTACTGAAAACTAGTTTTATAACTTTCGTAAAAGCAATTTGAAAATAAGAAAAATCATAGCTTGTAGCTGTTTTTGGTTTAATATTTGCTCAAGTTTTAGTTATCACTAATCAACACGTTTGCCAGTTTGTTATCAACAATAGTTTAATAGAAATACTTTTAAACCGTTCCTTTGTTGTTAGTTATGGTGTGGCAACACTTAGTTATTTGGTTTTCAACAGAAATTATTTTCCAGTAAGTTTTAACGTAGTAAAATATAAAATCAAATTAAATGTATAAGTTTAATTCATAAACGACACAAAGTAAATTTATTAACATCAAACTGTTTTTGAGAACTCTAACTGAACATATAACTGTTTGTTACATAGCTACTAACGTTTTAGCTGGTTTTATTTTTTGTATATCTTGTGTTTTTTAATTTATTTATTATCTCAATAGAGCTGTTTATATACCTTATTTTGTGAGAATTTGTTTTCACAAAAATTCAGATTCCTTAACTTAAATTAGGTTAACTTAAAGTTTATTTATGTTTTTGTTTTTATTTCTACAAACTTAAACAAAATTAAGTATATTTAGTTTTACAAACAGACTTTCACATTTATATAATGTTAATTTATAGCTTAGTATTTTCAGAATTTTAAATTTTTATTTGAATAAATACAGTTCACGACAAAATTTTATAACTCGACTTTATACTACTTTTTTATTAAAAAAGAATGGTCTTTTGTTTGAAAAGGAATTGATTAAATGCTTCAGTTGAATAAAAAAATTATAAACTTATTTGTTGTTTACTAAGATTAGAGTGATGTATACCGCATAATTATTTGTATCAAAAGCTTTTTTCTCCTAAACATTTAACAAAAGCAGGTTTAGTGTTAGCTTACCTATGATAAGGGCTTTATCTTATTTCAGCAAGCTTATTGGGTTTTAAACAAACTGAAGCTAAACAAACAAGTCCAATACATCTTTAGTTTTTCAAAGTTCTTCACTTTTGTTTGGTGTTTTGCATACTTTAATGCATATTTAAACACAAAAGTAAAGTTAAATCTGCAATGTGGAGCTCATATAATTTAGCCAACTTGTTTCGTTTTTTTACGTTGTTTTCTAATTTCATACTAAATAAGCTTGAAAACTTTTTGAAAGCAAGATAGTTAAACTAAATTGTTTGCTATTTAGTCACAGTATAATCAGTAATTTAAATTGTGTTTAAAAAATAAAAGTAAAACATTAAATTATTGCCAGGTGTATGTTTTTTTTCTTTAGAAAAATCAAACTTTAACTTACTTAAAAATTTTTGAAAATGTTTTCATTTAGGAAAAAAATTTCAAGTTAAAGGCCACCGTGCAGATTTTCGTTTTTTATTGTTTTCTCGTGTTGCTTTGTGCAAATTATATGGTACAATTCACGCAAATAGTTTTTAAACCGAAAAATAATTCAGTATTAGAACAGAAATAAACGCTTAAGTTTTTTATTCGGAACTATTGTTTGTTGTAACAACACTTAAGTTTCGTTGTTTATGAAAATTTAAAGACTCTTTCAAGATCTACTAACTTGACCGCATTTGGTTTTTTCCTACTTTTTCCAAAATAAATAAAAGTTACAACGTAAACAGTTTAAAAAAATATATTAACATTTTGCAAAAGTTGAAAAAGTATTACTTAAAGTCATAAAACAGGAATCCGTTTATATAAATACTTAAATCTAAACATATATAACAGATAATTTTTTCTTTTTTTAATTAAGACTTAAAATGTGAAAACTGAATTGAGCTAAATTAAATATCAAAATTGTGCAAAATTGCAAACTAAACTTAACAATTTCAAACCTAATTTGATCGATTTCTTACAAAACATTTGCAGTTTAATATTAAATGTGAAATAGCTTTACATTGATCACAAGAGTCATATCTCAATCATATTGTATGCATAAACAAAAATAAGTTAAGTATTACCCAAAGCATGCCAAGAATGTAGCAATTAAACTAGCGTTGATTGATTAGTGATAAGTAAAATTTCAAAAAAAAAAAAAGTTTGATACATAAAAGTTTAAATTAACAGACTAAAAAATGTTAAGCTACTAACGTACATTATTGTATGCTGACTGAATATTATTCTAACTTTGAAATATGCATCAAATTATCAGTCATCCACAACTCATCTAAACTGTGATCACACCTATTAGTAAAATTCTTGGAATATGTTTATTTCACTTTTTAAAACTTACAAAAGCAAGGGACATCTTTATTATTACTTATAATGTCTTCTATTGATATTTTGTAAAAATCTTTAGTTAAAAAGTTTTTTACTTAATATTTATTTTATGTTTATTGTTTTATATCAAACATAGTTTATAACTTGGAAGATAACTTGGTCTATGAAATGTTTAAAACACATGTTAAGTAAATATATTTGTATACTTTTGTTCTTCCATCTAAACCAGTGGTTCCCAAAGTAAGAAAACGATTAAGGAGTTGATATCCCCTATAGGTAACCAAAAATTTTGTATGGTGTGTTGGTCATGCATCAACAAATATTGATTCAAAGAGAATATCTCCTTCTGTTTTACTGTAACCAGAATTGGTTTTATTTATTTTTCAGCAAAATTTTATGATATAAAGACTGGTGATAAGTTATAACACGGAGAGATATCGCCACAATAATCGCCCCATTAATTTGGAAAAACTGGTCTAAAGTTTGTCTTACTTTGATGTAAAATCAATAAAACCTACAGTGGCTGCAGGAAAACAAAAGAGGTTATGCATGACTGGCATGAATATTAAAAAAAATTATAAAGTAAGTAGGTGCGATATCTCCTTATTACTTTCTGAACTACCGATCTAAAACCAATATTACTCTTTTTTTCTGCAGTGATCTACTAATATACCCCCTTACGTTTGAAACTACTGGTAAAAGTGATTTTTTTCGCAACTATTGTTTATTATAAACCTCCAGCCAAAAACACCAAAAAACTAATTAACTGTTACACAGTTATCTACGTAAAACCAATTTTGTACGCAATACGAATGGTGATGTCGGCCCACCTGTTTTAAGTGATTTTATTTTTATCATAAACCACCAGTAAAAAATACTCAAAAATAAACTAGTATTCCAAAGTGACTTATAAAGAACAATATTATTACTCGATTAACTACCGATGTTAAAAAACTATTTATATTGTTTCCACAGTGATCCACGTGAAGATCTTGTCGAAGTCGAGGCTCGAAGGAGGCAGGCGACGTCACGACGTCCTCATCAAAAAAGTCTACAAATCCTCACTGATGACCCTCATGCGCAGGGAGTACATCTGGGTCTACTCCCCGTGCTGCCCCAGGTTGCGACGCGGCAGGGAGTACCTGGTCATGGGCAGGAAGAGGAAGATAAGGTTCGGATTCCAGAGGGGCCAGTGGGTGGGAGGAGGCCACGATGATCCGCCAGGGATTTCCCCGGGGGTGCAGTACCAGACGAGGTTGGTGGTGGACTACATGGACTACTGGCGGACTTGGAGGTCGAGGTACGACTCGAAGATGGACCAGTATTCAGACCAAAAGTGCGAAAAGTACCGGAGTGAAAAGTCCCAAACGCTTCAGAGGGACCCTGAAAGAAACCCAAAAAACAAGCGGTCTAGAAGACCCTGATTTTTGTTAATTTTTCTTTTATTTTTTTTTCCGGTCACAAACGCAGTCTTTAGACAATGACCAATTTAGTTTAGAGATACAAAAAAATTCTTTTATAATTTAAAAGGTTAGTTGACTGGTTTGACACAACTTTAAACTATTTAAAATTTTAACTTCTTGTTTGCCACCGCCTCATAGTATTGTATTTCTTTGTTGTGTTTCGCTTACTTTCGCTGCTTTTATCAAGGAAGCAAAAAAATATTAGGCTATTTTCTTTGCTACTATTTGACCCATCAATCATAGTCAAGTGTATTTCATGTGTAACATTTTAAAACGAGGAATTTTCGTTTGTTTTTAGTTAACTAATTCTAACATAATTACTTAAATTTTAAGTTACCAAGACTTTTATTATTCAGGAGATAATATAAAAATAAATTTACTCAGTTTTATGTTGTTTAAAACAACTAGTTAAAAAATTGAAAAAAAAAGTGTTTCAAGTAAACAAGTTTGGGTGCAAAACAAAACCAGTATGACGTAACAAGATATGTTGATCACACATAAAGTTTTTTGTAACCTCCTCAATTTTATTGCCTTGTTTGGTGTGTAAATAAAGACGTGTTGATTTTTGCTTTAATATGGTTATAGTTTTTAAGTTTTATACATCAAAGCATATTTTTTTTAACTTCATGTGCTTGTAAAAAGCAGTCTAGTTTTATTGTATGTAAAACTCAGATGACGATTACAAACATTTATTTAAATAAAATTATAAACTATCTAATAACTTATTGGGATTAAAAGATTAATTTTCTTACAAACAACCTAGTTTTCATATGAAGAAATTTACTAAATACGTAATTAGTATTTACGAAAAAAAAAAATTTTTTAAACTTATAAGCACAAATGTTTTTCAAGATCGAAGTTAGCAACTTTTAACAAACTACGAATAAAAACGATCACTTTGTTGTAAGTTTGTTGAAATTACACTAGTAAACCATCAAGCATAAAAACTCATAGCACTATTACTTTTCAAAACTGTAATTAACATATAACGTAACGATGCGTTAAAAAAAGTTAGCAACTGTTATTAATGTACATATTATTAATAGGTACTGTTTACTGGGCGACAATTAAAGACTCTCAAAATGTTTGGTCCTAAGACCTGGTGCACGAAAAAACCTCTCGGTTATCGAGTCGCACACCATGAATACCTTCTAACATCTTGTCGAGGACATACAATAACTTAGAATTTTACATTTAGAATTATTAAAGCACAAACTGTTGCATTAAGCGATGTCATAAAACACCCTAAAAATGTAATGTAGACATTTTTTTTCAAATATTTATGCTTATAGGGTAATTGACAAAAACATAAACTTATACATACATAATACAAAAACATTATCATTATTTTTCCCATTTTAACTTCTTTTTGTTACTTTCCTGCATTTAATAAACAAATTAAAAGTAAAATTTATTACTGTTGTATTTTATCACCTGGTTTCGGTGACATAAACTGAACTTTTGTAATAATAAAAAAACAGTGATATTACATTTAAACAACACATAAAAATGACACTAATTTGTTGATCCGGTAAATTGCTATTTAAAAGACTCTGCATTAAAATAGTAAATATCTATGTTTTATGCCAAAACTAAAATTGTGTTCAAAAAGTGAATTAGTTTGTAAGTAGATTCTAACTTTTAACAACATAATTAATATTTAAACATAAAATCTCTTCAACAACTTTTCTTTATAAGTAAAATAAAAATTTGTTGTTTTTATATAACAAAGCTGTTTATTTTTGGTATTAATGAAATGAACATTTTGACAATTAAAACTTACTTTTAAAAAAATTCTTTCCTGATGGTTTTACTATCAAACATTTAACAAAAATTTAACTTATATGCTTGTAATAGCAAAAGGTGTCTTGCAATGATTTATTAAACAGATAGTTAAGATTAATTTAAAACAAAACTGCACGAGGGGACTAAATTGCACGCGAACAAAATTGCACGAAACCAAATTTGCACGAAGCCAAACTTGCACGAGGGTATAAAATTGCACGAATGTTTAACCGCAAATTATATATCTTAATATTGGTTATGTTTCTGTCTTAATTACGTGGTCTCCAGTAACTTACTAAACTGGCTGCTTTACTTACGAGTAGCTTACAGTAATAAAGTTATAAAACGTATTCCTAAGTTATAAATAATACACACTTTGATCAATGTCAACTACTTTTTATTAATATCAATAACAACAAGCCTAAAAAAAACTGTTTAAATCACTACACAAACAAATTGTATAATAAATACTAGCAATTATAAAGTTCTATACTAACAGCTTTGACGATTGTGTTCGCGATTTTATATACTTAATGTTCGAAACTAGAAGTTTAGCTTAACTTGTTAAAACGTCTTTCAGTACATAACACAACTAACGCGTATTTGAAAGACAAACGCCGATATGTACGCATCGGAATAAAATTATCTCCTTTGAATAAACAATGTTGTTTAAGGAAATTTAGAAAACTGTTTTTAGAAAGCTTGTTATTGGTTTTTATTTTTTTTAATTCCATATTTATTCACACGCTTTGAAATTATAAAATGAAATGTTTATATCATTACAAGGGAAAAAAAATAGCACGAAGACGATTTTGCACCAAGGGTCAATTTTGCATGAGTTACATTTTTGCACGAGAGAAAAAAAAAAAAAAAACTAAAAATAAAACAGAACCCTAATTCATCAACTTATTAGAGCTAAATAAATACAATATTATAAAACTTTTACAAGTTATACAGCCAGCGGCGTTTTACAGTCGCTAATTTTTGTACAAAAAGTTTTCCGCAGGCTGCAATTATTTTGAATAGTCATATGCTGTAACAATAAAATAATAATTGCTAATTTACGTATATTAAACTTGTACGTTTTTGCTACTTAAAAATATGTTTTTAGCCAACAACAGTATCGCAGACCGTTTATATTTCCTTGGCAGTTTGATTACAACTGGTTTAATAATTAGTTTTTAAGTTATTATACTACTTTAGATTATTTAAAAAAAACTTCCGCACTACTTTCAGCTATAGTATGTAATTATTATTTTGTTAATAAACTTGAACACAAGTGTCGTTATAGATTTATTACATAACTTAATTTTACTGTATATTATGCATAAAAGATATTTTACCAGGCTAGACAAATTGTATAAGTCATATGAAATAAATGAGCAGTTCTAACTTATTAGACAAGAATAGTTCGCAATAAACAAAAAACTTAAGCATAAAAAATACTAACGAGACCAGTTATCAGTTTAAAAGACTTAATAACAAGTAATTGAAAGTTTTATTTTAATCTTAAATATCAACGTACCTGTAAAATAACGGAAGATTTAAGACAAAAACAATCAAAAAATCTTTTTTAGCGTAAATTTTCATAGGATAAATAAGTTAAAATGTAAAACTGAGCCACAGTTGTTTATTCTATTATTTTGTTTTAGAACTTTTCTTTACTTTTGAAAAACAGTTTCACTACAACTAATTTTTAAAACCAGATATAACGATTAGAGTATTGCACTTTAGCCTTTTCATTTTTTTGAAGTAAAAAAACATGTCAAACTTTTAACTAAAATTCAAAACAGTGACAATCTTTAAATAATAGTTTAGTAGAAACAAAAACAAATCGATTTTAGTTATTGTTTGAATGGTTTAAAACATATGATTGAATCACACTATAAAGTTTTACAAATTTAAAGATTAAAAAAATGGTTATTTTCTTAATAAGTATGCTACTACATACACTTTTTCTTCAACCAAAAGTAATTTATTTTGCAAAACAAATAAAAAACATGTAAGTTAAAACTTAAAAAAACCAAACTAATTTTATTATAATTAGAACAACGTACTTTAATATTTTTTGTTTTAAGTCCCAAGTTTTAAACTATTTTCAGTTTAAAAGTACTCTAAAACCAAAGAAGCTATAGAACAGCGAGGTGATAAAAACCAAAAGACAAAACTAACTAAAGCAATTTCTTTATCTTTGTTTTAACTTTTATTTGAAAAAAAAGTTAAAACTATCAATATATAAGTTTAAAACCGTACTAGTATCACAAAACTGTTATACCGGAGTTATTTAAAGTGAGCGTATTTGCTTGTTAAATATATTGAAAAGTTTATTTACTTCTTCACATCTCATCATTGTACAAACTCGACATTCAGAACACATCTTACAACTCACTGATTCAGAATCTGTATTATAAATTGAATAAATTTTGAGCTCGTTTTTAAAGTAATCACATGTACTTTTTTAGGTTTTAAATTGGTTAAACAAATAGATGATTCAAAAGTACTTAAATAAGTGATATACAAGTTTATGTACAGTCTAAAACAAGCATAAAAATAGAAAAAAAGTACTTTAAAAAATTTTAATTTAGAAAAATATATTTAAATTAGCTTTTTCTTTTAAATTTGTCATGAAAAACTAATTTCTTATTTTTTTAAGCTAGTAAATTGTATTCTTTGATCGAACACTCAGCGTTTATTTAGAAAACGCTTTAAAAAGTAATAAAACAACATATACTTACAAGAATCGCATTATTCTTCTTATATATCATTTAAATTCTCCGGACATTTACTGCAATAATCACAAATATCTTCCATTCTTCCAAACTCTGAACAGTTCTAAATATTAAACGAAACAACACTGCTAAAAATAATAATCAACAAAAATCAGGGTCTCCTAGACCGCTTGTTTTTCGGGTTTCTTTCTGGGTCCCTCTGGAGCGTTTAGGGCTTTTCAATCCGGTACTTTTCGCACTTTTGGTCTGAATACTGGTCCATCGTCGAGTCGAACCTGGTCCTCCACGTCCGCCAGTAGTCCATGTAGTCCACCACCAACCTCGTCTGGTACTGCACCCCCGGGGAAATCCCTGGTGGGTCATCGTGGCCTCCTCCCACCCACTAGCCCCTCTGGAATCCGAACCTTATCTTTCTCTTCCTGCCAATGACCAGGTACTCCCTGCCGCGTCGCAACCTGGGGCAGCACGGGGAGTAGACCCAGATGTACTCCCTGCGCATGAGGGTCATCAGTGAGGATTTGTAGACTTTTTTGATGAAGACGTCGTGACGTCGCCTGCCTCCTTCAAGCCTCGACTTCGACAAGATCTTCACGTGGATCACTGTAGAAAAAAATTTAGTTAGTTTTTAGACTGGTAATTCACAACAATGTTATATAATTCTTTTTGGAATACTAGTTTATTTTTGATTATTTTTGCAGGTAGTTTACAATAAAAATAAAATCACTTAAAACCAGTAATTCCCAAAGTAGGGGCCGAAATCACCATTCATTTTGCACAAAAGATAAAGTACAAAAATGGTTTTACATGGATCACTGTGTGACATTTGAATAGTTTTTTAAGGTTTTTTAGCTGGAGGTTTATAATAAACAATAGTGGTAAAAATATCACTAAAACTAGTAGTTTCTAAAGTAAGGGGATATATTAGTAGATCACTGCAGAAAAAAAAAGAGTAATATAGGGTTTAGATCAGGGTTTCCCAAAGTGGACCAAGTTGCTCCCTTGGGGACTATGACAGATACTCAGGGGGCCATGAGCAGCAAAGGGTTAATGGGGAGGCCACGAGCAGTAAAGGAGCCACAGGGGGACCATAAGGTCATAACTTGAAACTTAACTAGATATCTAGATATTCTGGAGTTGTTGATAATGAAAAAAAAAGTTTATCGGTGCTTTTAATGGTAGTTTTTCGAGTAATCTTTTTGAAGAAGGCCATATTTCTTTTTAATGTTGTTAAAGGGGCCATTTGAAAAAAGGTTTGGGAAACCCTGGTTTAGATCGACATTCAGAAAGTAATGAGGCGATATTGCCCTCTTACTTTAGGAAACCTTTTTTTGTGTTAGAAGTCGGTTATGCATAACAACCTCAATTGTTTTCCTGCAGCCACTGTCAGTATTATTGATTTACAGGAAAGTTAGACAAATTTTAGACCAGTTTTTACAAATAAAGGGGGCAATTGTTGTTGGCGATACATTGTTGTGGTCAGTGTTATAATTTTTCACTTGTCTAAATATTATCAAATTTTGCTGGAAAATAAATAAAGCCAATCCTGGCTACAGAATTACAAAAGGAGTTATTCTCTTTGAATCAATATTTGTTGATGCATGACCAATGTATCAAACAAAATTTTTTGTTACCTAAAGGGGTTATCAACTCCTTAATCGTTTTCTTACTTTGGTAACCACTGGTTTAGATAAAACTTATATGAAATAAAAAACTACAAATGTATTTACTTTACACGTGTTTCAAACTTTTCATAGGCCAAGTTCACTTCGAAGCTATAAACCATGTTTAAAATACCACAATAAATATAAAATTAAAATTAAGTAAAAAGCGTTTTAACAAGAGATTTTTAATAGAATATTAATAGAAAAAATACAAACAACAATAAAAATTTCCCTTGTCTTTGGTAAGTTTTAAAAGTAAAACAAAAATATTCTAAGAATTTTATTTATAAGTGTGATCACAGTTTAGATGGGTTGTGGATGACTAATAATTTGATGCATATTTGAAAGTTAGAAAAATATTCAGTCAGTATAAAATAATGTACGTTAGTAACTTAAAATTTTTAAGTCTATAAATATAAACTTTTAAGTTTTAAAGTTTTGTCATAAGGCTTAAAAAGTTCACTTATCACTAATCAATCAATGCATACTAAACTAATTAGTTTAATTGCTACATACTTAACTATTTAACTTATGCTTTAAATACGAGTAAAAAAATATTCTTATGAGCAATATTAAACTGAGTTACATATAATATTATACTGCATATGTTTAAAAAAAAATCGATCAAATTAATTTAAAAATTGTTAAGTTTAGTTTGTAATTTTGCACAAGTTTGTTTTTAAAAATTGATAATTATTTTTAGCTTAATTCAGTTTGCACATTTTAGTGTTAAATAAAAAATAAATAAATAAATTTTCTGTTACATCTGTTTTAATTTCTTATTAACGAATACCTGTTTTATATTTTTAATTTTACTTTTTTTTCAAAAAAATTTACGATTCAACTTTAATTTATGTTGGAAAAGTAGAAAGAAACCAAAAGCGGTCAAGTTAGTAGATCTTGAAAGAATCTTTAAATTTTTATAAAAAACGAAACTTAAGTGTTGTTACAACAAACACTAGCTCGGAATAAAAAATTAAGCGTTTATTTATGGTCTAATACCGAATTATTTTTCGGTTCACAAACTATTTGCGCGAATTATACCATATAATTTGCACAAAGCAACACGAGAAAACAATAAAAAAAGTAAATCTGCACGGTGGCCTTTAACTTGAAACTTTTTCTAGAATATTTTAAAGAAGTGTTAAGTAAGTTAGAGTTTAATTTTTTCAAAAAAAAAAATAATAAACCCGGCAATAATTTAATGTTTTACTTTAAGTTTTTAATAAAAATTTAAATTACTGATTACACCGTGACTAAATAGCAAACAATTTAGTTTAACTATTCTATAAAATTTTTACAAGCTTATTTTGTATAAAATTAGAAAACAAAGTAAGAATAACGAACAAAGTTTTTGAAATGTATGAGCTCCACATTGCAGTTTTAACTTTACTTTTGTGTTTAAATATGCATTAAAGTATTGCAAAATACAAAAAAATACTAAAGCATTTTGACAAACTAAAGGCGTATTGAGCTTGTTTGTTTAGCTTTAGTTTGTTTAAAACCCAATAAGCTTGCTGAAATAGGATAAAGCCCTTGTCATAGGTAAGCATACGCTAAACCTGCTTTTGTTAAATGTTAAGGAGAAAAAATCTTTTGATACAAATAAGTATGCAGTATACATCACTACAATCTTAGTAAATAAGAAATGGGTAGAATAATAAGTTTATGGACTTACTATTCAACTAAAGGGTTTAGTCAAATTATTTGTTTAGTTATATAAAGTAAAAGACAATTTTAAGGAGTTTTATTTATTTGCAATAAGATAGTTTAGTTAATTTTCATCCGTTACAAGCTTTGAATTTTTGTAAAAAAATAAAAAAATTGTTATTTTAGAAATATACTAATTATTTCAACATAACACTGTATTATATTTACCATGCAAATGAAGCTATTGTCTTCGACTTAAAAAATTTTGATTTCAAAACAAGTGTAAAGTCTAGTATTAAAGTTTTGTCGTTAACTATCTTTTTTAAATAGTAAATTTTAACTTCTGAAAAAATTGTCTACAAATTAATATAATACAAATGAGAAAGAGTGTTTAAAAAATAAATACTTTTCATTATGTTCAAGTTCGTAAAAACAAAACAAAAATTAACGTAATTTTAGCTAAGGAATCACGATTAATTGAAAATTTTAACAGACTAGGTACTACAAATATTTTTATTTAGATATTAAATATAATAAAATACACAATTTATGCAAAAAACTAGCTAAAACGTTATTAATTGTGTAAAAAACAGTTATATGTTCACTTTGTTTTCTCAAATACTAATTAATGTTCGTAAGTTTACTTTGTGTCGTTTATGAATTAAACTTATACATTTAAATTGCTTTTATATTTTAATACGTTAAAACTTACTGGAAAATGTTTTCTGTTGAAAACCAAATAACTAAGTGTTGCCACGCCATAACTAACAACAAAGGAACATTTTGAAAGTATTTCTATTAAACTATTGTTGATAACAAACTGGCAAACGTGTTGATTAGTGATAACTAAAACTTGAGCAAATATTAAACCAAAAACAGCTACAAGCTATGATTTTTCTTATTTTCAAATAGCTTTTACGAAATTTATAAAACTAGTTTTCAGTATTCATCAACATTTTTTTGTAAGATTCATTACATCAAACGTGTTTATAAATTCTAAAACTACTAAACTCGAGTTAGTTAGTTTCATTACTAACTGTAAAAAGTAAGTAAGAAAATACTCGAGTTAAGCAAACAAAAAAATACTTAACACCTAATAAGTTTTTAGAATAATTTTCAAAAATCGCGCAAATTTATCAAAAAATAGCCACTTAAACATGTTGTGAGACTCATAGAAAATTGAACAACTTGTTACGGCGATATTTTATCGTCAAATAAAAAATGACGTTAATCTATTGGTAGGTCAACATTAGGGAGATTAGTGTGATATGTATATCTCTTTATTAACTTTTAAAACTAATAATGCCCAGACTGCTACGAACAGCTCGACTTACAGGCGATTAAAATATTCAAGTTATTTTTCAAATTTTGTTTGCTCACCATAATCGTTATAAGTTATGTTACCGTAAGAATTTGACACAGAAATAAATCTTAAAAACTCATATACTTTTGACACACTGTATTGTGTAATTCATAAAAAAGTTAATTACTCAAGATCATGTTTAGTTTATCTATCTGCGGAGTTGATTTTGAATTTTTTTATAACGATAAAGTGGTGATCTATATTAGTAACAATATTTTGCAAAGTTTTATAAATCCAGCGGCATAAGTATTTATTTTATCCAACAATGTATAAACTGACAAGAAAAATTCCAAGCAACTTACCGAAATCGCTGTTGCAAAAGTGTTTCTTTCTACCCACTGTTTTCTTGCACGGACGACAATATTCCGGCTTGTTCTTGTTACTTTGGTGGTGGGCAACCTGTAATGAAAGACAAATAAGTTAATTTGACCCCTCTCTCAACAACTTAATTGTAATAACACGTATATAAGCCATTTTAAAAATTTATAATGCCGACTGGAATGCTTTTATCTTTGTAATTTTTGGTAATTTTCTCTAAAAAATTTTCTTTCATGTGCTATAAATTCTTTAACTTATTAAAAACTTTATAAATAAATTTTCATTGATATGTCATCTAAGTGTGTAAACTTTTTAAGCTACAATAAATAATATATAAAACGAACTTTTACAAAAAATAGAAACAATTATATTCATAATTATGCTGTTATAAAACAACAATTTTACAAACTTTTACATATCTTCAACCACAACTGAATTCTTACCATAATAGAAAATTGTTATGTTAAAAATATAAAATTTGTTTTTATCTTCTTAAACCTAAGATAAGAACACTCAATGTCACACTTAAACACAAAAATAAACAAATATATATGTTATAAACAATATTTAAACAAAAGTAACCTTGCTTATTTTAGGAGTCTGTGTAGGTATGTGAACTACATGAATACTTGGCGAACTAGTTGTTACTGGTGTTGTTGGTTGTAGCTGAGTGGTTGTAGGTTAGCTGATTGTTGTTGTTTTTGGTTGGTAAGGGTCAATGTACGGCATCGTCTTTATATTTTCTGTTTGTTGAAATATATATTGAAATTTATATTTATACTACAAATATCACAAACACTTTAGTTAATTTCTACGTTTCAAGTATCCTACTAGTAAATTTCTACTGGTTCAATTTTTTTAAATTGTCTGTCAAAAAGTTTTATAGCTTGCTCTGTAATAGATTTAGTTTTTAATGTTCGTAAACTTAGTTTAACCATCTAATTAACTATTTTAACTACTGAAACAACATTAAAACTTTAAAAAAAACATGTAAACTATCTAACCTTTGTTAGGAATAATTTGAAATCTTTTTCTACTATACTCGCGATTCTGGCTGTCAAGTTGGTTGTTTCCAAGATAATATTCTATTTCCACGTGAGGCTCTTAACCTAAATACAGCATCTGCAAAAAATAAAAATAGTATTTTTTTTCGTTTGACACTTTGAAAAAGTTTCAACAGTTACAGTTTTATAAAGTTTAGGCTTCTAATAAAATACAAAGATACTAAATAATTTGTAACTGTTTAATTATTTACCTGACAGCTTTTTTAAATTTTGTAACTTATGAAAAAAAAGTATTAGCGATACCTTTTAGGAATACCAAACGAACCCAAATAAACTCACTAATTTGCTCTCGAGTTAATTTAAGAAAAACTTTTAGTTATACAAAAAGCTTCCTGAAAAATAAATAGTTGCTAAAATAGTGTCTACACCCTTTATAAACAAAAAGCGAGTTTTTTTTTAATTTTTATTCTCAGTATGAAATACAGTTTAGTGTGAAAAAAGTTGAAGTATGATGTATAAAAATTTTTAAAAAATTTAAAAAATTTGGTATTATAATTCTATAAATTGTTTTTTGCAATGTACCAACGAAACGTATAACGAGTAAAAAGTTAAAACAAATGTAAATTTTCTAGAAGATTTTATAAAATATTTAATAAAATTCACCATGATGTACAAATCGGTTTCGGTTCTTCCCCCGATCACTAACGTCTCGTTATTTTCCCTCCTGTCGTACCTCACTTGAGTTCCACCCGCGGGTATTTCCCCCGGATAGTTGATCAGCCAGTTTCCGTTGATGACGTAGTTCACGTATTCGCCCCTCGCCTCCATCAGCGCTGCGTATGAGAAATAGACTTTAAAAAATATATTAAACATTACTTTTTAAAATATATTTAAAAGTTTGTGTTAGTGTTTCGGTTGTGTGAAAGTTGTTGAAGGTTTTTATTGAAACATTTAATTTTTTTTTTTTTCTCCCCTCGCCTTTTGTTTTGATAACAAGAATTTATAACAGTTTTAGAACAAATTTAAATTAAAAGTTTTAAGAAAATTTGATTTAGTGTATAAATGGTACATAAAGTTAAAGCTGTTTTCAAATGAACCATGTAAACCCTTTTAAGGTTTTAGTTTTGCCTTAACTTTAAGAAACATACTATAGGATTGGACTTTTTAACTTCAAGTGTGACCAATTTTTATAACATTATAACTGTTACAAAAACAGTAACATTGTAGAGTTCATTTTTATGAAATGAAAGTTATTTATAATACAAGTTAAAAAGTTCTATACAACCTTTAAAAAAAATTCTAATGAACAATCAACTTTTTTAATATTCCCATTGACATCATGAGTAAAGCTAAACCAATAAAAAATATTAACCTTTAACATAAAAACTGCATTGTAAAAATGCAAAATTTTCCAGACTTTAGTTTTACAAATTTCAATTTCGAATATTAACAATTTTTCGTATATAAAAAAAGGGGTTTTATTAAATAAAGAGAATGAAACATAATTTGTTAGCTAGAATTTATTTTAATATAACTTGTAAAAGTGTTCAACCACTTTAAAGACATAAATTTCTAGACAAAAAGCATTTGCCAGTCGTAAAGCGATTGTCGCAAGCCCTGATTTCAGCAGAAAACCGACTAAATTGGATTACTAAAGGGTATTACCCCTGTAAATAGAGGATTAGTGTTACGTTTCAACATACAGAGATTAAAAAAATACCTTTTTTGATCTTTAGTGGCTATTAATTTATACGTTGGATTTTTTTTTCTAAATAGTTTAATAAACATAGGAATGAGTTGCACCCATTTACAAGAGGTTTTAGTTACAACCAAGCCTTAATAATTTCAGCTGATTTAATTTTAAAAATATTTTTTGCTTTTACCCATCCTTAATATTAGCTGACGTTCCTTTTAACTAAATCATACTTGAACTTGAAGTTAATTTTCAACATGTTAACCAGTTTTAGTTTCAACATATGAAAATTGATAAATAGAAAAAAGCAACAAAGTTGATATAAGATGTATTTAAACGGTTATTGAAGGTGCTTACCAAGCAAGTTTTTAGAAGATTCGACCACTTTTATGTTTGTCGCTCCTTTGGGAATCATGTGTAATTCGTTGTAGAGTCCTTTTACTGCGTTAAAAAATAATAAATTAAAATATTTTCAACTAAACTCAGCTTATTTTTTGATATTGTTAAAAGTCAAAATGAAAGTTGTTGTAATTAGAACATCATTTAACAAACTACTATAGCAAGTTTTTATCAACACAAAGTAATAAAACGCAAATAAAAAGGCACATGCTTAAAGTTTTTTAAGTCATAAGCATCCAAAAAAAATACAAATTTTAAGCTAACTAAAGTCAGTAGTTTATTTGAAAAGTTTTTTAACTAGAGTAAGCGTTTTAAAACAAACTAAACTTTTTTAAAGACTTTTTCAAGTTATATTAAATCGCCTTTTGTCGAAAGAAAATACAATTAATCAAAGTATCAAACGAAATTCTTGCACCAAGTATTAACTTCAACTTATAAAAAGTATTTAAAATTCGATTTAAAATTTTTCAAGTTCAGCATGTAATTAACTTAATTTAAAACTAACTGTAATCTTTTCTTTGTTTGATGATCATTTGTACTCTCCTGCAAGTGGAGTTGTCTCCTCCGCAAACTCCGCATTTGTCCTCAACTCTCGTCGACCCCAGCATCCGGTCGCACCCCACTTTCTTATATAAGTTTGTTAAATTAAACACAAGTTAAAATGATTTATATCTATAAAAAACAAGAAAAAAACAAACTTTCAATCTGTATGCTGAAAAAATTAAATGTCTATTTTATTTTGGTCTATTCAGCCAAATATTCTTTATGGTATTTAAAAAACAAATTTATTATAAAAATACTCAATTAATATTAGTAGCTGTCCAGATACTTTTTCCTTAAATATAATAAATAGTAAAAATACGCGCAAAACGAGCAATTTATTTCGCCACAAAATATTCCCACGAAGTGCACCTGTTTCAATATCACGAAAAAGTGAAGGGGGAGCGAAAACAACCGGAAGTTGTTGCTTAGCAACGAGAAACTGATTGCTTAGCAACCCGCCATCGATACAACGAGAAACACTCTTGTGACGTTATATTCGATCTTTGTCACTTTATATGCACCAGTTTGACTTGTGCTTAAATATCCAATTTGTTTTGATAAATACGAACATGCAGAATTCAATAAAATATTACTTTGCTTACAAGTTTTTTTAAATTACAGTCATACATGAAGTTAATTAAATGCAAAATTTTCGTTGCACGGAAACTTAATTTGGTAATTAAATACGGTGAAATTTACATTATTAGAATTGTGCAGAACTTGCTTTTATGTCATTTGAGAAAACATTAATTACGTTGTTTTATGATAACGTTAAAAAAAATTACTAATTAAAAAAAAAAAAATATTTTTGTACTTAAAAATGTGTTTACATGAATTTATGAACAATAAATATATTTCTAAGTTGTGCATCTAAAGACTTAAGTCAGTATAATTCTGTAATTATTATAATGTTTTTAAAATACTAGGAAGATCTTATTTTTGTCCATTTTACTGAGTTTTATTGATACATTAAAATAAAAAATATATTTGTAACGAATTTTAAGCCTAACACTTTCATGTTATGAGCATTTTTAGTATATGTAAAGTATTTTATGACCAAGACACTTTATAGAAAATTATATTATGATTTATGTTAGTCATAATAACTACGCATAAATTTAACAAAAATTTCTTTTATATATAAATAATTTCAAGTTCAAAGGGTGTCTGCTAACTAAGCTGCAAAGATAAAAAGCAGAACATATTGCCAGCACAAAATTGCTAATTATAAAGATTTATTTGCAAGAAAAACAACTTATAAACCAACCAACAAAGCAGCCAAGAAACAGACAATTAAGCAGAGATTGATGCCAAATCGAGGTAAGAGTTCACCACAAGTTAGTTTGAACCGAAAATAAATCTCTTAGAATTAGTAAAAGTTCAGTTTCTATTATCAAAACTAAAACCTGCTTTGAGTTTTTTTCAATTTTTATGAGCCCTGTAAAAATTACACTTCCCAAACAGATATGTTATAAAACAATATATTGCTTTTATATTTAATCAAATAATAAGAAATTTTGATATTTTCAACATGGCTTTATTTCAGTCAAAAAGTATGTTTAATCTTGTAATATACACTTAGCAATATACTTTAAAGATTATTGTTATTATGTAGCTAAGCTTAACTTCATTACAAACCACAAGAATTTTATTTATTCAATTATTAACCAAACCCTAATCTGATGATTTGATTATACTTTTTATCCTATACTCGATTGTTTTAAAACTAGTATAAAACTTTATTTTGTTATATAAAAATGTTAAAATATAAATTTAGATAACAAAAAAAAATTTATAATCTTCAATATTAAATAAAAATTCTTAAAAAATTTAAAATTTATTATATGTTCAACTGTAATACATTAATAAAGACGATTTGTTATCGATATTGGTAATTTGACAGGAGAGTAGAAAACACCCAGATTATAATCTTCCATAAACTCAAGTGAGTTTTCACTTTAAGGCTATCTTTTCTCAAGCTATTTTTTATTCAAGTTATTCTGTAAGTACTTGATGTGTGCTCGATCAACGTCGGCGAGACAAACAATGCTTTTGAGCGCTGAATGTTGATCGTGAAATTTTACTACCATGTCACTTAAACTTTGCACTATTTAAAACTTGTACTACTCAAAGTTTAAGATTACATTAAACTGATATAAGTCGAAAATTAAAAACTGTCTAACTTTATTTATGTTGAATTAGAGCTGTTTTTTTAATTTTATATAGTTTTGATTGTTTTTTTCAAGAAAGTATGAATTTTAAAATATTTGTTGTCATTAAAAAATTTAAGTCGCTTCTTCCTTAATCTGTTTACATAAAATACTCATTTATTTTTGTTCGTGAAACAAATCATAAAGTTTGAATGAAGTTTGAATCTTATAGTTTAATAACCACCATGAAAGTTTGTTTTTAGGCGATGAATTACATTACTAGAAATATATGGAACAATGGATCAAAAAGGTTTTAACTTGTACACAACTATATGTATCGAGTTTACTTTACAGTGTAGAAAAATATATTTAAAACAAAAAAAAAACGTTTTATTCTGAAATCTGTTTTTCTAATTTATTCTGACTTGTTTATAAGTCCAATTTATATTAACAGAGACAATCACACAACAGTAACATTTCGTCGAAATTAAACAAACAAATGTGATAGTTCTCACAATGTTTTTTCTTTTGATGTGCTGTGCATAATTGTTTATTAAAAAATAATATAACAATATAACCACACTTACATGTGATTTATAACACCATTGCGTTAATTTGACACAAATATTAAAAAAATTATTAATATTTGTTTTTATACGAAATACAAGCTTTACAGTAATACACTTTATAATTACGAATGTTTAAAAATATAGCTTTTCCGATTTTTATCAAAAGAAATTTTTTAATACATTTAAAAGTATGTATTTTTAAAAAGCAACTTTTATTGACAAGCTTTTAAATACAAATATATAGTTTATGTAATTTTCACAATATTCTACAAATTTTGTTAAAACAAAGCATACAAGTACCACTAATGCACATATTTTAATTATAATAAACAAACTAACCATACAAGTACCACTAATGCACATATCGTATTTGTCTGTAGAACATCTGGTCCCGTCCCTGGCCGACCCGAATGTTTTGTAAAATGTTGAGTTGACCGCCAAGCAGTTCAACATGCATGGTTCCTGAACTTTACTGCCTGTTTGATTTAAAAATTTTAGTTTATTATTAAAAAGAGTTTAGCAAATATTGTATCATATAAACAAAACATCATATATTTTATTAAAAAATTATATCGAAATAGTAATCATTTTAGACATTATTATGTTTTAACGATTATGTTGTTAGTTTAATATTCAAGAACTAAAGAAGTTTAAACTTTACAATCTCTATCAAAATAAGAAAAACTGATAACTTATTCAAAAAAGGGGACAAGTTCTAAAGACTAAAACTATTTACATAAGTCAGATCATAAACAAACAAAAATACGGCTACTTTAGAAATTTTATAAAACAACGACTTATTATAATTTGGTATCATTTAAATTGGTTATGAAATGTTAAATTCAACAACAAACTATTTAATTGCCTTCGTGTGGCAACTTTCAATCTTTGATATTTTTTCAAGCAACAAAACACACATTATTACGATGAAATATGTAGTAAAAGTTTATATAAAGGCGCCAAATGTTTGACACAAACAACTGTCTCATTGTGCTACTCAACACAGCATATTTACAAACCATTCCCTAAATTATTGCCTGGATAAAAAAAATCTTTGAAAAATATTATCTGTGTTGAAAATGTGTCAGATCTATAAATAGGAATATTTCGTGATAGAAGTGAAATTCAAAATTGCTAAGATAAAAGTTAGTTCATTATAAATTAGTATAAGGTAGTTTTTCTGTCATTTTTCAATTTTGTAAAAGGCTAGTAGCATTTATATTGTTATTCTATAACTATTAAACTCTTATTAGTTTAAAAAATTGTTGGCAAAATAGGATTGTTACAAGTTTTTATTAAATAATTTAGACAATTTTTAATTCGAAAATTAGTGTTTAAAACAGGGTTTCCCAAACTCATTTACTAAATCGCCCCCTTTTTAGAAATTTGAAAAATAATCGCCCCCCACGATTTTAAAAAGTAGTTTTTCTCTTGAGTACAAACTTTTTGCCAAAAAAATTGTGTTCGAAATGTAATTTAGTCTGGTATTTCTTTTACACGCACTTTTGGGCTGTGTTCAAAGTAGTTTACAGGGCTTGAGAAGAAAGAGTACTGTTGTTTTCTTATAAGCCCAGTAAAGTGTATTAAAATACTTAAATATTAAAAAGCCTTGTGTAATCATTAATCAATCCTGTTTAATTATGAGTTGTTTTGAAACTAATGAAACTTTTAGGGTAGTAGTGGACAACTTTTGTAGTCAGCAGTTCATATTTACTAAAAAATCTTTTCTTGTTTCGAATCGTTAAAAAAATGTAATTGCTGGCTGCATAACTTAAAAAAATATCATATAGAAAACTAAAAAAACTCGAGCATAATTGTAATAAAATGATTTACTATTATTGTGATCTAGGAAATACTAAAGTAACTGAAAACCAAATTGAAAGTGTATTTCAAAATCATAAGCATCAAAAAACTAAATTTTGTTTTTTTTGCACAAGTAGTTTTAAGTTACTTGGCGGGTCGAAATTTGATTGGGTCTGGACTGTAAGTTACCAATCTGAAATCTTAACTGAAACCTGACATTATAACTATCTCTCATTTAACGAATTTCGGACATTTAGAGTGAATACTAAGTAACTTATTTAAGCCGCACAAAATACTTAAATTATTTTATAAAAAGGCATATTCTAAAATTAAATACCAGAGATTAAAAAACTATAAAAGAATGAACAAATTTTTTTAAACATAATGAAATAGATATTAAAACATTATTGCTGATCCAGTTTTAGGAAGTTTGACCGACTGGTTGATTATCTCACATGAAAAGTGGGTTTATCAATAGCCTCTGTTAATGTAGTAAAATTATTAATTTCAATGCTGAGATATATTATAAGCAAGTTAGTTGTAAAATTAAAAATTTAATTCTAAACTTTTTAAACTATATGTTTTGTAGTAGAGAAGCGTTAAATAGCATTTGACTTAAAATAACTTTTAGGAAACTAAACCTTAATTTTAACATTTTTTTCTTCATTTAAATTCCAAAAAAAAATCAAATGTTTTACAGTTAATTCTGTGAACAGAAAGTAATCAATTAAAAAAATCTTTTAATTGTGTTAAAACTTTCTTTTGTAATTGTAGCAGTCTTTTTGATTGCTTATTTAATACTGTTTAATTTCATTTTTTCTCTAGTTATAAGCCTATAAAAATTTACCAGAAGAAAATAGTGAAAGCTAGTGTTGAACTATTAAAATAAACAACATATTCTAATTGTTAATATATTAAAAAATAAGATAAAACAAAAAACAGTTGTATTAATAGTTTAAAATTATTTAATAAATAGATTTTCTAACATTAATAAGTCAAGTTAGAAAATAAATTTGAGATAATAATAATCTTTTAAATGAAAAATTTGAAGTCATTTTAAATAGAGACATCAAATCTATACTCTTTTAAAACCAAAAATAATTTTTGAAATAAAAACTTTAATGGTTCTCAAGGTTTTTTTATTTATACAGATTAAACAATTATTAACAAAAATATGTTAAATAAATTTCTTTCAAACAAATACTTTAACCACTATGTTATAAAAACTTTTAGTGTAATGTAAATCGACAATTATAAACTACAAATTAACCAGGTCAAAACAAAGCTATTAACATATTTAAAACATAAAACATTTTATAAATACAGTAGACTTCCTCTTCAATTCGCACTTTGAACAAAATAAAAAAGTTTAAACTCAAAAATTATTACCATTTTTTTTACAAAATGATAAATTTAAATATGTTATATGCAATAACGTTATGAATAAACATGAATTCAACTAAAACATAAAACAAACATTCATAAAAAAAAGATCTATACAAGTTATTAAGTATTGTGTATTTTTTGTTTTATCAATACTTAGTTAGTAATAGACTTTGTTTAAGTTAAATTTAAGAAAGTATGAGTTTCCACTTTTTTTGGGTAAAAAATGCGAACTCAAGAGGAAGTCTACCGTAAAAAATATTTATTAGGCATTATGCAAACCTGTAATAGAATAAATAACTTAAAAGAATTTTTAATATAAAAAGACTACTTAAATACAATACAAACCAGGTTAAACAAGAAGTATTTTAGAAGATCAAATAAATAAATAAAAACTTTCATGAAATAATGTCTGCTACTGAATTCTAATATAATGCGAAGGATGAGGTTCATGAATGCTTTCAAGTTTTTCTAGTCTGATTCAAATTAGGCAAATAAAGCCTCAAGTGACCTTTTTTACAAATATCTAGATTAGATATTTTGCTCAAGATGTTGATAACTAAACTGAAAGCTTTTTCAACAACGTAGCTAGAAGGAAAAACTATACACAACAATCTAAATTCCTCTCAAATGATTGGATACTTTTGCCTTAGTTTTTGTTGAGTCCAAAAGCTTTCATTTCGTTCTTTGGAAAAAAAAATACTTTAAGTTCAAGGTCAGTTTGTAAGTCGAAGAAGGTTTCCTGTGAGTCGTTTACTTCAAAAAGATCTGCCACGAAGGGATCCATACTTTTATCTATATGATAGCTTTTTTGTGTCAAATCGAAACTTTACTACTTAATATGTTGAAATTGTTAAAAATCCTAGATTAGAAAAAAAAATTTGCCTAAAATGTCAAATTCCAGGTTTTTCTAGGGAAATTGGCAACCCTGTATAGTTTTATTTCTTAGTCTAACTTAATGACTTTTCAAAAAACAATTGGAAATATCATGAGGTGATAGTTAATATAGAAAAAATAGGTTTTTACAAACCATTTATGATCCTAAATAACGTATATGTCAGGTTAAAAAATAGTGAAAAGAATTCCGATCGTCTATGATCAATGGAAGTGTTAAATAAGAAGATATATAATTAAAAATATGTAATTAACTTGAAAGTAGGAGTCATAAGTACTTGATTTTTTCTCTACATTTTACATAAACACATTAAACTTTTTTGTTAAAGTTTTACCACAGGGTCAAATATTTAATAGCAAGCTAAAATTAGTAAAATAGCAAAATAAAAACTAAAAATTTTATGACAACCCGAAATTTTAAAATCGCCCCCTTTTCACCCCTTACTAGTTATCGCCCACCCTTTCGCCCCCTTGCTAATTATCGCCCCCCGAAATACTAAAATCGCCCCCAGGGGGGCGATATCGCCCACTTTGGGAAACCCTGGTTTAAAAGCTGTTTTTAACTATCTTTATTACACTAAAATAAATTCTGCTTATAAAGCTTGTTTTTTAGTTTTTATGGGTCAAACTAAATAAAAGTTTTATATAAGTAAAATCACCAATAAAACTTAGTTTTAAAATGAGGAAGCTTAATACTTTACGTTACATATCTAAATTACAATAGTATTGTAAAAATTTGAAAAAAAAATTAAAACTTACACCAATAAAAATTTAAAATCGAACGTAAAAACATGCGTTATTTTATTCACAACACACTATAGTTTTTCCAAATTTTCATTGACAAAATGTTTTGTACCAACAAACAAAAGCATCTCAAAATAAATTAAAATGTTCACTTATTATAAAACTGGATAAATAATAGTATAAGTGCTAAATCAAATAATAAAACAAACAACAAAATAAATAAACACACTGTAATAAGGGATCCAGGTCAACGACTCGAATATTCCCCCAAAATTTTTTGGTGTTGTTGAATTCCGAACATTGTATTGCCCTGTAGTCGTCTTGAGAGTTGGCGCATTTCTGTTACAACAAGTGGTACTCATCTTATCGGTAATTACTAATTAAGTGCAACGAATGAGCAAATTTATCTTTAAAATCTTGTATGGGGCGTACGTTAAACGTCTGTACGACACGCTACTTTATTTAATATGGTAAAAAAATGAAATGGATGTAAGACTAGCTCCGTTATAAAGCATTTACTAAAATTGTTAAAAATATAAAATTCAAAAGATTTGAATTAAGTTATTGCCTATTTAAAGTTATGTAGTTTCGTTGAATATGAAATTGTCATACAACTAAAATATTAGTGAGAAAAAACTGTATTAATAATAGTTTTTTATACAGCTATATACAAACAATTTTTAAAAAGTTTACTTGCTTGATCCAAGTATAAAGTATTGTCTATGCCAAATGTTTATTAAAAGTTTTGTACAAACTATTGAGAAATTTAAAAAACTAAAATTACCTCAATATTGCATACCATGTATTGAAACAAGTTGCTTTCAGTACATTCATCCTTGTAGCTTGGGCTGAAATATATTATTTTTTACAAGTTATTAAAACTTAAACAAAACTAAAACAAAATAAATGATAAGTATTTCTCAAGCTACAGTAACACTCTCGTGATAGTATAATAAATTATAATGATCTAAAACAAAACTATAAAACAAACAAACCAACAAAAACGAACATAATTAAAATATATAAAATTACAAATACTCAAAGTATTTTTCAACTCACTCCAAACACTCACGTGACCTCATCGACACCCCTCCTCCGCAAGTCCTCGAACAAAACGACCATTCTGTCCACATTGAAAATGCCGCGCGAACGTTCGACACTAGCGGCAGCAAAACTTCGTACGGTTCTTAATTAAATTACCACAAACATCACAAATGATTTTTAAAATAGTTTTTATTTATAGTAGTATATTAGTTAATACAGAATAAATTTGGAAAGATTTATTATATTAAAGATATAATGAAAACTTATTGATGACTAATAAAAAATAAATGAAACTAAACTACTTAATATGATTAAATGTATGTGCTACTTTCTACTTTAAAACTCTAACTTAGCAGTGAAAATATCATCATTTTCATTGTAAATAGAAAGCTGCTTAATTTAAACAATAATTAAAGAAAAGTAATAACAAAAATCTACCTTCATCAATATCTTTGGCAGAAGTTATTACTAAATCTTCTTCTGAACCGCTGGTTGAAACTGAAAGACTTATTGAGTTTTGAAATATTAAACACTTTCATCTATGTGATTTATACTCAAGCTATTAAATAATAAATTAAAAGTTAATCTAGTTTTGTTTTAGAAATTACTACTTAATGTCAGAATTAACCTCTTTAAGTTGGAATTTATAATAAAGAATAATTGACAATAATTCAAAGGATCATAATATATCAACCTGACATCCTAAAAGGAGAAAATTTGCTCAAGTATCAAGTACATATGTTGTGTATAAATTGATGAGTGTTTTTCAAAAAAGCGTGTTTTTGTAACCTTTGGCACAGTGATGTATTCGTTTTAAGTAGATTAGGTTTTTACGAACTTGAGCTTAATCTTAATTTTAAGGTTATAAATTGGTTTGAAAACAATTAAACTTTTTTTAAATGTATCAATTTTTTATGATGATTTTCTAAATAAATTATTTATTATGTTTGTTACGTTATAACCTTATTAAGGTAATAAAACTTAAGTATTTATAGTAATTGCAAAGTTCAAAATAAACCTTTTTAAAATTAAATAGTTCGAGTTGGTTATTATTGTTTTAAGTGTAAAGTTATTAACAAAATAGTTAAACATAGTTGCTTAAGTTGAGACTTACGTACAAAAAATTAGTTTTAGCTTTAAACCTTATAGATTGACTTCATAAGGTTAAATGTTATTGTTATTGATTTTATAGTTATCGATAACGTATTAATAATTGAATAGAAAATCAATCATTTAAAAAACTTGAGCTTAACGATTTATTGCTTTTCGTGTTATGTTCATATATAAACTTAATTGAATAGAATTTTTAAACCGACCATTATTTAACTTACGTACGGAAGTAAGTCTTAACTTTAAAGGTTACAAATCGACTTAAAAATAGTTAGATATTATTGTTATTGATAGATAATGCTGTTATTGATATTATAGCTATCAATAACTTATTGATGGGTGAAAATGAAATCGAAGTTGTATGATTAAATTGCTTTTCGTGTTATAGCCATTAGCTTAAGAATGAAAACTTTTTTGAAAGAGGCAGTCCCAATTAAGACTTACGTACAGAAATTAATTTAATTTTTAAAGGTTACAAATTGACATGAAATGCTTGATTTTTTTTGCGAAATACAAAATCAATCATTTAAAAGTCTTTGTTTTGATAGTTTTTTGTGTTGTAGTCATTAACTTAATAGTTGAAAGGAAACTTTAAAACAGACACTGACGTTCAAAAGCTACTTGTCACTGACCAGTGCACACGTCACGTGCTTCACGGGTCAGCGAACACGAGCTCACTATTTTTGAATTGACCTTTAGACAATGCGAAATCACTCACCAGAAAAAAACAACATGAGAATTTTGCCAGCGGCTAGATGGCATTGTATACAAATACTGTCTGGTTGGTGTTAAAAACATGATTTTATTTCGTTAAAATTATTAAAAGTTGACGACTGCAGGTAATTAGCAGGCCGCAAAGTTATGGTTTGATATGCCACATGTAAACAGTTCACCACCGAAAAGTTTGAATAGCTGAAATTCGTTAGCCAAGTCTGAGGTCTTTTATTAAATTGATTTGTAAACTCATTTATTGTCTGTGGTGTAGGCTACCAGAACTATGTGATAAAACAAACCCTTTTAAGGAAGATAAAACTGTACATTTGTTGTCGCATATGATTGATTAAATAACTAATACTTTTGAAACGTTTTTTCAAATATTAATCTTAAAAAAAAGCCTGTATATATAATATATTCTAATTAAAAAACTTGTACTTAAATGTATTTGTAAAAGTATGCGTTATTAAATATGACTGTTCTTATACTGTTCTAGTAACAATAATAAAAAAATTACTGAAACTCTTACTTTTAGGTGCATCTATCTCCTCGGTAAACCTATGTATTGGAATCGCTTGTATCGCGTTGTAACTTGCGGGTCTGACCAGTTTCACTATGGGCTGCTCTTTCACGACCACTTTCCCGCTAAAATGCTTCCCACTTGAATATTTCCCGCCAAATTGCTGCTCGCTCGTTTCAATCTGCCCTGTCGAACTTCTGGTGCTGCTAGTCTGAAAATTTCAATCCTGGTTAATATATTGACTTGTAGGTTGTTTGACTTTGCTAATTGAACTGATTTAGTATTAGGTTAGTTAAAGGGTTTAGTAAAAGTTTACTTCTAAAAATGTTTACCTTTTTAAAGTAAAACCTTACACATAATGCTTCTACAATGTTTTTATAACTAATTTTATAGTGATAGCTAGAATAATTGGTATCGAAATGTTTTATTATGTTAAACAATGTATCTTTCTCTTTAACGTTTTATTTTTGTAAAGACTGTGTACATAAAGACTTCAGAAAAACTTTAAACTGGAATAAAAATGTTTGTTTATACTTTATTAAGTTTAAAAAAAGTAAACAAACTTTAGGATTTTTCTGTTAAAATATTTATTTAGAAATGTTTTAATTTAAACTCAAAATAAAACAACAAATTAACATTTTATTTTAAACCACAGGTATGAAAGTTTTAATTTTTCTAATTCAGACAAGCATATTTTATTAAAATCATCTTATGTGTGATTACACGGTATTAAACCAATTCTTATTGTTTAATGCGCGATATTAAAATAGAAGTGATAATTAAACCTCAAAGTTCATGTCGAAATTTATGTAAACAAAATTCATATGAAACAGACAAATAACGCGCGCTTTGTGGCAAGTTGTTGCCGTTAAAGTGCGGCTTCCTGTGCATAAAACAAAACAAAGTTGATACCTGAGGTAGCAGTAGAGAATTTAGCGCCAAGATGAAAGAGTGATGTCGACGGATCCGAATAGAGAAGCTCATTGTGATCAATCATGCGTGGCGACGTAAGCACGTGACTTTGAAATAGAAAACGTATATTTTATGATTTATTGAACCTTAACTGTTATGCTTGGGTTTTTTGTTTGTCATATTTACTTAAAACATTATATAATAAGCTGTTTCGATTTTATTTCAAAATTATTCTAAATAAAAATTTTAAAATTAGAGTTATATCATTGTTAGAAAGTCTGAAACGTAACGTTTAGGTTTTATATAAATAAATAGCTAACGTATACTAGATTTTTTTCTTATCATTTGCAATTTAGGGTAAACAAACATAAATTACTTATTTTATTTTTTGTTGTACAAAGCTTTTCGGCATAGACTTTATGTTCTTTTGAAACAAAAAAATCGATTTAAAAGTGTATTTTATGCGAATGGTTTCTGAAAGTAAAGTAATAAAAATCTACATTCAAAACAAACTAATAAAGAAACCTTTTTAAATTATCCTGCAAAATTTAGTTTTTAAACAAATTTGTATAAAATTAAAGTAGACTTTTTTTTTAATACTTACATATAACTTTATCAATAAACATTTACATCCTTTACATTTATCTTTTCAAGTACACATGAAATTTATAAATGTTTGTTTTTGAACACAAGTGCGAAACAGAAAACTTCAATTTGAGTTGTAACAGCTACAGTTTCTTGAGTTAAAGAATCTATATTTTATTATCTAAATATCAAAACACGTTGTTTTATATTTTATGAACGTTTTACAGCCAAGACATTCTAAAACACTTGTTTTTGAAATTACAAAGTTAGAACTTAAAATTGTTTTATAAAAAAATTATACTAAAATATTAAGGATGTTGGAACAAAAATAAGAATATGAAAGATTAAAGAATCCTTTTTATTTTATTATTTATTGATGTGTTATCTTTTTACAATAAAACAATAAACACAACTCCCTTAAATTTATCATTTTGTATACACAATAAAATCAAATAAATTTAAATTTTAGTTATTCAAAAAATAAACAAAAAGAAACACCAGCAAAGCTATCCTAATAAAAATGTCAAAACTGACACAACTAAATTTATGGAAAATATAAAATTGTTTAAAAACGACCATAAAAGTACAACTTATCAAGATAAATTACAATTAAAACCTGTCATTTATGAATTTCAAAAGACAAGCATAAGTCTACATAACTACCAGCCGATTACAATAACTCACCATGTATTAGTTAATGATTACTTAAGTCTTAAGAAAATATGTGCTTAACATCAAGTCGTGTAAGCACAGAAGGTCAACAAAATAAACTCTGATGTAATTAAGCCGATGACAAATATCGAGAGTTGTTCGCCGAGAGCGGAATTTTCTTTTTCGTCGGCAGAATTAAGTTGGCTCTTGTGACTTAAAAAGTTGGGTGGTCTCAGGTTAAAAAAAAAACTTTTTTTACATTTTTTTACTGTTGCCATTACAAACGGTAATGTTTATCATCCTTAAGATATTTGCCAGAAGCAGAGCTCATAGATAATATTTAAAATATTTTCTTGCACAAACGAAAAATAGCAACTTAACAAATCATCTTCAAATCCTTCTCTAGACTGCTATTCGAGACTAGACAAGTTGTCATGAATTATTAAGTCACGGAGTTGGATAAACAAAATGAACACGATTTCCAGTTTGCATGAATTCCAAAAGATTTGTAAATAAATGTGTTCTGTCTACGAAAACTGCTGTTTAACACATGTACTATTGCGTAACCGCGTATAATAGCTTGTATAAATATTCAACGAAAATTTTGCTACCATTCAAGCTTTCTAGTTGTATTTGGTAATTCTTTGTTTGCTTAAGTTACGCCATAAAGCCTGGTAATGTTACGTTTTTAATGCTTTTTATTTGTAAAACGAACAGATCAAGTTTTTAAGATGTTTTTAATAAATATCTGTTTGTTTAAGTTAGACCTTTAAGGACAGTAATAGTACATTTTATTACTTTTTATATGTAAAATAAATCATTCCAGTTTTTTTTTATCAAGTTATTGTTTGTTTAAATTTAGCCTTTTACCTCAGTAAAAATAGTTTTTTTTATTATTTTAGAAAATAAAAATTTGATAGTAAACTATAAAGTATACATATAAAACTTGCCAAATATACTTAAACCACAACTATCAATCACACGTTATAAAAAAGATATTTTTACTGTAAATTTGCTCTTATAACCTCAAACACATCCAAGCAAACAAGTAGCTAGTTGAGATAAATTTACAAGAAACAATCAAGCCTTCTTTGTGACGCAATAAAAGATGTCAAACTTCAAACCTTCTTTTTATCAGTTCAAGTTCAGTTGTCACACTTTTGTTCTGCTTCCTCCACAAACGCCCTACGCAATGTCGCAGTAATTTCTGCGTCTATTTTTGTCTTACGAAAGATAATAGCCAGCTAAATTGTCGACTTGAAAGTGACAGTGAACAGCTTTTCATAAAACAATTTTGCCGACGGTTTTGTCGTTTGACGTAGCCAAGTAATTTTATTTTTTCCTGACATAATTTAAAGTCGTTTAATAATTTACTGTACTTTTTTAACCAATAAAAACTGTATATCTTAAAAAAATATAATGTTCTAAATAAAAAATAGATTAAATTAAAATAATAAATAACAATAAATTCAAACAAACTCTAACTTGTTTTTAGTGTTATCAGATTGTGTTTAGTACTTTAAACTTATGTAGGCTAAAATTGTCGTATTAAAGTATTAATTTAGGTAATGAACAAAGAACATCGGCGAAAGTCTGCAGAGCGAAGTCCGCACTTTCGTTTGCCGTGAGACAAGCTCAAGTTTAACAAAAGGGTTTATCATGCCAATTCAATCATCAGACCACAAGTTTCGGTAGACTGAGATCGGTTTCGTCCTTATTATGACTCATCAGTCACACCGAAAAACTTGCAGTCGTTAATCTACAAACGGTTTATGATGCTTTCACATGAAGCAACCATTTGCTGGCAATTATCAGTGACGTCAGCATTATCCTTGCCGTGCAACGTTTAAAACATTGTCCACTAGGCAAGACATCTGGTACGCTCGTTTTAGTACGGTCAACAAAGAACATTGGCGAAAGTCTGCAGAGCAGAAGTCCGGAATTTCGTTTGCCGTGAGCTAAGCTCAAGTTTAACAAAAGGGTTGATCATACCAATTCGATCATCAGACCACAAGTTTCGGTAGACTGAGACCGGTTTCGTCCTTATTAGGACTCATCAGTCAGTCACAACCGAAAAAATTGCAGTCGTCAATCTAAAAACGGTTTATGATGCTCCATGATGCTTTATGATTCAATTATGCCCTCACTGCATAAAAGATTAACTGCACTACGAGATTAAAGCAATTATTGCTGACTGCAAATCAATAATATTCCTCAAAAAATGCTTCTGAATGCAAAAGTGTTTTCTGTAAACTCCGGCTGATGTAACGCTTGCCTTTGTAAATATCATAAGACTTTCAGCTGTTATTAGCCGTTTGAATGATAAGGCTGAAAAACGCTAATGCACCATGAAGACCGCAGGTAAAGAGCTGGCTATTACTATATAAGCTACATAAGTTATTGCTACTAAATTTTCCACCACAACTACTGGCAAGCAAACAGCGGTGTAATGGTGAGAGAAAAATAAAAACATTGAAAACATTTCGTCTCTCTCGGAAAAACTACTACCAAAAAATATTTCTTACCTGGAATTTATTTACCTATACTACAACTGCCGCTTGCCTAAGTACAAAATTGTCAATTTTTATCTCACAGCTTTCTTTGTCATTTTTCTTTGTAGTTTGAAGTACTTTTTCTTTTGTTTACCGACCGATAAAGATAACTGTAACGACCGCGAACCGCTAATTAAGCGGGTTAAAAGCATTTGTGTGCAAATTGAAATTAATAAAAAGCATATTAATGGGGTTAAAAGAGGGTATTGGATCGATCAAAAGCCGCACCTGGGTTTGAGTGATATTCGAAAATATTTTGAGTGATGGTTGATCGTTATCAGTTTTACGACAAACTTGTTTCTATTGAAGCTTTACAGTGATAACTTTCATTCGAAAAAATTTCCCACACACAAGTACAAAAGTGCCATATAAATTTTAACAAAACCTCCCTGCTTCAAGTTTTTATACTTTTTACATACAAGCGCGGTAAAAAATATTGCTTGAACATTTATCAATTGTCGGGCAGCTGCAATAACAGCAAAAGTTTATTGCTGCATTCAATTTACATACAATCGTTTTGACACAGTGCGAAAGTTCCAACAAAAATATTGAAGTATGAAAATTTGTTGCTAAACTTACTTTGGTGGTTTTCAAAGTTCTTAATAAGTATAGTATATAACTTCTAGACTAGTTAATATAATGACTTAACATAGCATATAGTTGTATTAATACCAAATGAATACTTTATAAATGTAAGTAAAGTTAAGCGTTATTTTTTAAAATTATGCAAGTAAATATTGTAAAGTCTAAAACAATTGTATAAATTTTTATTTGAAGAAAATTTGCTATTTATAAATTCTGTTTTGTTAACTATGAAAGCTCGTATACAACAGTTGTACAATAAGAATTTTAAAATAGTAAAATCGAGTTATAGCTTAAGCTAATGAGTAAATAATAAAAACAAAAAGTCAAGCTAAAGATAAAATGAAAGGAACTTAATTAAAAATAAAAGCAAATCAACTTTTAAGGTCGTTTTTCTCAAAAATTAAAAACCCATTGCCTTATGTAAAAAAATAATAATTATAAAACAATTTGACCGCACTTAAGGCTTTGCTAATTAACGAAGAAAAAAATAATGATAACTAACTTATCAAAACTTCAAAAGAAAAGGGTTTAAATGTTTACTTGATAAGTTAAAACACTGATAAGTTGTCTTTTAATGGATAAAATTCCTTAAATACAATGGTTATTAATCTATTTATTTTAAGTTTGAATTAATTGTTTTTAATTAACTATCCTTAATAATCTGTTACTTAGAAGTAATACTTGTTTCTATAAAACTTAAAATTTTACAATAATGTACTGCTATTTTGAATAACGTATCAAGCAAATTTCACTTCTAACTTTAATGCAAAACTTACATTTTGAAGTTTCTCTGTTGTTTTTTTTTTTTGTAGATAAAGTAAAATTATACTTTTAAAATTTTAAAATGAAATTCATAAGTACTCTGAGGGTATTAATGTTAGTTTAATAAACAGCTTTTAACTTTAAAAATAAGTTAACCGTTTAACAAGCTTTGATTTTTTTTGTTTATTCTTTAATATTTATTAGTTCTGTTCAAGTTTTCTTTTTGTTATACTTAAGCTTTTGTCTGTTTAACTAAAAAAAATCAATAATAACTAAGGTTTTTTTTTTAATAAAACAAAATAAAAATTTAGCTGTACAATTATTTTTACTTTTTAAAATAGTTTAAAATTGTAATACTGTATGCTTTAACAAGTTTTAAACAATAACGTGACCAAAATAATCAAACATTTCACATGCTAAACATTTTATACCTATTATAATTTTATTATTCTTTCTCTAGGTTTTAAAAATCACGATTTTTCTCAAGTATAGGTTTTTTTTTTTAATTAGCGAAAAAAATGCAGTTTTAGACTTTAATGGCTATTAAAGTAAAAAAATTCTTTAAAACTTGCTAGTGCTAGTTTTAATTGTGACTAATTTTTCTCATTATATGCAGTTATTAAAAACTTTGAGGCTATAAAAACTGTAATTTAAACTTTATATTTGTCTTAACTTAAAGATTCATTTAATAAAAACATTTACTATTTTACTTTCCTTACCTTTTTTTTGTAAAGATTGAAAGCAAATTGTTTCTACATTCAAAAATAACGAGTTGACTTCTACATTCAAAAATAACGAGTTGACATTCAGATGCTAATAAACTTTGTATATACTGTTTTATTTACAACAGAATAAATTATTTTTCCACCTTCATCGATGCAAATTGTTTAAAATGTCACTTTTAAACATACTTAATTTTTATATATAAATAACCTATCAACAAAGATTATAACTTATTTACATTTTGTAAAACTAATTAAATTTTTGTAATACTTAATGTACAAGCTGAATTCTTTTATGTAATAAATGCAATCATTTCTTATGTAAAAGCATACATGTATTTTATCTCCGAAAATTAATTCAAATATATTGCTACAACGCAGCTGCAAAAATTTACTTGGTTTGATAAAAATTCACAATTTTTATCATGTTTATAAGTCTGTTCAAACTAAATTTAAAATTTAAAATATAAAACATAAATTCTAATAAAAGTATACAGTTCACAAAATATTTTTTGTGTAAACTACTACGTAAATATTTTAATTTGTCTGAAGCACTATATTGTATTAAATGTAACACTTTCAAATTTCTTAAAAAAACTATATGTAGTGCTACCTATCATTTTTTCTTAAATTATTTTATTATGAAAGTTAGTGTACAGATACAATTACGTTTAAGTAGACAAATAGAAATAAACCTTAGATGTAGTGCTATCATTTATGAAAAAGTTATTTAATTATGCAAACAAGTTTACAGATAAAATTACGTTTAAGTAAAATTTGAATTTAAACAATGCTTTTGTGAGAAAATAAAAGTTTACTTTTAAGTTTTATAAATTGAATTCTTACTATATTGTAGTTTAATAAAATCAAAAGTGTCAGTTATTGTAAGTATGATGTTAGTAATTAACAAAAATTAAGTTTAAAAAAGTACAGTTTTTAACTAATATATTAAATGTTATAAACCACCATAAAAACAACAGAGAATTAAACAAGAATTAAGAAATTAGTAATGTTATGTTTCTCTTTAAGCTATATTTCTTTTTATACTATTAGAAAAATAAAAATAATAAAAGCACCTTAGTCAAATTTTATTATTATATTAAAACTTAGTGTTACATCTTTAGATTAAATAGTTAAAAAATATTTTAGTTATAAAATAAAAAATAACTGTTTTTATTATCGATTTAAGAAAGGAAGCTTTTATTAAAATGTTTTATTTTTAATTTTAAATATACAATAGTTTTTCAAATTTTTTATACACACAAACTATTTGCAACTTGATATTGAATAAATTGAATTTATTTTACTTGTGAATTAAAAAAATATTAATACTGTTTATAGTCATCTAAAATTTTATGTAAACAAACATAAATGATTAAAATCTGTGTTTAACAAATCAGTTTAAACAGCTTTTAATTTACTAATAATGATGTTTTTAAACAGTTTAATAAAGTAGTATTAATTTCTGTAATTTTTATTAAAATAAATTTCATGTTTTTCAATCAACTGGATATATAAGTAGATTTTTTTTATTGATTTCACTATAACTAATGTAATAACATTAATTTTCTATAAGTAGTAAGAGTTTTATTTTTAACGTAAATAGAATTATTTTACTAGTGTTTTTCTAGCTTTATTTAGAAACCTACTCTATATTAATACATCAAAGAAGCTAAAGAACTAAACATGGTAATAAATAAGTTGTAAAATTATGAGGTATAAAGTCCTTTTTTTAAAAAAACTTTAGTCACATTTTAAAGTTGTACTTTAGTTCGCACTTTCTGTCTAAAAAGGTCTCGTCGCGATCTTCTATGAGAAAGTAAACTAAATGAAATCTATGAATTTTTAATAAAATCAATTGTTAAAATATATATGTAAAACCTTAAATTTTCTTATCAGTATTTTAAAGCCAGAATACTGCAGGCAACATAGATAAATCATTTCTAAATTAGTCGAAAGGTTTACATTTAAAAACACAGCTTCCATAATCTACATACATTTTCTTACCTTGTGTTCTTAAGTGAAAATTAGTGAGAACTTTTATATCCGTTTAATGTTACCCAAGAGCTAAAATAAATGACTTTATTTAGTGAATGATATTCGTAGTTATTACTACCAGCCAATTTATAGCACGTTTGTATTTATTTTAATTTTAATATGATTTCAATAGGTTAATCTTGAAAATTAAAAAAAATATATACAAATTCAAACTAAACTTTTTTACTGCATTTTTTTGGTGAGTTTTCAATTGAGTCTCAATTTCATGCTATAAATACTAGTTTAATTTTTGGAATAAAAAGTTTTTTTCAGTAAAACCCTTAAAGTAAAGTAAGAATTTTTTGTTCTTTATTTAAAACCTAGTCAAAATGTTTAAAACAATCCTTCACGGGCCGAAATTTTACGTTTGCTGACCACAGTTTTACCTTTTATAAGCAACAACTAAGTCAAAATAAAAGCATGTCTCTGGACCGTTTTTATCCTTCGAGGACCTCATTTTACCGATCTCTTTAGTAAAGACTAACAAACACCTAGACTACCTTTCGACGAACCCCTTAGATATGATTTAAAAGTTGTTATTTCAAACAAGCTTATTTTTGTTTTCTTAGCTTTTAAGCAAAAACTGAAAAAACTGAAACAAACTATTTCGGTTACTTATAATAACAAAACAGTAGCCATTATAAACAAATCTTACTTATTTCATTTAAAGGCTAACTTAATTTCGTATTTTATAATTTAAAACTGCTTAAGTATTTGACTATATGTTTATTAAAAAAAATGAAAAAAAAACTTGCAATACAGATATATTAATAAAATTTAAGTTACTACTACAATATAGGGAATCGTTTAAAGCTGCACCTTAGTCACTAAATTGTTGTTCTCCAAAGTGGGCTACTTTAGAAAGTTAGGGGGCCATATGTTAAAATATTTTAAAGGGAGTCAGTAATTAGTAGAAAGGCCATAAGGTCATAATTTGAAATTTATTCTAGAAATTGTGGAATGTACATTGAAGAGCAATAAAAAATAAGTCTTAAGTGTATTTAATGGTGGTTTAGAAACTTATATTACTATTACGGGAAAATCTAAAGCTTATATTTGATCTAAACTCCAAATTTTAAAAGCAAACAGGCCATAAGCCATAAGCAAAGGAGCCGGGGGCAGTGACTATGCAATAAAAGGTTGTTATAGATATTCTGCAGTTCAAGATGATGAGCAAAAAAGTTATCGTACGTATATAAGGGTAGTTTAGAAACCTATACTCAATATTAGACGGGTCATTGCTTTTTTTTTTGTTTTTTCAAAGTGAGCATTATGAAAATAGTTTGGTAAACCATGCCCTAAATTAACAACACATTTTTTTATTTTTGATAGTAAAATATTATAAAAAAATGTTTAGAAAATATTTGATACCGTTACAAAAACTTAGAACTAACAAAATTTAGTATCATAATCTTGCTGTTGAATATAAAAAGTAAAACTTGTTACGACGATTCTAATTCATCAATTTATTGGTGCTAAATTATACAATGTTATAAAAAGGTCTTTGAGTTGAACAGTTTGTTTAACTTTATAGCCAGCAGAGTTTTATAATCCCCAATTTTCGTACAAAATGTCTTTTGCAGGCTGCAATTATTTTAAATAATTGCATTAGTTAATAACAATAGTTGTTTTAGACCAAATATTTTGATATAATATTGTTATATTGTTTATTGTGCAATGTTGGACTCAGGCATCAGATCCTGAGTAACTTAAACAGGACACACAATGTGATAAATAAAAATAAATACACTTTTATTCAACTAAAAATAATCATAAAAAAAACATTAAATAAATTTAAAATTATGCAAAACTCATTAATAAGTTTAAATTTATTTGCTTGATATAAAAGGCAGTAGCTTAGTACGTACTAACACATTCGTACAATCTTAATAAAACTAAATTAAAAGTCTATTAGGTGGGAGGCGTAGGGAAATAAGACTAGTTAAAAAAATGAAGAAATCACTAGTTAATTTAGATGGGATAGATATTATGAAAATTTTGTTTATTTATTTTTCTGTACTGTTTTCGTGGAAAGTTACTGAATTTTTCTTATATTAATACTATTCAAATAAAACTTTTTTAGTTTTAAGCGAAAATATTCGACCTTCTCACACGATACTACATCCTGTGGTAATTTTTTCCACACAGTCTTTGCTCTGTGAAAAAATGAACTTTGCTACTGACTGTTGTTAAAATTGAGTTTACATTTTATTTTGATATTATTTCTTCTTTACTGATGTTTATTATAGGTAAAACTGAATAATTGACAGAAAAAAACCTTATAAATGCTATTGATAATATTATAAAGAGTAAATAAATTAAATTCTACCTTCTATATTCTAGAAAAATTCAATACAAGTTTAACCAATCTATCATTACACAATCTATTGGATATACTTTAACGACTACATATCAAACGAGTAAAATTTCTTTTCATAAACTCAATTTTGTTAATGTCTTTTTTTAAATAAGGTGATCAAATTTGTGTATTGTGTTTAAGCTCAGTACGAACGTATATTTTAAACATTTTTATCAGAATAGTAGCTGAACTAGTTTTAAAACTTTTTGATATTTTATAGGATGAAACTAGTGCAACATTGAAAAACAATTTACTTGTTAGTTACATTTTAAATTTCCCGAGCAATATATTCCTAAAACCTTAAAAACTTTAACTGTTGGTATCTTAGTGTTATTGATTAGTAGGTCAAGCGGATCAAACGGTTTTTTTTCTTAATTGTAAGAATTTAACATTGTTTAGGATTTAAATCGAGTTTTCTTGTTTCTAGTCATTTGTAGATATTATCTAGAGTAGATTGTAAACATATATTTGACTCATTTAAAATTTTTATATCATCTACAAATAAACTCATATCACTTTTAATATCAATGTTTGAACTAATATCGTTGATGCAGTTAAAAAAGAGGGGACCAATCACACCACCTTGTGGTACTTTTCTGTATACCGATAAAGGAATAGTGTAATCTTATTGATTTTATGGTGTAATAATAAATTATTGTTTGCTAATTAATAAATAAAGATTAAAGTTGTAAAATACTACTAAAAAATATTTTTTAGCTAAAAACAGCATTGCAGGCAGTTTATGTTTCCATTGCGGACCGCAGTTTGATGACCCCTGGTTTAATTATTAGCACTTCAGTTTATACTATTTTAGATTATGATAACATAAAAAAAAATACTTCCGTACTTTTCTATTTATAAACTCAGAAAAAAATGTCGTTATAAACTTCTTACATAATTCATTTTACTATACATTGTGCACAAAACAGATTATCAACATACCAGACAATTTGTATGTGTGGTTTGAAATAAATGAGCAATTTAAATCTGTGAACGTCAAACACTTCGCTAAAACTTTAAGGATATAAAAATACAGACCAGACTATCAGTTTAAAAAACTTATTTTACAAGTGTTTAAAATTTTATTTTGTTTTAATCTTAAATACCAATGAAGTTAGTTATAAAATAACGAGATTACTGAGACAAAAAAAAATAAACCTTTTATAGCATAGATTTTGATTAGAAAAAAAAAAGTTAAAACGTAAAACTGAACGACAGTTGTTTAGTTATTTTTACTTAAAAAATTTTCTATTTTTATATAAAAACAGTTTCAAAACAATAAATTTTGAAAATTAGATATAAAGATTAGAGTATTGTGCTTTATTATTTTTATCTTTTCAAGTGGAAAAAGTTAAAGTTTTAATTAACATTTAAAACAGTAACAAGGTTTCAAAAATCGGTTAGTAGTAATATAGAAACTAATGGATAAGCAGATTTTTTTTATTTAATTGATTAGAAAATATAATATTAAGTCAAATTATAAAGTTTCACAGATTTAAAGATTTAAAAATGGTCATTTTCTTAACAAATTTGCTACATACACTTTTCTAAAATCAAGCGTAATTTATTGTACAATACAAAATTAAAATATATAAGATAAAACACTAGATTAAACAAATAAATTTTGTTTTTTATTAGAACAACATTTTTTAATATTACTTGTTGCAGAGTGCCAAGTTTTTGACTATTTTCAGTGTAAAAGTGATTTAAAACCAAAAAGGCAATAAAGTTACAAGGTGCGAAAAACTGAAAAACAAAACTATCTAAAGCAAACTTTTTTTTATGTTTTAAATCTTATTGCACAGAAAGTTGAAATTCTCAATATGTAAGTAACAAACTACAATTACAAACTCTTATACTAAAGAGGTGTAATTAAAGTGAGGTATTCTTAACTGAGCGTATTTCCTTGTTGATTTTATTGAAAAGTTTATTTATTTCTTCACATTTCATCATTGTGCAAACCCGACATTCAGAACACATCTTACAACTCACTGATTCAGAAACTGTATAGTAAATTGAAAAATTTTTGAACTGTATTTTAAAGAATTCGCTTTTATTTTCTTAGGTTCGAAGTTAGTAAAGAAATAAATTAAATAATTAAATATATTTGTAATATAAAATAAATAAATTAAATAAAGTAAATAAATAATTAAATAAATAAATTAAATAAATAAATATTTAAAATTGTAAATATATTTGTAATATAGTCTAAAACAAGCACAAAGATAGCAAAAAGTGTTACAAAACATTGCAATTTAGAAAACTACATTTACAAAAGCTTGTCCTTTTCAAAGTATCATCGTAAAAAAACTAATAAACTTTTTTTAGGAAACCTAATAGTTGTATATTTTATTCAAAAACTCAGCACTTATTTAGAAAACACATAATAATACAAATAATAAAACGTTAACTACTTACAAGAAACGCATTGGTCCTCACATATTTCATTTAAATCCTCCGGACATTTACTGCAATCATCACAAATATCCACCATACTATCTAAACTGTGAACATTTTTAAATACCAGACAAAATAACACTGCTAAATATAAATCCTTCATTACAAGCTTTTATGTGAACAATAAGCTGTTAAAAACTTTTTTAAATTACTACTGCTTTTTTTTGCTTGCTCAAGCCTTTTTAAGCAGACTAACTGGTTTTCATTGTAAAGTGTTTTAATGACTTTTATCTTTTTTAAAGTATGTTTTTGAATAATAGTAATTAATCAATTCTAATGATTAGTATTGCTTTTTATTAGGTGTGTTAAACCTGTTATACCAGTGCGCTGGTTGAAAAGTGTTACACAAAGTTTCGTTTATACATATTTCATGTTTTAAACAAAAAAGTACGAGAAAAATTTACATTTCAAAATAAGCATGTTTTTATAAAATCAAAAAGTTTTTACTAATTTGATTAAAAAAGAGGTAAAAACTAGCTAGTTTATTAAAAATGTACTTTTAGTTTGTTTTAATCAAATAAAAACAACCCTTAAATATGTTTGATTTAGCACTTATTGTCTAAATAATTGGCTTTTTTGTATAACTAGTATTTGAAGATAAAGTTTTTTTTGTCCGCGATGAGTTTACAAACAAGTTTTAAATGTTAAGAAAATGTTTGCTTAGCATTAATTTTATAATGTAAAACTTATCAGCAAAGTAGTTTTAATGGATTAGTAATTAGATTAGCATTTTAATTAACATAATTAATAATTAGTAATTTTGGTTACTTTATGAAAACAAGTTTTCCAAGAAGTAGTTTTAACCAAAAAAAACCTGAGCAAGAATGACACTCAATTTTGTGAACAGTTGTTACTTTTCTTATTAACCGTTCATTAAAAACTACTTAAGGTATTACTTAGTTTTTTGAAAGTCACAGTCTTAATAAAAATTTGTTTTTAAAACTTTTATCGTTTTACAAATACCAAAACTAAGCTAAAAAAACCTGTCTATGTTTAAGCGGTAGATTTACTGATGTAAGTGATGTGAATATTTATCAAGTTGGTATAACTTTTTCTAAAAGTTTAACAAGTAGTATTTTTATTTGAAGTCATAGACTTTTTTTAAACTAGTATCTTTAGAACATACTTTTTAAGACAAATAATGTTTGTAAATGTTTTCTGTTTAGTTGTCTTTTTGCAAACTGAGTCCTTAGAACTACTCATAGTTATTTATCCAATCAAAATAAATATTCAGTCTGAAATTGGTTTCAAGTTTACTCCGGTTAAGTAACTTACAGTAAAAATTTGATTTTTATGTTTAACCACATTTTTAAAAATATTCGGAATTAAATGAAAAATAAAGTATTTAAAACGTTCTATTAAAAACGTAGGAGTTTTGTAAAACTTTCATAGATTGTACTCAACTAGTCGAGTATATCTAAAGTGTTTACTGATATTAAAAGCCTGCTATTCCTAAATTTTTTAAAAGTTCAAACTAGTTGTACTTTACTTTAACTATTTGCAAGTGATAGTATACAGCAGTGTTCATCAAAAGTGTTCATATTGGAAAACATTGCTAATAATTCAACTTTGTCTTGAAAATATATCCATTTACTAAACTTGTGTCAACCACTGGATTTGCAACGTTCTACTAAGATAGCTTTTAAAGCCACCATTCAGGACCTACGCCATAAGGACCACCCAACTTAACTTTAACGCACTACAAGTACATTGAAAACAAGAACAATTTATATAACTCTAATAAGTAATTTCTTTTTTTACAAAAAAAAAAACGTTTTTTATTAACTGATTAAAGTTGAATAAAAATTAGAAGTTTTGTAGTTTTACCACATTCATAACACAGAGTACAAACTGATAAAGTAGATATTAGTTGTATTTTCGTACAAGTTGTACTAAATTGAAAAAAGTTAATAACTTAACGCAGATGCTTCGTACTTTTGATGGTACTAATGATAAGGGTCTTCAAAATATGAGACTGAAGAAAATTAAGGTGATTGTTAAAGTTTTTAGATCCACAAAACCTAGTCATGCTATACGACCACGCATTTTAATATATACTAACAGGGATACTATAAATATTAAAAGTTTAAACTGAATACCCAAAAAAAAATTGCATAAATTTACTAAGTGAGCTGTGAAAAAGTAAACAGCTAAAGTTTCAAAGTTGTCACCGATGTTAATTGATAGCAAAATTTTTAATTTATATTAAAACATAAATTAAAGCTTTGATTATTATCAGAATGATAAGCTAAATTTTGTTAGTGACAATTCTGCCGAGTGTCAAAATATTTCCTATTAAATAATATGATAACAATATTAACTTTTCCTGATATATCCAGCGGCAATCATATAGATGTAGCAATAAACTGAACATATGAAAATTTTAAATTATTTAAAGCAAGTGTTGGAAAACTAAATTGGTACGTTGTTTTTGTAGATAAACGTCCATCTAAATAAAAAACGCTATAATAAAATAAGCAATGTTTTACTACGGAACATACTCTTGTTACTAACTAAACATAGTAATATTGAGACTTAGTTTGAGTTTTACTCAGAGTAAATGCATCAAAATAACGTTGAAACTATAAAGATTGATGAACATTTAGAGGTAATAAAAAAACTACTTTATTACTTATTAAGTATGAGGAATAAAAGAGCGTGGCTTCAACTATTTTTTATATAAAAGAGAGTTTCTTATACCAATAATTCCAATCGATTGTTTCAACATCAAGAGTTAGTTATGATTAAAAGCTGGAATTTCAGAAAAAAAGTTAATTTTCTTAAATATGTAAAATAACAGATATTAGATAATTACTCTTTGAATAGTTCCTATTCGGAAAAGAACATTTATTTATAAAAAAAATAAGTACACCACTTGATTTATTTCAGTTTTTGATACCAACTGGGTATTATTTAGTATTAGAGAGACAAAATTATATATAAAAAAATTGATGACTGACAATGATTACTTTGATCGAAATTAAACAACTATAATTGTTCAGTTAATATTTCGATCATATAATATTATTTTTCAAATAAAAAAGTAAAGAGCAAACAAAAATAATTAACACCGTTGCAAATTAAACCTATAGATATACTGATTCATAAAAGTTACTGAAGGTTATGACAAAAGTAGTAAAAATTACTAACATATAACTTTGATTCGAAATTAAGTTTTTACCTAGATTATTAAAAAAAAAATTGATAGAAACTTATTTATTGGTACTAAAATTATAATCTATAAGAAAACTAATTAAAAAATTAATCGTTAAGCTTATTAGGAAGCTTGTAACATTAAAAACAACTTTTAATTTGATTATGCCTTCAACACATATCTAGATTAAAAGTTTTAATTTTTCTCCAAAAGAACTTTTCGAGGTAGTTAAATTTTTCAGTTTCAAGTTTTTAAATGAGTTAATAGAAAAAGAATGAGGTTTAGAAACAGAAGTACATGTGTTTTTTTTAAGTTTATAAAGAAAACTAAATAAAGTGTTTTTACTTCCGTGGTTTTTGTAAAATTTACACTTCCTCTAAGTTCATAACCTAACATTTGTAGTTTTTCAAAGCTATAACATTTATTGATCACGATACTTAAAAGCCCCTGTTTGAATGAGATCATACATTACGTAAATAAACTTTAAAAAAAAATTGATTCTGTCCAACACTGATGTTTTTACTATGCATGAAATTTACAAGTACTTTTTGTATATACCATAAGCTGTAAAAAGTTATCGTTATCTAGCAATTTATTTTACTTCCTTTTTAATAAAACATGTTAAATCTGTTAGTTTAAATAATTGAGTCGACGTTTAGTTAGACTTATTGTTTTTTATTGACCATTCTCTTTTCTAGTTATTCAGCACTTGTTAAATAATGCCAAAATAACATCAAAACGTTTAGTGATTATAATACACCAGAACATTGTGTAAAATTCTTGAAAGCAATTTTATGAAAGTTTTTCCAGCTGTTATAGTATTTGTCCTATGTTTTGTTTTAAAAAGTTTTTTAATTGTAGATATTATAAAACAACACAAAAACTTTTTATATTCGACTACTTTATTCGTTTGATCAAAATAAATACATCAGTTAGAATGATTAAAATAAATATCTGCTTATATTTAAATATTTATAAATTAAATCTTATAAAAAGTTTTGCTCAATTTGAAAATATGAACTGAAGAGCATTCTTCTTTTATAACATTGTATAGTTCTCAGCGGAATCACAAAGCACCTAGTGCGTTTAATATATCCATGTCTACTGCTAGCTTGCTTAATGATTTTCCAATAGCTGAACACATCTGTGAATAATTAAATAAGTTTTAAGAGTTTCTTAGGTGGTAAAACTTAGAAAAAAAACTTATTAGTTTGGTTACGTTGTAAAAATAAACCGAACCTAAAGCTACTAACTTCTACTAAAAAAAGCACTATAATTATACGCAAACTTAAATCACAAGTTATAAGAGTTTTTTAGGTGGTAAAACTAACTTATTTATTTTTCAGTTGATCGTAAATTTTAAAAAGTTTTCAAAACCATTAGTTGCAACAAAATATAGTAATAAATATTAGCAAAATTAACTTAAGAAAAGTTAAGTATTTATTTTACGAATTCTAGAGTAGAGCTCTTGGAAAATAAACTAAACAAAATATTAGTCAAGTATGTAATCAAATTATACCTTGTATTCACTATTGAAATTGATTCAATTTTCTCAATAACTTTATTTAGTTAAGTTTGTGATTTTATCTAGAGAAAATTAAAATGGAAAGCTTCTTTCAAAAGAAATTTTGAACAAAATATTTAAGAAAAAAACTGTACATATATTTATCATAGGTTTAACTTTAAAAAACTTACTTTGCTTTGCATTAAATCCCGTATTTTTTTACTAAATAGCTTTGAAGCAATGTTGGCAATAGCAGCGATAATTTTAGAAAAAAATCCTGATGCTTTGAAATTTACTTTATGGTAATATATTCTAGTTGTACAGGTTCCCGGTTGCGTCTGAAAATTTTAAGTTAAAATTTTAGTAATTTTTTTTTAACATTTTTATTTATCGTTTAAAAAATTTAACAGTGTCGAAACGAAATACTTCAATTCTAAGTATTTTTATTAATTAGACTAATGTGAAGTTTTGTTTTTATTTACCAATATGACTTCAAATGAATAAATTAACTGTGTTATATTTAATTTTTGGTTTTTTTTTTATAATAATAAAAAAATTTATAAGCTGGCAAGCCAAACTTAAAATTAAGCGCATGCTTTTTAATGCAGTTTTAAATAGATGTATCAAGTACTTATAACTATATATATGGAAAATTATAACTTTACATCTATATTAGACTTAAGTTTTGTAAAATATCTAAAACCTTGTTTTACGAAAAGGTTTATGTGAAGTATACGAAGCCTACTTTTAGTAAAGAATTAAGTGTCAATCAATAATTTTAAAAAAAGAAGAAATTAGTTTGTTTTAAACCTTAATGTTACCTCCAACAAATTGAAGTTTGAGATTTTGAGACACATAAACTCGCTTGAGATACACATTCGCAGTTGCTGACGCTGATATAGTTTTTTTCCACCATAAAATCCTTTAATATTTTTACTATAATAGTTATTTGTACTATTACTGCACCTTATATGTAGAAAAACGTTAAAATTTTAAATATATAAAAGTGTTTATCTATGTTTTATGTTTTAAGTATTTTGCAGTTATAGTTACAAACTTTTGCTTACAGTATAGTTGTTATTTTAGTAAAGACATATTTGTTTTATCAAACAATACAATATATAAGTTATTAAAGTTGACTTCGTTTTAGACAAAAGTTTTTATTAGTAGTATGATTTAATAAAAATATTTTGCATGAGTAACAGTTTTAAAACTTAGAAATCTTTAGCTTGAAAAGGTTGTTAAAGATATATAAAAGATGATTAAAAATGTTTTTAAGTATAAATGACATACTTTTAAGATTAAACACATTAATCATATAATCTTATTAGTGTTTTATAGTGTTTAGAAATTTTGATACCATTTATTAGTATACTTAAGTTAACATTACTATATAAACCTTAACAAAATAAATCCTTAGTTAAGTATATTGTAGTACTGATTGATTAAACATACTTAATTTTCTTTGACACTCTAACATTTCCAGAAAGGTGAACTTCACCGTTTTGTAACTGAGCAAGATAATCAGTTGCTGAATTCTGTTTGACTCTTATTTTGTCCGCATTAAATGAATTCACTTTCACACTGTAAAAATTAAGTTTTTTAAAAACATTGCTAAATTTTAAATATAGTAACTTTTTTTAACTCTTACTATACACAAAATAAATTTATAAATTATTGCAAACTTTAATTATAAAAGTTTCTTAGTAGGTAAGTTTGTGAAACAAGTTTTTAGAAGCTAAGCTATAGAACATTAGTTTTTTTTTAATATTTGTCACAGAAATAATTAAAAACGACACAGATCTAAATAAAATTAAAAAAATTCAAAAACTACATTTTACCTCGACTTTTAATTTAATTTTTTCGATCTTTGAGTTAAATTTCTTATACTTTGAAATATAAATAAATTATCTGTAAGTTTTTACATATAACTCCATTTTTATTGTAATTGTTTCGTTCAATAATGACATTTTTAGTGTATACTTATTATAGATACATACAAATCCATTCACTTGGTCAATGAATAGCTTATTCCCTTTTCCTTTCCATAAGTATTGCTGATTTTTAAGCCTTTTACTTCTTTGATTATTTCATTTGCTGTGTTTGGATGTTCTTCTACAAAAATGTTTTAGTAAACAGTTACTACAAAAATCTTTAAAGTCAGACATTTTTTATTTTAGGATAATATAATATTTTACGTTTAATAAACAACTCATTTCTATAGTTTTAAAAGTTTAATGAAATTAAGCTATAATTTTACAAAATAGGTTAGCAAGTTACATTTGATAATTGTTATAAATTTTGCTTTAAATTATATTTATACTTATTTAATTAAAACTTAGTTACTAAAATCGACGTAAGCTTCATCACCCTTCACTTCAAGTCCATAAGAAAGACCAATAATACAAGAAACAAGCAAAAACACTTTAGTTATCATACTTCTAGATAAGGGAAGACTTGTAATAAGTTTCACAAACTGTTTACCTTTTATACTTATATCTGAGTAAAAAAATGATGTTTAATAAACACAATCATAAATTCATGTTTCATGTAAAGAAAGTAGTCAATGAAACTGAAAACCACACAGCTTTCCTTGCTCTAAAAGACTTAAGGGCATGAAATAATAAACCATGATTAAGTATTTATACACTTTAAGACGATTTAAAAACCTTAGTAACATGTAATAAAAAAGTCGTGTCACTAATTTTTGTTTAGCAAATAAAGTTGTGTGTTTGTAAGATTTGTTGTATTCTAGTTTCGGCAACTACATTCCTTACATAAATTCTGTTTTTATGATTAAAAATAAAAAAGCGAATAGAATAAACCGTACTGTTTCTATTAATGCAGTTTTAAGATTGAAGTTATTTTAATTAGTAATCTTCAAACTAAACTTGTATATATTATAAATATTAGTTAATATTCTATTATATTTACTTATGATGTTAATTCTGAAAATACACATCTACATCTTCTTTATCTTTTATTTTATGTAGTACTTATTTTTTCATAACTTGGTGGAGCTATGTTATAAGTTTAACGCAGAAAATCGTACGTAAGTTAAATAAAGCAAGTAAAAGTGCAAATTGTTGTGTAATCTGTTTTAAAATCTTTTAGAATATAAATTTTTTACCTTGTCTACTTCAGACAGGTTTATTAATGTTAAAGTTGTTAGGAACAAGGCTTCTAAAATTCTAAAACAGTCTTGCATGTTTTTTAGTAGAAAAATTATTTTATTGCTTCATTCATAGTAAAAGTGTAAACTAACTATTCTGTTTGTTACCTGCTTCCGGTGGAAAAAATAGTAAAAAAAAATTGCAATTTTGTTATTATTTATACAATTATTTTACTTTACAGTAAATTAAGCAATATGTTTTTAGTGAAATCAAATAACTATATAACTTTGTATAAAACTTTTTAGTTAATAAAAGGCTGCAAAATACAATAATCATCCACATTTTTATAGAAATAATTAACTTTTATTATAATCTGTTCATTAATTTATTTATTTAATTTTAGTTTTTCCTACGTACATTTGGAATTAAAATAAATAAAACAACTAAAAATTAGGTTTTCATAACAACTAAAAGTCTTTGTTTACTGGTTTTCTAAAATAACCGCTATTCAAGGTTTAAAAATAAACGAAACTAAAAGCATAAGAAGAAACTAAACATTTTTGAAGTCTTCCTTTTATTAAAGAGCTTAACTGAAATTTTTATTATTTTATCTATCTAATTAGGTTTAAAAAATGTTAAAATTGATATTTTTTTAGGTAAAATTTACTTTTATATTTATACTTTTATAAATTTGCTTTTTCAAGCTACTTTCAAAAACTATGTTTTAAAGCACAGTAGTATCTAGTTATCTAACTTTAAGTAGGATTTTTTTTTACTTAATTTATTATTATTTGTTAGATTTAAAACCAGTATTAAATTTGAACAGCTTAAGTTTGCTAGTGACTTCATTGATTTGCAGCTCAAAAAAGTTACGAGACACTTTGCCACAAAGACATCACCGTAGAATTCGCCCTAAGGCTTTAGAAAACTAGGCTACCACATGCAAGAAATCACGTATAAATAGTGTGGAAATTCAAATTGTTTTTAAACTTACTTGCACTGGTCATATAGAGTTTATAAGATCAAAATGAAGCTGTGAATTTTTGTTTTGTCTTTTTTTCTTTATATGCGCAAACTCACAACCTACGGAAAACTCTTTTGAACTTTGTAAGCTGATTGTAAAATTATAAACGTGGAATAAAATAAGTTCTTCAACTATAAAAAAATTTCTCTTGATCATCTAATGTACAATATATAATATAACTTATTCGTAGTAAGTTCTTGTTTGTTTGTTTTTTTAGTGGGAAACAATTCTGCTGAAGAGTTGGAACAAATGGTAAAAAATATTAATCTCGATGACATCTCAGAAAAAGTGGGTAAAAGGTGGGGACAAATATTGTATTTGTTTGATGATAACTTTTATGTTGGAATACAGGCTAACAGATGTATGTATTATTTTCAAGGTTTTTTAAGAAGATAAGTGAACTTATTCTTTCACGATTTAATCAGGTTAACTAATTTTGCTTATTTACTTCTTTACTTAGATTTTTAAATTATTGTTTACAGTTTTTGATAGCAAAAGCTCAAATAAGATCGAGGTGAACGTTTCACTTCAAAACGATTGCATTGTGTTTTTAGTAGTTTTAAAAACGAAAAGTTCTTTTTGCACAAACAACACCAACGTTTAAGTCTTCTGTTCGGGTTTCATTAAGCTTAAACGACTAACAATTATTATACTTTCCTAAATTGAGAGGCCGCTTGGGTATTTAATATAGAATAGTCCCTATGCTTTTAAAATATTTCTGTAAATGAATTTAAAAACATAGGGACTGGAATAGTAGAACAAAATTTAGCTTATAATTTGTTTAAATCACTATCACCTATTAGAAGCTAAAACTGTTTGGTTAGGAAAAGATGGTACAAAAGCTTTTATGACGTAATTTTTTAGCATCAAAGTGACGGGCTTCAATGTCGGATCGGCGAAGCTGGTTGCTATCGGAGACGATATTTTCAGGGCTGATGGTTTGTCTGCGAGCATTGAAGCGGATGTTACTGCAGTGAAAAAATTAAGCATGTTCAAGTAATTTGTAAAACTCAATAAAATAAAATCAACAAAGTTTTCCAAATGTTTTTATAGGTTTTGGTTCATCAAAAAAAAACAGTGGATGCAAGTGTTCATGTTAAAGCTAGCCTTTCTGATTTGGAATTTTCCCAAGCTATTAAAATCAATGAAGTAGACGGCCAGCTAGTGGTTAGTATTTTCGTCATATAAAAAGGATAACTTTTCAAATATTAAATATTTTAAAATGACATTTTTTACTTATAATTATTAAATTTGCTTTAAAAAAAGTTAAAACACTCTTTAACCGCATCATACTTATAATAAAACAGTTTAAAAAAGACTTTTGTTTTCATATAGCAAAGCTAAAAATAAAATTAACTTAAAACATTGGTAATACAGTTGAATTTAATGTTGAAGCAAGCTTTTTATAATGAATTTTTAAGACTTAAGTATGACTTTCAATTAATATTTTAAGAGGAAAGCATTTCTAAGGCATTGTTATTTAGCTATGAATATGTTGTTGCTTCAGCTAATAAAAATGTAAAACAAAGTATTTTATAAATTTAAAACAAAAATTTTTATATATTTAAACAAAATTTAGAAAAATATTTATAATAAAGAAAAAATGAGTTCCCTATTAACTAAATGAAATTTTAACATACACGCGAGGTTAAGTCTTAAAATTATAAAAAGAGTTCTCAGTCATAGTCGTGTAAAAAACGTCATACATCATATATAAAAACCCTGAAGGTAGTTTACTAAAGTTTATACAGTTACAGTATCTTGAAGCGTTTTCTTAAATATTTTGTGATTATGATTTTTTAGGCATATAAAAGTTATTAATAAAAAAAAAGCTGTTTAGTTTAAATAAGTGTGTTTTACCAATATTGGATTATTTTGTTACTAAGATTAATTAAAAAAAGCAATATTTGGTATGTTCACTTCATAAAATTATTATCAAAAATTATTATTAGAATAAACATAAAAAAAAGTAATATAAAGCGAGATGCATACAGAAAATCCATGGTTATACTTGGTTTATAATCATAAGTATAGTTCAAGTTAGACGCTAAGATAGTTATTTTGAAATATAAAAAAAAAAAACTTATTTCAATAATAAAATCAATAAACAAAAATACAGTTTGTATTTAGATTAAACAATTTAATTACTTTAGCAATATTTAAAACATCATAAGCGCGTAAAAGAAAGTCAGTCAAAATATTTTTTTAGCGCATAGATCTTTATTTCAAAAACTATGTTTTGCTTATTTAAAAGTAAATAACTGTTTACTTTTGATGGACATATAAATAACAGCAAGCTAAAAATATTTTGTTTCTGCAGGGGTCCTTTTGGCTACATTTAAAAAATATAATTGCTACTTAACTATTTGTTTGTTTGGCAACCCTGTTTTAAATAAAACTCACGAAATAAAGATATAACGAATTTTTTTGATAGTAAAATAAATATATACAGCAAAAAAATATTACTATGTGTCAGATTGAATGGACAGTTAAGTTTCTTAAATATTGTTGACGAAAGTAAAACAAATTGTTAAGCCATAAGTTAGTAGAAAAAAATATTTTTTATTGATAGTTGTAGCAATTATTTATTGCTTTATCTGCAATAAAAATATTGCGTATAAAAAAGAGTAAATTAAAAATATAAGACGATTTAAAAGAATCACAAAACGTAAATAAGGAGTTGTTGCGAGAAACGAAAAAAAACAAATCGCTTAAGTTAGTTTTAATAAGGAACTAATTATCTTCAGTAACTACAAACTAAACAGAAAAATTTGTCAAGGTAAGTTATAAAGTAGCAAATAAAAATACTTTAAAGGAGACACCGTTTAGATTTGAAAACTTTTTAAAGAACTTGTTTTGGTGGTTGTAAAAATTGTTTGTTAATTTCTTCAGTGACAACTAAAAGTCACTTATAGGCAATTTCTGGTATTTCAAAGTCAAGTAAATCAAATTAGGACTTTAATCGATATATTAAGATGAAAGCAACAACAAATGCTGCTTATCTGAGAATATTTATTTTAGGTGTTTTTACTAACTCAAGTATTGTTTTAAAATGTGGTTTAAAAATGAGCATCTCTGTACATTGGTGTGCGTAGAAATGAATTTAAAATACACAGAAGACTTCTGAAAAATTAAAACGTGCCAAAACCAAAATGAAATGAACACTATTTCTTATTATTGTGTTATTTTAAATATTTTAGTGTACACTCAAATGTAATAATTTTTATGTAATTTTATGTAATAATCAAATGTAATTTAGTGATAAAACATTTATAAGAGAAACTTAGGTATAAACTACATGTCAAACAAAATATCTAAATTGTAAAAAATGACATTTTAGTTAATTACTGTGATTGAAATAATGACTATGATAATTTCTGTCTAAGGTTTTACAAATTTTTATTAAGAAGGTTAAAAACATTATATTGCGAAATCATATGAATCTGATTACCTACAAGGGGTGTTAAAGACAAGAAAATTGAAATTGTTGGTCATTATATTTAAAATTACCATTATTACTTATACTGTAAAAAAAATTCTTATGTTGTATATACATAACATATGTCTAACAAAAAATATTTGTGCTATTTTTAACTCTTAGAAATAATGTAAACAGTTTCAGGGTTGCCAAAGGTTTTTAAGAAATATTTTCCAAGTTTTCTGAATTTCTTCCATGTTTTTAAAAGTGCAAGATGTTTAATCTATTTTTAGTATATAATTAGTTAAAGTAAAAAAAATGTCTAAAAATAGTATAGCAACATTAAAAAGATACTTTTAAGCGATTTTCAAATGTGTTTTTATACAACAGAACAAAAAACATATTTATATGATAGATCTTTTGTGTAAAGTCGAAGTTTCATTACTTTACATGTAAAAACTGTTTAAAACTAAGTTTTTTTTTCGAAAATTCTCAAGTTCCAGATTATTTTAGCCTGAATTTTCAAACTTCAAGTTTTTTTTTAATTCAAGGTTTTTTGGCATCAATGATTGTTCACATTTATATCTAAACAATAATAAAAATAATATTTCGAGTTATAGCAACTGTAAAACTTAAAACTTAACATATATCATAATTAAAACCAAAACTGTGAAATGAACAAAACATACATCATAAGTTTGCTTTGCTACTCTTCAAAGCAAAATATCCTGCATGAGTGATCAATAAACTGTCCATACTTTTTAGAATAAAAAAACTATTTAAATCAAAAACTGAAAAATGCCTAAACTGGCCTGATATTCTAAAATTTTGTAAACTAGCCTGACTTAATCTGAGTGTGTGGCAATGTTAAGTTCTTTATTTGCTTAAAGTTAAACTATTTTGATTGAAAATAAACAGACTCAACAAATTTATTATCCCTAAATCTAGTTTGTATTAAATAGGTATCTTCAAAAAAGAGCATCTGTGTATATAAATGTGCAATGCAAAGAAATTAACTTCAGTTGCCAAAAAGTTTTGTTTGTAAAATAAAAATTTATACTGAACAAAAACTAATGTAATTTGTCATATTTATTATTTTAAATGTCTGTACACTCTTAGATATTGTATGTAAAAATAATTATATTCGTAAATAACCCTTAAATTGCACTTAATCTAACTTAAATAATATTTTCAAAGTGGTTTTAAAATGAACATCTCTGTACATTGGTGTGCATAGGAATTAACCTAAAGTACACAGAAAACTTAAAAAACATTCAAAATCTACTAAAATAAAAATAAAATAAACCTTATTTCTTTTTATTATGTTATTATGTTTTTATGTACACTTAAATATGGTGATAAAGTATCTTAGGTATAAGTTACACATTAAACAAAATATATAAGTTGTAAAGAAATGGCATTTGTGTTAATTACAGTGCATTATTTTTGTACACAAGGGAAAACATTTGCATTTTGTGCATTTACTTAATAGGTGATATATAAATAACTAACTGAGTCCAAGTACTTTTAAAACTGTTTTTTCAGATAATAATTTGTTATGGTAAGAAGAAATTTATTGTCAACCACAGCTCGAATGCTAATCTGTCTTTTTTACATTTTTAAGCCAAAGGAGTGAAGCCTTTTAATTGTTTCAAAATGTTATACAGGGACTTCAATGAAACTAATCAAATTTAAACAAACTACATCATTTTTAACGTAAAAAATTATAATTAGAATATATTTTTGCTCAGCGGGCCACATTTACATGCTCGCGGGCCGCAGAACTTTCTTTCGCGGGCTGCATTCAAAAAATGATCGCGGGCCGCAGATTTACTCTTCAAGGTCCGCAATTGGCCCGCGGGCCGCAGTTTGCCGACCCCTGGTCTAATATCTAAAAGCACGCATTCAAGCTATGTTAAGTTATATTCACATTTTTGCCCTGTTTACATTTAAGTAACTTTTTTTTGTTTCGTATTTTGCAATCATATTTTTTATGTGTCTGACATTTAAACAGATTTGTACAACAGTAAGGCCAGTAATACAAAAATCTCTGGACAGCATAAACTTGAATGAGGTGATGGCACAACTTATGTGAGGAATGTAAGAAATTGATTTTATATAATGAAACATTACTGTGTTGTTTTTATTTTTATAATACATCGTTTTTGAATCTACCATATCATTTTTCAAAATTTATTTTTGTACATTTTAAATTTGGAAAGCTTGATTTAGTGTAAAAATTAAAAACATAACAGCTCAAAGCATTTACTGTGTAATAATAATTATTTCTGGTTTTTGTTCGATATTTTAATTAACATACTTGATTATATCAATATTTAATAATATTTCTTAAAATTATACAATAAGTTACACAAGACACACAATTTAAAAACAATAAATACATTTCGAGCAATTCTCTTCAGTAGAGTACAATGGTAACAAATGATAAGATTTTACACTCTTATATGATAACCAAATAATCAAGTAATCATAAAGTGGTCAAGAGATTGATAAAAGACAAAAGCAGTTAGTAACAGTTAAATCAAATAAGTCCATTTACGTTATAATTGATCTACAGTAAAACTAAACATAAATAAAATGAAAACAATCCTTATAAAGTGTTACGATAATAAAGAAACAGTATAGTCAAAATTTTTTTGCTTACATAAAACAGGTTTCCTTAACAAAATACAAACGGCTTCTAATTTAATCAAATCGAAAACATTAGTACAGATTTTAATAGTTTTAAATCTATCTATGTTATAGTTGTTTGCACAAGTTGGATTATTAACTAAATGTTCTGAAATAGATGAACGTTTAGATGCGATTAAAACCTTTACCGGTATATTATCTTTCTTATCTGACAGGCAAAATTTCTCTACACATTTTGGTATGTGTTCTTTTATTGTCTTCCTTAGATGTCTGGTTGTTAATCCAATATAACTTGCTGTACAACAGCAACTGTATTGGTAGATTACCATACTTTTATTTAAGTTTGATACTGGATCCTTACCACCTGGTGTTAATGGTGGCTTAGAGGTAAAAACAATTCTAAGGTTTGCTGCATAATGAGTATTTCTTACTAATTGTCTAATGTTCTTTTCTAATATCTCTGAGTTTTTATTAATATACTGAATTTTTAAAGTAATTACACATTTTTTCGGTCCTATTGTCTTTATTCTATCCAAATTTTTTACATGTAAATGAACTTGTTTTGTTAACTAACTCTTGTGGGTAACCGTTTATGTTTAATATTGTTTTGATTTGTTTGATTTTACTTAGTAGCAACTCTTGGAAACAAATTTTGTGTGCCCGATGACACAAAGTTCTTATCAAATTTACTTTTCTCTTTAAACTGCAGTTTGATTGAAAATTTAAATAACATCTTGTAAAAGTTTTCTTTCTGTACATCGAAGTTAAAAATCTATTTTCTTTTCGTTTAATTTGTATGTCTAAAAATGCAAGTTCATCATTGTTTTCTTTTTCTATTGTGAAGTTTATAGAATCATGAGCATTATTCAAAATATTAAAGAATTGTTCCATAATTTTTTCGCCTCTAACTAAAACAAAACAATCATCTACATACCTTAGATATAATAAATTATTTTTGAACGCAGGAACAACTTTTAATTCAATATAACCCATAAATATATTTGCTAATGTTGGTCCCAAGGGGGATCCCATGGCTATCCCGTCTTGTTGTGAATAAATTAAGGAATTAAAACTAAACTTTACACCAGAAGTTGCAAGTTTTAAAAGTTTTTTGGAATTTATTTTGCTAGTTCTAGGTTTACTTAACTTAAACAATGTATTAACACAAATTTCAATAACCTCTTCCAACGGTACGTTAGTAAAAAAACTTTTAACATCAAACGACACAATAAACGTGTTACTAGCTTCTTTTTCTTTAACTTTGTCTACAAACGTAAAAGAATTCTTTAAACAGTATGACGAAAAGTGTTTTAAAACTGGTTCAAGACACGAGCTTAAAAACTTTGCCAACTTATGTTGTGCTGAATTAACCATAGATAAAACGGGCCTCAAAGGAATGTTTTCTTATGAATTTTTGGTAACCCATACAAACGTGGAGTAACTGATTCAACCGGTTTAACTAAATTAAATAACGATTCACTAATTTCATTCTTGAATAATAACGGTTTCAGAAACTTAGTAGTTTCACTTTCTACAACAAAAGTTTCTGAAACAGTTGTTATTTAATTGTAAATATGAAATTAACTACTTTTTTAGTAAATTTGTCAAACAAACTTTACCACCGACTGTTTCGAAAAGCAGTAGAAAAACGAAAAGTCAATACGTTGACCTAGTTTACTTTTGGCTTGTTCTTTGGTTAAGTTTTTGTTTGATGTTATAAAATGTCTATAAGTTAAGAAACGAAATTGGATCTTTTCTAAAAAAAATATAAGTATTACTGCTTATAAAAATAAAAACTTGATACTATTTTTAGCAGTTCTGGTATGTCTTACATTGCAAATTAAAAACCTAACTTGCTATTACAATTAAAAAAATCTTTGATATATGGTACAATATTATAACCTTTAAAACTAAGTAAAGACTATAGGGGTTTCAGATAACAGAAAAAAAAACTATACAAAATTCTAAAACCGCTGAAAACATCAAACTAATAACAAATTTTAATTTTTTAGATGCAACTAAAAACCTATCAGACGAATTTTCCACACGACTTTCTGACCTAGAACTATTAGAAAATAAATTCAGATCCTGTAAAAACTCCACAAAAAAATATTTTATTTAAGTATAGCGCACGTTTACAATCAAAGTTTAATACGTGCGATAGCTTGATTAAAATTGTTTTTTTTATTAAGGAGTATTATAAATTATTAAAAAATGCGAAAAAATAATAAAAGAAAGAAAAATTTGCCAAAAAATATTGTTTAAAAACTAAAACATATACCTAACAAAGACTATTTTAATTTATGTCATACATATTTTTTAAATGTGTATGTACCTACTTAGATATTACTTATAGAAACAATAATAATAAATAACTATTTTTAAACTTAACTTAACCTAACTAAGTATTAAATAAAAAAAGGTTCAATAAATAAGCACCTGAGTACATTTTTGTGCATAGGAATTAATTTTAAGTGCACAGTAAACATCTAAAAAACCAAAATATGTCAAAACCAAAATAAAATAAGCCTAAGTTTTTATTATTATGTTACATTTTATTGTGTTTGTGTACACTTAAATACAACATGTAGTTATAAAACATCTACAAGACAAAAATAGGTATAAATTACATGTTAAACTAAATACTTCATTTGTAAAGAAATGACATTTTAGTTAATTACTGTGCATTACTCTTGTACATAATAGAAAACAGTTCATTTATTTTATTTATTAAACAAGTATGATATATAACTTACTAAATACAACACTCTTTACACTCTGTTTCGGATAATAACTTGTTGTTGTAAGGAGATAGTTATTATGAAATAGTGAAAGATAAATACTTTTCGAATGCTAGTCTGTCTTTTTCACATTTTTAAGTCAAAGCAGCAAAGTATTTTAAAAAATGTCTAATTTTATACAGGGACTTAAACGCAATTAATCAAATGATATCAAACTACCGAAAAAAAAATTGACTAAAAGTATATTTTTGCTCAGCGGGCCACATTTATATGCTCGCTGACCACACAATTTTCTTTCGCGGGCCGCATTCAATTCAAAAAATAAAGTTGCTCGCGGGCCGCAGATTTACCCTTCGCGGGCTGCAGTTTTCCGATCCCTGACTTGTTGGTTGAAAAGGTTGAACTGTCAGTGTATTTCTAAAATTTGTGCTTTAAACATAAAACAAGTATGTTATTAAAACATTTAAAACTATAAGGTTGTATAATAAACCAAGCTTTTCTGACCTTTCAATTGTATTTTTAATCAAATAAAAGTTTTAAAGGATTAAATTAAGTTAATTGTTTTCAATAAAAAGTATACGAACAAATATTTTTAAAGGTTTTATTTATTGATAGTTTGTTGAAAAAATGATATCCGTTGCTGGGAGACGAGTTCCATAAACCGTTTGTAGATTGACGACTGCAAGTTTTCGGTTGTGACTGACTGACGAGTCCTAATTAGGACGAAACCGGTCTCAGTCTACCGAAACTTGTGGTCTGATGATCGAATTGGCATGATCAACCCTTTTGTTTTGTATTTTTAATTAACATTTGGAAAGTATATAAAGGAACAAAGTTTAAGAAAATACGTGACACTTAACCTTTAAACTATTTCGAAATTAACTGCCAAAAGTAATTTTATACTTTAACATCGCGTTATATAATTGTCTATTAAAGAAACATAAATTAGAGCAAAGTTTATATATACCCTTTGGCTAGCTTACATAGAACCTACAAACATTCTTCATAAACTGTGTATTTTGACTAATGTGACTAAATACTCCTAATAAGAACAATTTTGATACTTTAATTTTGTAGGCTGAATTAAGTACAGTTAAAAGGAGAATTAAATATTTTCCGTTTTTAGATTGATCTATTTTTAGTCGTTGATTACAAGGTTACTTAATTTCGTTCAAAATTATTAAATTAAGAATAGTTTTATGTTGTTTAGTCCTTCTTAAAAGTATACGACTTTTAACTTTTAAACCGATCAGTTTGTTTATTGGGCAATATTGTGTTTTACTTATATTATAAAACTTAGTATGAATTTTTTATTTACTACGTAAAAGCTCAATAGCTTAAAGTATTTAAAAGTTTGATTACATACTTTTTAGTCAGAAAAAATTAAATTTGTTGCTAAAGATAACTTATTTGAAATGTTTTAATGCATCTTGGAGCTTTCTGTGACGGATTACTGTTTACGAATTGTTTTTATTTATCTCATAAGAAGTTTCAACGGTTTAAAATACATGAACTTGGCCGTAAAAAAAGCTTCAATTTAGATGGAATTTAAATTCAAAAATTCAATATGTGTATTGTTTGTTTTTACTGCTGATGCTTTTTCAAAGAAACCCAAAACGTTGATTGTTCATCTACGTATTTTCAAACTTAATTTAACTTTACTGATAAACTTTGATTTATTTTGGTTTATTTTAGTTTATTATTATACTTTGCTATTTCGGTATCAAAATGCTTAAAACTTGGCTTGAAATGCAATATGTCTATTGTTAGTTGCTACTGCACATGTTATTTCAAAGTAACCCGAAACCTTGATTGTTGATCTGCTTTATTTGCAAACTTAGTTTAGTTTTACCGCATGTTTGGTTTATTTTGATTTATTTTAGTTCATTATTGTGGTTGAAAAATCTTTGGATATAATTTTAAAGTATGATCTACGCTATCTGTTACCAGTTATTTTATCTCCTATGACCTATAGCCAAGTTCATGACAAGTTGTGTTACTTTAAAACTATACTAATTAGACATCATAAAAATATACGTGAAACAAAACCAAGAAATGTTTTAAATGTTTTTATTGCAAAGCGTTTGTTCGTGTCTGTAATCTTGTTTGACTTGAGTGAAACATAAATTTTAAACTAAAAATAAATTTATGCTTTGCTTTAAAAGTTTTTAAGGTTTGTATACTGTAGTTTTTTGACATTAAAGCTTAATTTATTAAAGACGAAATAGATATTAAGCACTCGAGTTTTAAGTTAGTTAGTAGTATTCACAAATGACATTAGTAAAAAGAGTAAAGGAACAAAAACTAGGCAAGTACGTGGCAATTGATCTTAAAAATAGTTGAAACGTTTAAAGAACCTTTTTTAAAGTTAACAAATTGCTTGTGTTATGTTTACTTATACAATCTGTTATACACGCCATAGTCATTCGACGTGTTACAAGGACAACCTACTAAAATGCGGGTTGTTAAAAGAAAAACTGATGGAGAAAGCTAAAATATATTGAAAAAAATCTCATAGATTAATGTAATAATCTAAAAATTCAGTATATAAAACAAGCAATGATAATAGAAATATTAATTCTAAAACCAGTTTAGGAGAAAATTATCAAACAATAAAACAATATTCTATTTTTCTTTATAAAAAATATTTAAGCTTGTTTTTTTTCAACTTAAGTTAGTTTTCATTATTTTTAAAAACAATAAAATTGCTTTTCACGGATATTACATTAAAACGCTACGATGATTAATGTAATTATATAACCTGTGAGAATTATTTGCACTGATCAGCATAAGATTTAATATGTTTATTACAGACTGTATTAAAATTTAGCATCAGACTTAGCCGTTTAATTAACTTAATTAATAAAATTAATTAAAACCTATTTTAAAATTAAAGCATATAACGAAGCCTTTTAAAATTTGATATCAAAGATAAACTGATAATTTTGGCTTTGTTTTATGTGTTAAATTTTTTATTTTAATGAAGTTTAAAATATTTGAACCTTTCTTTATGAATAATACATATTTTAGTTAATTTACATTTGTTTTCTAGTTCTTCTTTTTTGATATTTTTAGAAGATAAGCCTCTTTCTACTTGTCCTCTGTCTTTTTGTTAGAAGAACATTCTGCCATTCTTATACAAAAAAATGTAACAACCTATCAAAATTTAAATTGTCCCAAAACCATCATTGTTGATTTTGAAAATAAGTATTAAATCAAACTAAAAACTAAAAAACAACTTGTTTTCAAGAAAAAGTCATTAATTGCTAAGATGAACTTATTTCTAACAAGTAAAAAATTTAAATTTGTTCACTTTAACATTTTCACCAGATCGTTACATTATTTTTGGATTAAGTTCAAAGTATTGTATGGTTTTTATACTATCCACCAAAAATTCAACCTTTTAGAACTTATAAGCTAGTTAACTTTATTAAATCAATTTCGTAATTTGGCTTTAAAGTATGTTTAATGATTAACTAATAAAATTTTTTAACTTTAAAAAATACTTCTATCTACTTAATGAGAACTCTATAGAACTTTGTAAATAGTTTAACACAAAAAAAGTCAATTTTCAATATAATAAGTGCTTTTATTATTGTTTTGTACGCAAAAACGTTATTGTAATAAGTGAAACTTAAGTTTTTAACTACCGTAAACTTTTATAAAAAGGTTTTAGAAATTATAAATACTGAAAGTTTCCAACGTCGAAACTTTATTTATTGGAAACAAAGTTATATTTAAGGCTGAAGTTTTAAATAAGTAAGTTATTTTGTAGCATTTCTGAATAACATTAGAAAAGTAAACAAAAGTACAAAGGACGTAGTAATTAATCTTTAAGTTATTTTGAAGTTAGTTATCCAAAGTAGATGTGTACTTTAAAATCGCGTTATATAATTGTCTAAATAGAGAAACATTAATTAGAACAAAGTTTATATATACCCTTTTGGCCAACGTATATAAAACCTACAAACATTGTTTATCAACTGTGTATTTTGACTAATGTGACTAAATACTCCTCATAAGTACAACTTTGATACATTAATTTTGTAAGCTAAATTAAGCTCAGTTTAAAGGAGAATTAAATATCTTGTGATCTATTTTTAGTCGTCGATTAAAGTCGTTCAAAAATATTAAATTAAGAATATTTTTGTGTTGTTTAGTCCTTTTAAAAAATATATTGATTTGTAATTTTTACCTAAATCGATCAGTTTGTATATTGGCCAACATTGTGATCTGCTTTAGATTATAATAATAAGTATGAAAAAAGTAAAATCTCAACAGATAAATTTATTAAAAAGTTTGAACACATACTTCATAATATGTAGAAAGTAAATTTGCTGCTTAAAATAACTTATTTAAAATTTAATGCATATTAGAGTTTTTGGTGACGTATACTGTTTACGAATTGTGTTTATGTGTCTCATAAGACGGTTTTAAATACAAGAACTTAGCTGTAAAAAAAGCTTCAACTTACACGATGTTTAAATTGAAAAGTGCAATATGTCCATTGTTAGTTGCTACTGCTGATGCTTTTTCAAAGTAACCCAAAACTTTGTTTGTTGATCTAGTTTATTCTCAAACTTAGATTAACTTTACCGCTGAACTTCAGTTTATTTTGGTTATTTTAGTTTATTGTTGTAATCAAAATAATCTTTGGATATGTTTTTGAAGCATGGTCTACTTTATCTATTATTTGTTATTTTATCTCCTACAGCCAAATTCATGCCAAGTTGTGTTACTTTAAAACTATACTAATTCACACATCATATGAAATATACGTGAAACAAAAGCAAGAAATGGTTTTAAATGTTTATATTACGAGGAGTTTGTTTGTTTCATATATTTTGATAAATTTTGTCCTTAAACCTTGTTTGTCTTTAGTGAAGCTTAAGTTTTAAACTACAAGTAAATTTATGCTTTGCATCAATAGTTTTTAAGGTTTTATTACTGTAGTTTTTTAACATTATAACTTAATTAGTTAAAAACGAAATTGATATTAAGCAATCAAATTTTAATCTAATTATTAGTATTTATAAATGACACTAGTAAAAAGAGCAAAGGAACAAAAACTAGGCAAGTATGTGGCAATTGATCTTAAAACTATTTGAAACGTTAAATAACTGTTGAAATAAAGGATCATAAATTAGAGCAGAGTTTATATATACCCTTCGGCTGACTTACATAAAACCTTTTCTTTAATTGTTATCTTGATTAATGTGACTATATAGACCTAATAAGTACAAATATATACATAAACTTTTTTTTTCTTAATCCAATTTAGAAATAGTTTCAAAGAGATTTAAATACTTAATTGTATTTAGACTAATTTATTTAATGTCATAAATTAAAAGGTTACTTATCTACGTACAAAATTGTCAAATATTAAATAGTTTCATGTTGTTTAGTTCTTTGTTAAAAATTATTAAAATTTTAAATATTTCTCCTACGTTGATCAGATTGTTAGTATTGTGATTTAGTTAAATTATCAAAATTAGAATGAACTGCTTATTAAGTAAAAGCTCAATAGATATATTAGTTGCATAGTTTGACCATTCACTTTTTATAACTTTTCTACTGAAAATAAATAACTTGATAAAGTTTTAATGTGTTCTACAGCTTTCGCGATGGATTTTTACAAATTTCGTTAAATATCTAATAAGAAGTTTTACCAGTTTTAAATTACAATTACTAAAACATCAAAAAGGCACCAATCTATATGTAATTTAAATAAAGTATGCAATATGTCCATTGTTAGTTGCTACTGCACATGTTATTTCAAAGTAAACCGAAACCTTGATTGTTGATCTATTCAATTTGCAAACTTAGTTTAACTTTACTGCTTAACTTTGGTTTATTTTGGTTTACTATTGTAGTTTAAAGTATCAACTTTGAAAATACTTTTAGAATACGATCTACGTTTTCTGTTGTGCTCAATAGTTTAATACATAAATACATTTTTGTTTTAACTTTAAGTAACTATTTAAAAATTTTATTAGTAAATACTTCCAGTTGATTAGCTAAAAAAATGTCAACATGTTAAATTCAATATATAATTTGTATAAAAAAAAATTGTCTTAGTTATTTTATTATACCACAACTTTTTATTACTTACGGACCGAATTTATTATTTATTTACTTTTTGTGCCATCGTGTTTCTATAAATTTCAACATAAAAAGAAAAAAAATGAGCGTAATAAAAACACCGTTAAAAAAACACCAAAAAGTTAACTTAACATTGTTAATGGATTTATTAACAAAGGAGCTTAGTTTAAAGTGTTATGACAACGTAAGTTTAGTTAAAAATAATTAGTGAGTTTCACATGTGTGCTTTTTGAGTGAAAATTTGGGCCGTCATTTCGTAATGCCTAAGAAAAAAACAAAATAATTTAAATCTAGTGGTAATAAGAATCTAATTTCAATTACACTCTGAATTTCAGCAAATTAGTTCGGAAATTTGAATTAGTAATTAACCTATTTCGTTTCAAATAAGTATATTAAAACGGTATACTAACAATTCCTATCCGTGCACAATTCCAACCCAATTTGTTTTTTTCCTTCATTTACTTATATATGTACTTTTTAATTCTTTGTCTAATAATTTAATTTATATTTATTTCTTACTATCAATATTACCTCTAACCCTTACCCTTGGTCAGTATTTGATCGGGTTGGAACTGAGTGGTTTCCATTAAAAACTTGACAATGAATCAGTGCATTTAATAAATAAAGTAGCAAAAAAAATAGTTTATATTTATAAAAGGGAGAAAAAAAAATTGTCAAAATAACTTTAACGTAATTTTATTACATAGTCAATATATTTTTTTTATTTAGATAGTTTAAGTTACGACTTTTTTTTTAACAATTTAGAAATAGTTAAATCATAATTTTAACAACTAATTGTTAAACATTTTTATGAAATCTTGAAGTATTTTAGTTTATATTACCTTTTTTGGTGTTTAACCTAACACTTTTTATTGACTTTGTAGTAGAGTAACTTTAGTTGTAAACGTTTTTCTAAACTAAATTAATGCTTTATAAATATTTTACCTTTACTTCTTATTATTTAAACCAAGCACTTAATAGCCGTAAAAAATTATCATAGATGTATCTTACATTTTAAGTGTATCAAAAACAAAAAGTTTTATACAAACATTTAAACCTACATATTGTTTGTTTAAAATAAATCTATCTTAAGTGTTGTTATACCTTAAGAGTTTAGACAGTAATAACTTCTTTTAAAACAATTAAACCATGTTAAATATTTTTGTTAGACATTTTACTTATAAATAATATGGTCACATGATGTTTTGTATGTACCAGCTATTCAAAACAAAAATATACTTTAAATAAATCATTCGAGCAGTTATCAAATTGTGTAAAATGTTTAGTTCAAACTTTTCTTTTGTCTTTTATCAAATCAACTGCAGACAATGCAATTTTAAATTAAAAAACAACACTTATTATTTTTTTAACACCTGTTTACAGAATTGTTTATAAAATAAAAAAGTTCTTACAGCAGCAATACTTAGTACGATGATTGAGTTTTTTAAATGCTTTGTAATCTACATTACAGTTTATCAATGATCATTTGTTTATGTTTTCAAATCAGCTTTATTAAAAAAAAAAACTTAAAAAACTGTGAACAACTTGTATTGCTAGAAACACTGTAAATATTCTTTACTGACGACCAACATGTTTTCTAATGAAAAACTTAAATGAACTTGTTTCTTAGGTTGCGCAAAAATACAATTAATCGTACTATTGAAGTTTTAAAGTAGTTTACTGGCGTAGATGAATTTACATTTAATAAAATAATTTATTACAAAAGAAAGTTATTTAAGTTCAACAAAAATCACTACTGTGTTTAAAAAACAATTCTTTTATTCCCCTAAAAAATAAAATTATAGTAAGGATATATATTTATATTTTGAACTGTATAAGTAAAAAACTTTAAAATATGTTTTGCTTATTTATCGTGTTTACAGTGTATAAATAAGTTCTCACAGCAGCATTAAGTACAATGATTAAAATTTTTGAAATGTTTTGTAACCTACATTGCAGTTTATCAATGACTATTTGTTTATGTATTCTAATTACTTGTTTTAGTATAAAAGACTTAAAAAACTGTGAACAACTTTATAAAAAAAAATATAACTTGTATTGCTAACAACACTGTAAATGTTCTTTTCTGACAACCAACATGTTTTTTATAATAAAAAACTTAAATGAACTTGTTTCTTAGGTTGCGCAAAAGTACAATTAATCGTATTATTAAAAGCTTAAAATAGATTACTGGCGGAGACAAATTAACACTTAAGAAAAAAATTTATTACGAAAAACGATTATTTAAGCTAAATAAAAATCACTGTTATGGTTTAAAAAAGATGTTTTTATCCTATAAAAACCCAATTATAGTAAATATATGTATTTATATTTTAAACTTTATAAGTATAAAACTTAAAAATATGTTTTGCTCGCTAATCAGGTGCTGATAATCATATAAAAAGGTATGTGTTTAAAGGTTATAAACGGTGTAACTAAAAAATTGGTGATGTAACATAAGAATAATTTAATGTACATATAAAGTTTTATTTATTCAAAAGCTTTTTTTTTTTGTTCAAACTGTTTAAAGTCATTTTAGCACATTTACTAAAAACAATTGTAAAATTAGATAGTAAGAAAGTTAATACTTTTTTTCATGTCACATTAATAACCAATTTATTTCTTTAAAAAAAATTTTAGTTGTACTTAAGTTTTAATAAATGAAGTAGTATTCAAATGGACACTGATCTAATAACAAAGTTAAGAAAATTTAAAAAAGTAAAGTATTAAAGATACCATTTTTATTTTTTCGTAACTTATTTTTAAGTTTCTAAACCTTTTTATGATTATATATATTGATATATTGATTATATATATTGATATAATAGATTAAACATTAGCACATAAGAATTGCGAAAATTATTTTAATTTGTACTTTTATTTAAAAACTTCATTGGAAATCTTTTAACTTAACAGTTTTTTCATAATTTCTTTTTTTTTTCATTCCTAAAAAAATACTTTGTAAAAAAGCAATAAAAAAATTAACTTTAATATCAATAATGTATTAAAACTATCAAACCGCATTTCAAATAATTCATAATTTATATATAAATTCATAGGCTAATAAAAACTAAACACTGTTTTTGTTTTTGCAGAACTGAAATACAAAAAGGAAGCTCTGAAATTGTTTTATCTAATCATATACTAAATTGTAATGCTTATGTACAATTAGGCTTAAGTTAGTTATTTTCTAATTAAAATAAACTAATAGTCTTTTAAAGTAATTACTGACTAACATACACGAAAAAATAAGTATACCGAAAAAGGTAAAACTAATTTTACTGATCTAACCTTGCACATTTTGCTTTTAAGATGGAAATCTTGACAATTGTTGACAAAAAGTAATATGCAAGCGAGATACAATTTTTTTTTCAATTTTCAAGTACATTAGTAGTATTAACTAAAACTCGTTTTGAATAGCAAAACATGCACAAAGTAAAACATTTATGTTTAATGAAAAATATAACAGCTGCCTGAGAAGATGTAGGGGAATTGACTACGCGTAATTATTAATAGAATAAGGAATTGATAAATTATGTTGTAAAATACATTTCAGTTTAGTATTTTTTATTTTAAGAATGGTAGTATGTCTAAAAAAACTTCCAAGCGGCTAGATGAAATAAGATATTATAAGGAGAACAGTTTATTTCAACATTATATACAGTTAAAGTTGAGAACTTTTTTTAAAGTTAACAAATTGCTTGTGTTATGTTTACTTCTACAATCTGTAATATACGCCATAGTCATTCGACGTGTTACAAAAACAAAGCTACTAAAATGCGGGTTGTTCAATGAAAAACTGATGGAGAAAGCTAAAAAATATTGAACAAAACCACTTGGACCAATGTTATATTCTAAAAATTTAGTATACTAAAACAATCAAAGGTAATAGAAATATTTAATCTTGAACGACTTTTAGATAGATTTGTAAAACAATAAAACAATGTTCTTTTTTTCTTTCTACAAAAATAGTTTAGCTTGTTTTTTTTAACTTTAATTAGTCTTCTATATTTTCTAAACAATAAAATCGCTTTTCACGGATATTACATTAAAACGCTACAATGATTAATATGATTAGAAAACCTTTAAGAACTATTTGCATTAATATTCATAACATTTAATATGTACTACTTACAAACAGTATTACAATTTAGCATCAGACTAGCCGTTTAATTAACTTAATTAGTTTAAACCTTTTTGAAGTTAAAGCATATGACCGAGCCTTTAAAAATTTATTATTAAAGATTAAGTTATATGTAAGCCTTGTTTGATGTGTTATTTTTTTTGCATTTTAGTAAAGTTTAAAACTGTTTTGAACCTATCTTCATGTACAATACATTTAGTTAATTTACATTTGTTTTCTAGTTCTTCTTTTTTAAATATTTTTAGAAGAGATGTATCTTTCTACTTTTCCTCTGTCTTTTTGTTAGAAGAAGACCCTACCCTTCCTTTACAAAAAATGAACAACCCATCAAAATTTAGACTTGTCTCAAAACTATTGTTGTTTTTGAAAATAAGTAATAAAGCAAATTAAAAACTAAAAAATAACCAGTTTTTAAGAAAAGGGTCTCTAAGGGCTAAAATGAATCTTTTTTTATCACTTAAAAAAGTTAAATATGTTTACCATAACATTTTCACAAGATCGTTACATTTCTTTTAAATATATTTCAAAATATTGTATACTTTTTAGAATATTAAGTAAAAGTTTACATTTAAAATATTATTTTGACATATTATTTGTTTTTGTTGAAAAAAAATTACGTTTAGATATATTGAAATCAAGCTTCTGTCTATTAAGATTCGCCTGTGCAAAGTATAAATTGTAATTTTCAAAACTTAGTTCTAAATTTAAAAGTAAATGTTTTAAGGTTTAAATATATATCTAACATTTATTGTAGACAGCTTTACTTATGAATAACTAGCATCTACAAAGAACAATATTTTGTTTCTAAAACTTGTATAGAAAAAATACGTTACCTTGTTATACATTATCATATAAGTTGCGTGTTTAGATTTTAACTTTATGCTTGATGATTAATTATTAAAAGTTATAAGCTACGAAAATTATTTTTATCTACTTCATGAGAACTTTATAGAACTGTGTTATTAGTTTAACATAAAGAAACAACGTAAGTTTTCAAAACAAACTAAAACCTATAAAGCTACAGTTTTATTTTAAAGACAAGGGTCGGAAGTTAGCACAGTGTTAGTAATGGATTTACTGTAGATAATATTTCAAGGAAAAATTTCAAATTTAAAAAGCAAAAAGAAAATATGCAAAAAGATAACAAAGTGATTATCTAATGAGTTTTTGTTAAAAAATAAACTAAGAGTAAACATTTATGATAGTAAAAATCAATGCTGTTTTAAAGCTAAAATACGTCATACACCGATTTAATTTTTATCAATATAAAACAAAAGCTTGTATACCGTCAGTTTGAATAGATAATTCCTCTTTTTACTTTACTATTTCTAATGAGAAAAATACACTGAACAGATTTAACATTTATTTATATTTTTAACAGCTTTTTATTGAGAAAAAGTCAAATTTTTTTATAGTTTTTTTGATGTACAATTTAACCAAAACCGTCTTGCTTTAAGTTCATACTGTACATTAATTTAATGTGTGTATGCAAACTTAATAAAAGCTAATAAAAAAAATATAAGCAGTAAAATATAGTATTTAATTTTTGGTGTATCTAAAAGACTGTCATAATAATTCTCAATAAATGTTTTAAAATTTGTTGATAAAGACGAATTAATTAAATTTAAAACTTATGATGTTGATAAGATAATGCTTTTGAGTTTATCACTATATGTAAAAATTATATACAATAAAAGAGTGTTACACAACCTTTTTTATACTTTGATTTTTTTATTTTATTGACTACACACAATCAAAAGCATTTTAATACTCACTTTAAAATTAAATTACATTTTGAAGGAAATTAATAAACAGTGACGCATATAACAAGACTATTTACTTAACTAGTTACTTGTGCATTAAAATAAGTTTGTTGCAGCAAATTTTGTGACTTTGCAATATTTCGTTGTCAGTTTATTACCGCTTAATTGTCAGATTATTTTTAGATTTAAGTCCTTTGAACTTCCAGTTAGTACACTAAATAACATTTTAGCAGGAAGCTGTTGCTTTAAAAAAAAGTTATGTCTTCAGGCTATTTGCTACGACAAAATTAAAATGATTGTCAGACAGTTATATTTTAACACCTTTGAGGTAGCTTAGCTCGTATCAAGAAATTTTTGTTGTTTATTTTTACGTTTATTTAGAGTTATTTGTGTAAAATATTTTTTGTTTAAAACTTTTACAAGGGCGAAAACGTAGTTTAGAATATTAGAAAATGCTGTAAATTAGTTAATTAATTTTGTAGAACAGTAGGTAAATGGTTTGTAAAAAATTTAAAAAGTGTTGAACAAAAAAAGCTAGTGTAAATTTTTTAAATTTTAAATAAACTTTTGTGCTTTTATTTAAAGCCTTTTGATACAGTTCAACTAAATTCGTTTCGTATAATAACATAATGAATTTGAAATGATGATAAATAAAAGTAATATTTTTGATAGTCGTATATCAACTACTATCATGATATTTTTTTTAAGTTTGTATTACAATGTATAACAATCTTACTTGTTTAATTTATTTTTTTTATTTTTTAATATTTAAGTATAAACCGTAAAAATATGATTCCCAATTACTGTTTAATAAAAGAAACTTTTTTTTAATCTAAATTTTTTTAGAAATTAAACTCGACTAATTTAAAAATAAACTGTTTAAAACATGTTAGACAACACACACTAAGTTTAACAGTTCCGAAAATATAAAGATACAGTATTTATGTACTAGATACAGTATATAATATTTAGAATAGTCCACATAGAACTAGCATCAAAAACATTTCTGCCACAAAATATGTTATGCAATAGTTTGGAGGTTTCAAACGAAATCAATCAAAAATATTTGTACGCGTATTTGTAGTCTAGAAGCTACTTGAATTTTTCTGTATGCTAAAAGTTTTATACTGACTCAATTTAAGCACAATTCATTACAATTTTACTATTTGCTTTTTGGTATAATTTAAAAAAAACTCTCAGAAATTTTATACTGAAACGACAATAAACTTATTTGCGGTGAGACTTTGGATGCTATCGGTTTTTTTTTGTAGTTTTTCTATAATTGTTTATTACAGTGATAAGTTTAGTTTGAAGTTAAATATTTCATACAAAATTGAGAATAGTAATAAAATGGAATAACAAATTAATACGTAAAATTAAACCAAGAATTTAAGCTAGATTTTAGCTTTAAATATGCAAAGTTGTTGAAATAACCAAATACAGTAACACATCAAAACTGTTCTAAGCTGGATTATTTTTATGTTATAGTGCTAATAGCAAAACCAGAACAGTTATCAAAAATGTTTAACAATATTTAGAGTCACTGTACATAAAGGTTTTCATAAAGTTATTTTTTACAAACTTATTTAAAAAAGATAAAAAAATACATATCATAAATAATTAATTTGTTATTCAGCTAAATTTGTCGTGAAACTGAAAATTTTTTGATTTTAATTTTAATTAAGATTTTAAAATAATAATATTTTTACTTTGTTTCATGTTTGGTAAAGCTGTAAGCACATTACAGTTCTTCTCTATTTATAAGATTAAAAAGGAATTGAAAAATGGTCAGTTACTTATAAGTTACTAAAAATATAATTTGAAAGCTTTCTTGAAAATTACCCACTTTTTGTTTGCTTAAATTGAAGTTATTATTATACATAAGATATCAAAGCTAAACCAATAAACAAATTGCATTTTTTACAAGTATTACTGATTGTATGTTTAGTTATGTATAAAACTAAACTTTAGTAAAAACAGCAAAAGCTTATTTAGATAGAACTTTAAATTTTTTAATTTTTCTTACCTTTAAAACCAAAAAAAATGAGCAACATTTTAGACTCATAAAAAATATTTGCAAAACTCTGTAGAAATTTTTCGTTAGTTGTTCGAATATGTTAAGAAAGTGATAGGTATTGACACGTTTACATTAAAAAAAAAATTTAGCCTTACTTAAGTAATTAACGTAAAGTTATTTTATTTAATATTTAGTACGAATAAACATTTATAACGTAAGTTTTACAACCGCTGCTTACCGCTTGTGTTGTTATATAAAAAGTGTTTGTTAATTTGTCAAAGCTTTCGATTAAGTTCAAGTGCACACTGAATTGTGCTTATCAGTTTGTAGCAACTTTAATTTATTTTATAAAGTACATGTTTGTTTAAAAGTGAATGTAAAATAAATTAGCTAGTTAGTTTTATTATTATACAAAGGATATTTACTTTGTTAATAGGAAATAGTTAACTGTATGATAATTAAAACTTTGAATTAGTTGTTAAAAACAATGCAATGTTGTACTGGTGATAATTGTATTGTAACAAAGCGTTCACATTCACCTACTTTCCAACATAACTGTTGTTCAGGCAGTTAAAAAATGTAAATAGCCTACTATTATGGAAACCGAATTTTTCTCTCGTGTAACGCTTCGCATACGTTTCGTTTGCCAAGCGAAGAGATATCAAAACTCACATAAAATATTTCACCAGATTTTGTGAGAAAAAGTTTTTGTGACACTCTTTTTGTCAAACACATAGGTGAAAACACTTAGTGAGCAAACTTTTATAAATCAGATTATTAGATAGCACTTTTTTTTGCAAAAATCAAGTATACAGGATTCAGTATTATAGAATTTCAATTATTTTTTTTAGTTGTAACTTTATTTGAAAATTTAAATATAAAGCTACCAGTCGATGTTTAAGCGTTGATTAAAACAGAGGTTTTTTAAATTCTTTTATTTATAGTTACACTTTTAGTTATATATTTTCTTCTATGAATAATGAAAAAAAAAACTCAAGTTTAAAAAGCAAAAAAAAAACAGTAATTTTATGTTAATAATGAGTACGTCCTGTTTTGTTTATTTCAATACAAAACTGTTGTATTTTTTTTAAAGCACATTATTTTATAGCAAGTTTTATTTTTAAGTAAAAAAGTTCAACTTTAAAACAAACAAAACTTTACAAGTGTTTTAGCTACACAATTAGTTCATTTTATTAATCATGTCAATTTAATGTTTTGGACGTTTTTGCAAACAGGACGTTAAAAAGTGTTTAAACTATATTTTTAAATTTGTGCTAAAGCTATTGTGCAAGTTTTTTATGTACGTAAAGAAATATCTATTAAGCGCTACTTACTTTTTGTGAAAACTATAAGTAAGCCTTAAGTACTGTTATTAGTTTTAATCATAAACTTAGCTTATATAAACTTAAAAGGCAACAGTGTAAAAAATAAGATATCTCAGCAGTCTTAAATTTTTATAACTACAAAAACAATGAACATTTCGTTTGAAAACGCGACACTGAAGGTAGACCTGTCCACCGGCGCTTTCTCACTGAGAGACTTCGCGTTTCAGGCTTGCAACCAGGTAGTCGCAACCTACATCCTACTCACCTCCTTGGTGTACCAGCTCACGACGGAGCGGCACAAAACAAAGTCGAAGGAGAACAAGATTTTAAACATACTGTGCGTCTTCAACGTGCTGTGCGCTTTCGTCTGCGTCTCCAAGGACCTTCCCGTTTTGTACATGGACAACAAGCCCGGTCTCTTCTGCGACCTGGTGGTCAGCATTCTGGGCGGCGGCCCCTACTTCCTCGGGTTGCTGACGGCGTTCGGCATGCTGTGGTACCGGCAGTACAAGCTCTACTCCTCCCCCGTGCTGAAACCTTTCGACGGGTTCAAGCTGGCGAACTGCTTCCTGCTGGGCTGCTTCGTCGTCCTGGTGCTCGCCTGCACCGTCGTCTTCCTGTACGACTCGGACTGGGCGCAGGTGAACTCGACGTGCGTGCAGGTGTTCACCGGGAGGATCGACAGCAGCGCGGTGCTCGCCTCCTACTGCGCCGTCACCGTGTTCTGCCAGTGCGTGCTGTTCGCGTTCATCGCGCACCCGGTCGCCTGCCGCGAGCACATCAACCGCAAGGTGGGCGCCGACCTCAACAGGATGGTCAGGAGGCTGCTCGCGTGCACGGTCGGCTGCTGCCTGAGCTCGCTCCAACTGAACGTGTTCCTCATGCTGGTCACCACCGGCCGGCTGTACCTGTACTGGCCCAACTTCGCCGGCTTGGACCTGGTCGTCACCGCGCTGTGCGTCACCGGCACGTTCGCCAACTGGCGGGAGCGGCTGTTCCCGTTTTGCGGGAGGAGGAGGCCGGAGACGAGGGGGACCGTTGTGGTCAGGAGGGACTTTCGGAGCGGGGTGGCTTGAAAGTGATGAGGTGGAAATGTGGAAAAAAAAATTGTAGGTTGTTAGTGGATGAGTATTTTACAGTAGTTAAGGTTATTGTATTTAATTTGCCTACCAAATTTTCTTACTAATTTAAATTATAGGTACAATGGACTCGTTTGTTTAGAAAACCGCATTTTATGAATTAATAGTAAATTTGTAGGTTTATACAGTATGCTGTTATATATCAAAGTTGTTGTATAGTGCTCTTGCTCTGTATTGAAAAACTATATTTCTATTTTTGTAAGTTAACGTTTATTTAAGAAAATACTTTTGTTTAGTTTGATTTTATATTTTTATTCCAAACGTACTTACAAAATTGTTTTATACTGATTCTAAAATAAGTTTTTTAAACTCTAAAGTAATTAACTTTGACTGCCATTAGAAAAAAAGTTATACTTTATCTTCTACTTCATAAATCCGTATAAGATGTTTTAAACCATGTTTGTCTTAAAAAAAGCAATTTATGTTTCAGTTTTTTACTGTTTCTAAGGTGTATTTTATTTGTTTTTTTGTAAATTGTTTGAAGCTTGTGATGGATGCAATATTTAGTAAATTACCTACTTTACATAGTTTTGAATAGTTAATGTTTAAAAAATAATACAAACTGTCAGTTTATTCAAAATGTTGCGACTAAATTTTGCTTATAGCTTTATTGCAAGTTTGAAAATAGTGTAAGAAAACTAATATTTTAGAACTTGTTGAAATTGTTTTAATACTATTAAAAATTAAATAATACATTACAACTAATTTGTTTAAACTTAAAGGAACTGTTTAACAAGCAAACTAGTTAACTTTTGACGATGTTTTGTAAAAATCAAAATAGTAGAAAAATTTTTATGCTGATCATTCTTAGTAAATAATACGTGTATTCTTTTTAACATTAGTCGCTTTTATATTGTTTACTATGTTTTTAACATTAGCTTTCTTTTTAACTTTGATAATAACAATTTTAGTAAACATAATCAAAAAGTAACCTTTAAGTCTATGCTGTTTCTAAATTACGCTGAGTTATTTTTCTTTCATCAACTTTATCTAGTTAATTAAACCTATATATATATATACAATATATTTTGTAATGTTTTGAATATATAATGATTGTATGTATTTTCATTTACAAACTTATAAAGCGTTTAAAACAACTTAAACAATAACAATTTGAATAACAAAATTTCAAATAAAGAATGTTTTTTAGCTGTCTAGTTTCATACAGCAGAGTGCATCAAGCATTATATGCATTTTTATAACATCAATAAACATTTATAATTAATAAACTAATTGGCTAATATATTGCTAACGTCAATAAACAGTTTGACAGTCAAAGATATTGAACTTATCAACTCTTAACTTTAGCGAGTCATTTCTTTAATTAAAGATTCTTTTAAGCGTTTGATAATTCTCGTAATATTTACATTCTTAATTCGCATAAATATTTGTCAAGAAAACAATGTTTATGCATCAATAATGATAAGCAAAATGTTAATGTAGCTAGTCTTATCTTTTTATTTTGGTTGCTTATATTTTTAAATTCATAAAGCTTTGTTAAACATATTTTGTGGAAAACTTAACTTGATAACTTTTTTATTTTATTTTAAATTTTATAAAACTTTCTAGATAAAGGAAAAATAAGAAATAGTCGTGAAAATAAATATACAAAAAGTTTTCATTTAAAAATAAGTTGACTTCTCACACTAAATAGTTACTTTTACAAGTAATTGAAAAATTTTGAAGGTTTTTTTTTGTATCGCTAAACCTAAAATATTTTTGAGCAAAATTTAGATATTAAACGAAAAGTTATTAAAACACTTCTACATTGATTTAAAGTTATTGATCGATGGTATCTTATTAACAATTGTCATTACAAAGCGTACAAATATCAAAGTTTTTTTTTTTTAACTAAAAAAAGTGCACTTTCATACTAAGTATTATACTCTTTTAGCGTACATTAAAATGTAAATAATATGTAAACTAAGCATTTTTTAATTTATTCAATACTCAACTCTGCATAACAAACTGAAAAAAATATTAGTGTCCTTGAGCAGTTATAATTTGTAGAAACTTTGGTTTTTGAAAGTCGTATAACCGCCATACAAATCAAATCGTGTTAATATATTACTGTCAGTTTAAATCAAAGTATTTTAAGTTATAATTTTCCCAAAGACATTGATAAGCTTATCTATAAATAACTAGTTCTTCTACAAATCTCATTACTAATATATTTAGGTATTAATGCTTGCTATAAATAGAATTTTGAAAGCTTCAAAATCACAACAACGACCTTTACTTATATTTCAAGTTTTATTTTAGTTTAGTTTATTTTCATTAATTTAATTTGGAATTTAGTCAATAAGTGTCAGTTTACTCTGATAAGTAGATAAATTCAATTTAATGCACATCTTTAAATGATTTTTTATTCTTAACTTGATACTATTGTGTTACAGATTGTTTGAAAGTAATTTTATTATTTTGTTTGTTAGTTAGTCTACTTTAAACAAACTATAATAGGTTACATAAGTTTATAATTTACTTGGTAAAAGACTTACCGAACTAATAAGTGTTTTTCTTTGGTTAAAAACTCACTAGAAATCTTTGTGAACACATTTTGTGAACAGACTTTGTGATAACATTTTAAATTTTATCAGTAAAAGTATTAAAGCAAATGTAAAACTGTCCATAACTAATATACGTTTTCTTTTTATCAAGCTCAAACTTTGAAAAAGTAAAATTTTATGTTTAAGAATAGTAGAATAAACCACAAAAATATTTCCAATTACTTAAATAATACTTAATATTACTAACTTAAAACATAATAATACTTAAAACATACATAACAGTTGCGAAAACAGTCGTACATTAAAACTTAGTGAGCAAAATAGTAGTAAAAAATCAATTACTTATTAGTTTTCAAAAGCATTGTTCATATATTTATTTTTCTATTTAAAAAAACTGAAATTATGTTAATTATAAATATAAGTTTTCAGTATACCGTAGTACTAATCATAAAAGTATTTTACAATAAAATTTTAATACTGTAATCAGTTTTAAATTTGCGATCACCATCGAAACGACTTTAAGTTAAATATATGGTTTTAAACTTTATAAAAATGCAAATGAAAAACATTTTTTTAATAACCATATCCTTAAAAATATGCCTGACTTAATCTACTTACCTTACATCTAACAAAAAATATATGTATACTTTACATACAAGTTTATTGCAAAATCCAAAATAAAAAAGATTAAGAACATACGTTTCAAGTAGAGTTTTGCATGAAACGTATGTGCTCAGTTTACAAATTTTTCATTTTCTAACAAACTTATTCAAAAGCCCCTTCAAGTAAGTTCAGTACACAACGCAAAAACTTATTTATTCAACTTAATTTAAGTTGTAACTGTTTTCTTTTTATGATTTTGACATGTTTTTCTAGATTTTTTATTTAGAACACTGGTGAAGTCATTAATCGAAAATTAGTTTGCTAAAAATCCAATTAACTAAGTAAAAATTAAAATTAGGTTTATCAACGAATACATTTCTAATTAAATGTTTGTTATAGAGTGAAAAATTGTTTGATAAGAGGGTCATTTGTAAAAATTGTGTATATAGGTTACTTATATTTTTTACATAAAACGAAGTAAAACTTAAAAAACTAGTAAAGTATAAAACAACTGTATAACTGTTTAACTAAATTTCATTAAAGTTCAACAAAAATTAGTGGAAATAAATGGTTTATAGGAAAATGTTTGATATAAAAATTTTTTGTTACTGGCTTAAATGTTGGTATATTTTATGACGCTGGTATATTCATAACAGATAAGTATAAACTATTTTTTTTCGGACAAGCTTTACTACGCTGTTTAGTTTTACTAGATTAATATTTTATAGAACTTCTTTTATTTACTTTACTTTTTTTTTAGTTAAACTATGTTATAACCAATTTTAGAGAATTGCATCTTTAATAAAAGTAAAAAAGATAAAAAAAACTATATATTTGAAATTAGGTAATTAAAAACAAAAAGATTATAGCATAGAACTAAAAGCAATATTTCAGTTTTGCATACTTCCATCAAAAGTATACAGTATAAAATGTAAAGTTGTTGCTTATAAACGTTACATACGATGCAGATTGTTTAAGTCATGTAAGTTATAACTTTGATTCAATGCTAATGCTTTGAGTTTTAAAACAATTATGTTCAAAGTAAGTTCTTAAGTTTACACGTTATAATAACTTTTCTTACACTGCCTTGTCTTTACAAAATGATCTTTTCTACACATTTTTTATTTACTTCAAGATAATAGAATAAGAACTTTTAACAACAATTGTTTAGTCTTATTTATGTGGAAGATTTATGTATGTTTTACAATAAACAACGATCCTAGGTTATTTTATATGCATTTTATAGTAACCATTGCCTAGTTTAAAGTTCATTAAAAAATCCACGTAAATACTACTGAACTATTTAAGGCGGAACGGGTCTAAATTGCGCGAAGACAAAATTGCACGAGGTTACTAAATTGCACGTGGGGACTAAATTGCACGAGAACAAAGTTGCACGAGTGTACAAAATTGCACGAAGATACTTTTGCACGAAGACTAGTTTGCACGCGGGCACAAATTGCACGAGGGGACAAAATTGCACGAAGACTATTTTGCACGGAAGCTCAATTTTGCACGAGTTACAGTTTTGCACGGAAGGTCAATTTTGCACGACAGACAGTTTTGCACGGAGGGTCAATTTCGCACAAAAAAGTAATAACTTAAAATAAATAAAGAAAAAATATATTAAAACCTTTATATTTTATAAAAAAATAATAATCATGTATTAGTGTAATTAATTCAATTTGATTGAGTTTAATTAATTTTTTTTTTTTTTATTTATTTAATTTTTTTTTTTAATTGAAACTAATTTTTTTGTGTTTAGAAACTAATATAAATTTAAAAAGTCTTTAATAAAAATAAAACTAGTATTTTATTTAAATAAAAATATTCCTTGTTAAAGAATAAACATGTATTGATGTAAAATTGACCCTCCGTGCTTAATTGTCACTCGTGCAAAAATGGCCCTTCGTGCAAAAGTGTCTGCGTGCAAAATTGTCTGATCGTGCAAAAATATACCCACGTGCAAAAGTGTCTTCGTGCAAAAGTGAACCTTCGTGCAATTTTGTCTACGTGCAATTTTATCTTTGTGCAATTTTGTGCTCTCGTGCAAATTAGTCTTAGTGCAAAAGTATCTTCGTGCAATTTTGTGTTTTCGTGCAATTTAGTCCCCTCGTGCAATTTTGTACGCTCGCGCAATTTAGACAGCTACCCATTTAAAAAAGTCGTTTTTTAAATAATTGTTTTCAATAAGATAAGATTTTTGTACATTTTTATAGCTTTCTTTAGTTTAAATTTAAGTTTAGCCATATATTCTAAGAGTTAATGTACTTATATTTTTTAAATAGTCAATGCAGTTATACGTGTTTTAGCATTAAACTATTAATTGTTAATGAATTTTCTATCTATACCTAATAAATACCATATGCTAAAGTTTTTTATCCGGTTACTTTTATCGATTTAAATTAATAATATTCAACTTTCATAGCTTTGTTTTGTTTATTTTAAAATATTTTAGTCTATTTACGGTCATATAACCTTTGCAATAAACTTTTCTAATAAAGCGTAAATGTTGAACTTATTAAATAAATAGGAATCAATTAATACTAATAACTTGTTATATAATACTTAAATTATGCGCAATTTGTTTTTAAAATGTTATAAGTTAAGTTTGGTTGTGTTTAAATGTCTAGTACTAACTGGTAGTTTAATTAAACTAGATCAGTGTATACAACAACAAACTTTGTGGTAGGAATATAAATAAATCGATTGCATAACAAGTTTTCTTTTTATAAAAAGTACTTTTAAGTTTTATTTTCCTACTGTTAATAACCGTTTGTTCTAAATTTAAAATAAAGCAGTTTGGTAACTATAAAGTAACATTTTAATTTCAAGCTAGTTGAAACAAAAGCAACTAAGTCAATAGAGTTAAGTAACAAATTAATTGCATAAAAACTTTGAAAATCCGTAAAACATAGACGTTATTCAAAACAAAAAGGAAACATAGTAAGTGAATACCAAATAACAATGCTTTGTATTTTGTTTTTATAAAACAAATAAAAGTATACTTTCAACTTCAAACATGCTTATCAAATAAAAAAACAACGAGTAAAAGGCTACTAATTTAGTTAAATAAAAATTAAGACTAGCTAACTTTCTTAAATTCGGTTAGCTAATTTTATTATTTTTATTCTTTAAAAGCATACTTGAAAAATATTCTTAATAGTTATTGATATATAGGTTTAACAAATATTCTAACTTTTTTCGTGTAGTTTTATATGATTTATTTCATAACTGTTCTACTAAATTTTAAATTTTATTTTCACGTTTGTAAATTTAAGCTACATATCACAGTTAAGAAAATTTGAAGACACAAAGCAATAAAATTTATAAATAAAAATTTAAGTTTAAATATTGTAACTTAAATTAAATGCTAAACATTAAAAAACAAAATAACTATTGTCTGTATATGTATTGTAAATAGTCTAAACAAAAATAACTTTTACTTTAATAGTCTTTGAAGTTTCTCCACTTTACTTGTTTTCTGTAAAATTAGTTTAAATAAAAAAAGGTTGAACAGTCTGCTTTACGCATTAGCTTTAATAAAACTGAATTTTACTTATTATTTTTGATAATCTTTAAAAACCAAACAAACAAACAAACAAAAAACCAAAGTGTATAAAACAAGCACAAGTTACAACTACCAGCTACTATCAGAAAATACAATTATTTGAGCAAGAAACAAATAATTTAGTAGCTATTTTATTATAATAATATTTAGAAAATAATAGTATATCACTTATAATACCTATTCAATTGATAATAAACGTTTAGAATTTTTTTTTACTTTAATAAAACTTATATTGTTAAAACAGACTAAATAATTATAACACCAAGGAATACTTTTAAAATTTAATACTTCTAAAACCTGTTAATTTCTAAAAATTTCTATTAAATCCATTTTAAATTATTCAAACAAGCTACCAAAGACAAACGAAAAGTTAAACACACAAATTGAAAAATCTATACAACAAAAATTTGTATTGATTTATTTCGCAATTGAAGGTAAAATAAACAAAACCAGAGTAAATAAAAAAAACTTACTTCAAAGGACATTAAGATAACACGTAATAATTTAAATTAAGTCGATATTGCATAGAGCTTTCAATAAAAAAACATTACTAATAAAAATAATTTAAACAACTTTAGTTTGGAAAACAGTTCGCTAAAAATTAATATCTAAGTTATAAAAATCAAGTTCTAACACTTAACTTTTTTTTTAATTAAATTTATTCTGGTAACTAGCTCATTGATGGTAAACTTTGAAAACTTAAAACTAGTTTCCAACCAAAAAATATTTAGAAAAAGTTTATTTAGGGAATAGGGGGCTGTCTTTTCTCAACTCGACATCCCTAGTACATGTATGTTGCCATGGTAACGACGAATTCATAGTATTCCAGGGGTTTCTGAACTTGGCAACCAGATTTTTTGACAGGTGCTGCACCATCTGCTTACCGACGAAGTTGACTACGTCATCGCTTGAACAAGTTACTTTGTGACGTAATACTCCTAAAGCATTATTACTCATTAATTTTAAATGTTTAATGTTCAATTACTTTAACTAAAATGTTCTTTACAATATTAATAACTCAAACTGCAAAAAGTAAACGTCATATAAATGAGTTTGAAAATATTTGTTTTGGGCTAATAAAGAAAGCTTTATGAACAAACAGAGATTTTAAGTTATTATAAAAATACTGTTTAAAAATTGTAAAGTTATTTAAAGGTAAACTTAATTTAAAAAAAAGGTTGCTGTTTTGTTAAAAAATAATGTTATTTAACTTAATTACATTGGACTCTTTATAAATTTTTACAAATTACTTTTTATAACTTTACAAACATTTTTTTGGCTGAAAGTTTTTCAAGGTAAAGGTGATGTGATAAATGTTCAATTTTTTTTTCAATATGCTAAAAAAAAAAGTTATTTAGTTTTAAGGTTCATAAAAAGTCAAATAAAACCTAACATAATTACCTTAACATATATAAACTATACCAAACATTAATCAAGTTTAGCAACACCGACAATAACTTCTTATGAAGCTTATCTGAAGACAAGTTTAAAGAAAAAAAGTCTAACCGGTGATAAAAACGTCTTCAATATAAAAGTCGCCCTTTTCGATGATTTTTGCAGCGCAAACTAATTTTTCGACCATTTTCAGGCTCAAAGACCACATGCCTCCGTGGCAGTAGGTCGGGTAAAATTTTTCGCTGTACATGGCTTCAGATATATACCTGTTATATTCATTAATTGTATTTTATTGACTTGGTTACATAGAAGTAATATTAGTTTAATCGAGTTTAACTTTAAGTTTTACTTTTGTTGTATCAATTTGTAATTATTATAGGTTTTATAAATCTGATATACTTAAACTGCATTTAAAAAAATAATAGTTGTAATTGTTATAAAACCTATAGTAGACTCCTTGCTCCATTTAAAGAAGAGTCTATAATAGTATTTTTGCGTTTAACGAACAAAACTGTATAACTGTTAAATAAATATCTCGTTTTAGTACAAACATATAAGTAGCTACATTTTATATTTTAACTTGAAATTTCCTCAAAAAAATTTTGAAATCAGTTTTATATAGTCTACAAGTTGTCGTTTTTAAATTAACAGATTGAAATGTTAATCTAAGACTGTGATATTAAGTAATCAACATTTAATAAATTGTTTAAAATTTATCAACATATTAGCGATGTCTACTTTATAAATTGAAGTGTAAAGTTAGTTGATATTAAAAAAATCTATATGGTTTATAAACTATTTTTTCGATTAAGTATTCTTTGCTTCATACTTTTTATGGCAATATTATTTTTTGTATTAAGTAATCAACTGGTTATTTTCTTAAGCAGCTTCATTCAAATTCAGTATGTCAGTTGTAAAAACTAGAACTTTAACTAGTTCAAAAATTAATCTAATGTAAAAAAGATCGTGAAAATTTAAGTAGCTTTGTTTATAACCTATTGTTTACCACCCGAAAACACAACTAAAGTTCAAATTTAACTATTTTCTACTTTTAATGTAGATGTAGTTCGAAAAATATTTTCAATAAACTAAATGAAACAATCTAAAAATTAAACTAGTTACTAAAATGAAAGACTAAAGCTAACACACTAATGCTACGTTTGCAATTTTATTCAAAGATCTGCTTGAAAACATTTAACAAAACTATCAATTTCAAGTTAAAAATTCTTATATTAAAAATATTTGTTTTAAACTAAGGCAGTTAATAAGTTTTATTTCTTATTTTTTTGATACAGAAACGCATTTTGATAATCCGTTTAAGATTAAACTTCGTAACTTACTACATTTTTGATAAATACACAACATTTCATATACCCTATTAATTTTTAGACTACAAAAATGCTTCGTATCGCTCATTAATTTATAGCTATTTTTTTACAAAGATTTAATAGAACAAAAGTATTAAAGCTCATAGCTTTAAAGTAATGTTAAAAATAATAATTCAAACCACTTAGACCTATTTATTAATAATTTAATTTAGATGCTCATTTGTATTAGTAATTTAAAATCAAGTGTTTGCTGTTTTAACAGAACACTACATTACTGTTAGTAAGTCTCATTAGAATTTAAAATTCAAAATAAAATTCAAAGTTAAAAAAAAATCAATAAGACTAAAATAAAATAAATAAAAATTAAAACCATTTAGAATGTTTTATTCTTATTGTTCTCCCATTGTTAGTTTTTCTGAACCCGCAGAATATTTTGTTTCCATTTTCTCCAGAATGCAGGTCTTTGAAAGCGGTGTTAACGTTCATTACATTCATCAGGCAGTCGTCGTCTGTCACTGTCACCCAATCAGCTTCGAGATTTTGATCGCTCAACCAATTGAAACCCGATAACACCTATGATACTTATGTCAACTTTTAAAACAAAGAGTTATATTTTATAAAAATTTGTTTTAAAACTTATAAATTTTTAGCGTAAAAATATAGAAAAAAAATTTTTATGATTTTTTAGATCGACTAATAGAAAACATCCTACGTTGACTTAAAGTTTTACTAGATTTGTAGCTTAATTTCAAAGTACTTTAGTTTTACTTTTTCTGTTATATGTCTTATAAATTTATTGTTTTAAATATTTAGTGCTTTTTCATTCCTTTAATTTTATTTTAAAGCACAAAAAATTACACTAGCAATTTCGATGTTACTTGTTTGTAAATCTGTTTTAAATTTTCATTAGTTATTTTCAATTCCATAAAAAAAAACTGTTTTATCATTGCAATTTACATAAAGTTATAATACTGATTTATTAAATTTACAATAAAATATCCAAAGTTTAACTAAATTCACGTTAACATTAAAATAAGCTACATATTTTTATTAACTTTTGTTGGTAGAGCATGGTAGTTGTCTAAGAACTCACACTGAAGAATGTCACCGTATTGTTTATTTTCTTCTTTCAAAGAACTTTGCATTAATTCGTAGCTATCATTTTTAATTTGCTCTCCTACAACGAATATAACGGAATATTGGACATTGTACAGCCTAATGAATTTTCATAGTTTTAGTTTTGATTGTGAACAAAAATACAAAGGTGCTAAAAACAAATTTTGATTACTGGAAATGCAAACATATACAGCAAGTTTTTTGTAATTTAAAATTGTAAGTGTATTGTCAGATGAAATTTTGCTTAGATTACGTTCATATAACTAAATTTGTTGTTACAGTCTAAATATTTACTTCTTAAAATTAGTATTGTAAGAAATAATTTTTATTTAGTTAATATAATTAAATTTTAGCTTAGTATATTAACGCTTTTCTGAAACTATACTATTTTCTTTTAATATTTTAACTAGTAATTTAAAAAGTCCCCATTACTTTTTTTAGTAAAAAAATAACTTGATATTTTGAAGTTTTAGTTTTTTATGTCTAATAAGTTTTTTGTAGATAGGTTTTTTTTACATTTAAAGTTAACAGTTCAACACAAAAGTTATAAATCCCTAGTTGTTAACTAATTTAAACTATAAATAATTAAACTTTTTATCTATACTATGCGATTTTTATAGAAATATTTTTAATAAATAAGTTTTAATATATTGTTATCACAAGTTATTGTAAAACTTTGGTAAGTTTTAAGGTGATTTTGATTAGAAAGTCAATAAAAAATTATACAAAATTTACAATAGTCAATTTGTAACATAGTTAGTAATTCAGAATAAATAAAATGCTTCTTACCACAAGCTCAAAAAATTCTTAACGCGATAAACTTAAAGCCATTAAGTTATTGAAAATAGATTTTAAGTTAGAAAAAAGTATATACTTCTAATTATTAGAAGTTAATATAGTATAGTTGTTAGAGTAACATCATGTTATATTTTTTAAGGCTTTATTTTAGAACTTTTTTTTCAAATAATTGAGCCTTAAGAAAAATCATTATTTCTGGTTCACTTATTTTGGAACTAATAATAATTTTCAACTACAAAAAGTTGTAAGGTTGTGTTTTAGGTTCTGAAATTCAAAAAAAAATACATTTTCATTTAAATACTTTTAAAAAGTATAATTGTACTTTTTAATTTATACGAGCTATTCAACTCTGACGTCACTAACTTGAATACGGAGCCCCAACTTGATCTTATAAGGTTCCTTCTCTTCGTGTTACCAACGCTCGATTTCACAAAATATATCATCTTTTTTCAGCTTTCTTCACATTTTATTTCCTCTAAACTCTTCCAAGGCAGAACAGAAGTGCACTCTGGCAGTTTAATAGGGGTTTCCGCACTCTGAAACATAAAGTTTGATTTTTAAAAGTGAGACTTAAAATTCAAACTTATAACAGAATAGGTTCAATTCTTTTATTCTTAATAGCTTAAACTAGTTAAACTTAAATTAACTAAATTCGTTTTTTTTTTTGTAATCAAATGAACTGGTTCAAAAACTAATTCGAACTGAAAGTTTTAAATTGTTGTTTTAAGACTTCAAAAAATTTAAAAAAACAATCTAATTGCTAAATAAAAACCTTCATTATCTTTTGCTGCAAAATTTATCAAATAAAGTATCGGTTAACGCAAGTTTAAACAAAATTAAAACATTTTTTCAAACAAAGTAAAAAAAACACTCTGTTAAAAACTAAATGTCTGGACAAAGTAAATGTATGTCTTTTATTCACTAGACACTTAAGAAAATGAATCACTGCACAGTTGTAAAGTATTTTAATAACTTACTTTAGCTAAACTTTCAGGTAACTTTTGAAAACCCGTTTTATTGTTTATAAATTCGTTGGTGCAGTTTTCTGGAACAAAACTCAAACAACTTTCTTTGTTTTCATTGTTAATACTTTCTTCGTTTTTGGTTATAACAAAATTTTCTTTATTATCTTCAATTGGCTCGTCTTTTTTTTGGTCATTACTTTCTTTCTTTTTTTCTTCAGGGTCTAGTGTTGTTTTATCGTTAATTTGTTTATTTTTTAGTTCATCAACACTTTTGTTCGATTTTTCCTTATCATTTCCTTGATCAGTTTTTTCTTTATCAATATTCTCTTCAAGTTTAGTTTTATCTTCACTTTGCTCATTTTTTGTGTTATCAACGCTTTCTTTGCTTTCTTCAAAGAGATCGATTTTTTCTTTGTCATTGTTTTGTTCATTTTTTTCTACGATCTCATTCTTTGTTTTATCAATACTCTCATCCGTTTTTTCTTTTTCACTTCCTTGGTCAATTTTTTCTTTATCAATAGTTTCTTAATTTTTTGTTTTATCAATACTTTGCTTAGGTTCATCTTTTTCTATAATTGGCTGCTTTGAAGGTTTGATGCTTAAAACTACTAACGGATCTTTTTCTACTGAAGAAACTTTTTCCAATGAAGGAGATTTTTGCATTGAAGCAACTTTTTCCACCACAGGATCGATTTGTTTTTGATTTAAGTTTACAGCTGTTTCAAGTTTTTTATCATACTCAGCTTTTTTAGTAAACATAAGCGAGTTGAAAAACAACAGATACATAAGACTCGCACAGCAACACAGACAGATAAATTTTTTCCGAATCTTCGTTTTCATTTTAAGTGTTTTAAGATTAAATATATTCTGTGTAAGTAAAACTTGCCAGTTACTATAAAAAAACTGGAGTTTACAGTTTATTTTTTTTATAATATATTAAAGAAATAAGTATACTTGAAAAAAAGTTGAAAATAGTCATGCTAAAAAGTAAATTTTTAAAATTAAAATAATTAAAAAAGTTTAAAAAGTAATTGACAGTACTTTTACATAGTACTACTGTTTTATTTATTTTTATTTTTAGTAAGTAGTAAAAAAAATCACTTTTAAGTTTAACAAGTTTTTTTAAATCTAATTGTTAGAACTTTTTTTCAAAATTTAAGCGCTAACATGTTTTTTGGTCATTTGAGAGGTAATATACAAAAAAATAAAAAGTCTCACAATTTGTCTAGCAAATTTAATATTTTGATTTCTTCAAATACATCGCAGTAACTGTTTTTAGTTATTATCAGTTGTTTTGAGTTAAAAAAAAATATTTCATTTGTATTTGTGTAAAAGTTGATAACTTATTGTTTTTAATGTTTGTCAGTTACCTTTGTGAAAACTATAATATTTTTTATAATATAAAATTATGAAAAGTTCTATAAAATTATTACTGTTTCCTTTAGCTTAAACAATTTTTTAGGCAAATAAAAATTGTCCTTTTAATAAATTATACGTATTAAGTTTCAAAAACTTGCTATTAAGTATAAAATGTAACTATTAAAGTAAACATAACTAAGAAATAATTTAAACTACTTTTGAATTTTGTTTTTAAGCTTATAAAAATAATTATGAAAATCACAGACATTCTGTTTCAATGATAAATTTTTAAAATTTTATTACAATACAATGTTTCACTCGTTTAAAAAAACGAGATCTTCAGTTGTTTAAAATCTGTAAAAATTTATGTGATAACAAGTAGGAAGACATTAGGCTAAACTTGAAATAAAAGAAGTTAAAAAGAAAAACTGAGTAAAATCTAATTAAAACCTATAGTTTAAAGTTACTAGCATATGATGATTTTAATGTTGCTAGGCTAAATTTAGGAAAATGCACGTTACTTAATAATTATACAATCTTAAGACTTAAACAAATAAATAAAAAATATACAATAAAAAATAATTCTACTAACATTTAGTGGCCTTGTGAAATCTGTAGATAACTAACAAAGAAAAACATCTCTTTAACTAAACCTTTAAGTTAAGTTTACTCGTTTAAAAAAAAAGTTTGGCTATTGTATTATGACGTAATTATATATTTGTTTAAATCAGGGTTTCCCAAAGTGGGCGATATCGCCCCCCTGGGGGCGATTTTAGTATTTCGGGGGGCGATAATTAGTAAGGGGGCGAAAGGGTGGGCGATAACTAGTAAGGGGGCGATTTTAAAATTTTGGGTTGTCATAAAATTTTTACTTTTTATTTTGCTATTTTACTAATTTTAGCTTGCTATTAAATATTTGACCCTGTGGTAAAACTTAAACAAAAAAGTTTATTGTGTATATGTAAAATATAGAGAAAAAAATCAAGTACTTATGACTCATACTTTCAAGTTAATTACATATTTTCAATTATATATTTTCTTATTTAACACTTACATAGATCATAGACGATCGGAATTCTTTTCACTATTTTTTAACCTTACATATATGTTATTTAGGATCATAAATGGTTTGTAAAAATCTATTTTTTCTATATTAACTATCACCTCATGAAATTTCCAATTATTTTTTGAAAAGTCATTAAGTTAGACTAAGAAATAAAACTATACAGGGTTGCCAATTTACCTAGAAAAACCTGGAGACAATTTAGGCAAACATTTTTTTTAATCTAGAATTTTTAACAATTTCACCATATTAAGTAGTAAAATTTCGGTTTGACACAAAAAAGCTATCATATAGATAAAAATATGGCAGATCCCTTCGTGGCAGATCTTTTTGAAGTAAACGACTCACAGGAAACCTTCTCCGACTTACAAACTGACCTTGAACTTAAAGTAATTTTTTCCAAAAAACGAAATGAAAGCTTTTGAACTCAACAAAAACTAACGCAAAAGTATCCAATCATTTGAGAGGAATTTAGATTGTTGTGTGTAGTTTTTTCTTCTAGCTATGTTGTTGAGAAAGCTTTCAGTTTAGTTATCAACATCTTGAGCAAAATATCTAATCTAGATATTTGTAAAGGAGGTGACTTGAGGCTTTATTTGACTGATTTAGAATCAGATTAGAAAAACTTGCAAGAATTCATGAACCTCATCCTTCGCATTATATTTGAATTTAGTAGCAGACATTATTTTATGAAAGTTTTTTATTTATTTGATCTTTTAAAATACTTCTTGTTTAACCTGGTTTGTATTGTATTTAAGTAGTCTTTTTATATTAAAAATCTTTTAAGTTATTTATTCTATAGCAGGTTTGCATAATGCCTAATAAATATTAATTACGGTAGACTTCCTCTTAAGTTCGCACTTTTTACCCAAAAAAAGTGCAAACTTATACTTTCTTAAACTTAACTTAAATAAAGTCTATTACTAACTAAGTATTAATAAAACGAAAAATACACAATATTTAATAGCTTATATAGATCTTTTTTTTATGACTGTTTGTTTTATGTTTTAGTTGATTTCATGTTTATTCATAACGTTATTGCATATAACATATTTAAATTTATCATTTTGTAAAAAAAATGGTAATAATTTTTGAGTTTAAACTTTTTTATTTTGTTCAAAATGCGAATTGAAGAGAAAGTCTACTGTATTTATAAAATGTTTTATGTTTTAAATATGTTAATAGCTTTGTTTTGACCTGGTTAATTTTGTAGTTTATATTTGTCGATTTACATTACACTAAAAGTTTTTATAGCATAGTGGTTAAAGTGTTTGTTTGAAAGAAATTTATTTGACATATTTTTGTTATTACTTGTTTAATCTGTATAAATAAAAAAGCCTTGATAACTATTAAAGTTTTTATTTCAAAAATTATTTTCGGTTTTAAAAGAGTACATATTTGATGTCTCTATTTGAAATGCTTCAACTTTTTCATTTAAAAGATTATAAAACTCAAACTTATTTTCTAACTTGTTTTATTACTGTTAGAAATTCTATATATTAAATAATTTTAAACTATTAATACAACTGTTTTTTGTTTTATCTTATTTTTTAATATATTAGCAATTAGAATATGTTGTTTATTTTAATAGTTGAACACTAGCTTTTAGTTTTTCACTATTTTTTTCTAGTAAATTATTATAGGCAAATAACTAGAGAAAAAATAAAATTAAACAGTATTAAATAAGCAATAAAAAAGACTGCTACAGTTACAAAAGAAAGTTTTAACACAATTAAAAGATTTTTTTAATCGATTACTTTCTGTTCACAGAATTAACTGTAAAACATTTGATTTTTTTTAAATTTAAACGAAGAAAAAAAAAGTAAAATTAAGGTTTAGTTTCCTAAAAGTTATTTTAAGTCAAAAACTATTTAATGGTATTCTACTACAAAACATATAGTTTAAAAAGTTTAGAATAAAATTTTTAATTTTACAACTAACTTGCTTAAAATATATCTCAGCATCGAAATTAATAAGTTTACTGCATTAACAGAAAGTATTGATAAACCCACTTTTCATGTGAGATAATCAACCAGTCGGTCAAACTTCCTAAAACTGGATCAGCAATAATGTTTTAATATCTATTTCATTATGTTTAAAAAAAATCTGTTCATTCTTTTATAGTTTTTTAATCTCTGGTATTTAATTTTAGAATATGCCTATTTATATAATATTTTAAGTATTTTGTGCGGCTTAAATAAGTTACTTAGTATTCACTCTAAATGTCCGAACTTCTTTAAATGAGAGATAGTTATAATGTCAGGTTTCAGTTAAGATTTCAGATTGGTAACTTACGGTCCAGATTCAATCAAATTTCGACCCGCCAAGTAACTTGAAACTACTTGTGCAAAATAAACAAAATTTAGTTTTTTGATGTTTATGATTTTGAAATACACTTTCAATTTGGTTTTTAGTTACTTTAGTATTTCCTAGATCACAATAATAGTTAATCATTTTATTACAATTATGCTCGAGTCTTTTAGTTTTCTACATGTTATTTTTGTAAATTATGCAGCCCGCAATTACATTTTTTAAACGAGTTGAAACAAGAAATGATTTTTTAGTAAATATGAATCGCTGACTACAAAAGTTGTCCACCACTACCCTAAAAGTTTCATTAGTTTCAAAACAATTCATATTTAAACAGGATTGATTACTGATTACACAAGGCTTTTTAATATTTAAGTATTTTTATACACTTCACTGGGCTTATAAGAAAACAACAGTAACTTATTTTCTCAAGCCCTGTAAACTATTTTGAACACAGCCGAAAAGTGCGTGTATAAGAAATACCAGACTAAATTACACATTTCGAACACAATTTTTTGGCTCAAAAGTTTGTACTTAAGAGAAAGACTACTTTTTAAAATTGTGGGGGGCGATTATTTTTCAAATTTCTGAAAAGGGGGCGATTTAGTAAATGAGTTTGGGAAACCCTGGTTTAAATACTTGTACAAATTAAAATAGATATTTTTTTATCAAAACGCTCTTAAGTTTTGAAATAAAGCTTCTTAAAGTGTATAAAAGATGTTTCCCCGTCAGCGTTCGCTATTTCCATTTGTTCATAGGAGCAGGTCCTGCAGATTCTCTGCGGTTTCCTTATGTGTCCGATGTGGTGTAAAATTTCCCATTTGATGTTGTAGTTAGTGTTGTTGCGTTTTAGCTTCCAAATATATTTGGATAGTTCGGTTCCGTTCTATTCTGTTTAAAAAAAAAATGCCACAAGCTGATTGAGCTTTATAGATAAAAATTTAAAGTTAATCATTTCAAAAAGAATTATTTTCCATGCTTTTTTTTTAGTTCAATTTTATAAAACTAGATATCAAATTTCTATCTAAATACATAAACTAGAGCGCACTAAATAAAATCTAAATAGTTTAGTTTTTATTAAACGAACTTTTTTTCTATGTTGCTAAAAATTTACCAAGTGCAAGCAAAACACAAACATAAATAAAATAAAAAGTACATAAATCGTTCAGTTGTGTACTATTCAAAGCAAAGTAACAAGTTATAAACAATTTATATATAAACATTAAATAATAACTGATAATATAACTTGTTAATTGTTTATTATACTTAGTACATAAGGTTGACTGATAAACTACTTATAACTTTCTGCTACCAGTTTGTATTCATTTGCATAATAATAAATAAATAAATAAAAGACATGAAACAACAGAAAGATGATTTAAATGCAGTTTTTTATATACAAACAAACTGAATAATACAAACTCAAAAATTAAAAGCTACGTTTAAAATAAAAACATTTTCACAAACCAATAAAGTCTTCTGTAACTAACACTGAAGCAATATTTTCATTTTTGTATTTTGAAACTTTGGAGCTGTATAAGGGTAACAAGCAACAAAAAAATGACTAATTTCGATTATTCTAGAATAATAGATAACAACGAAGTACATATAAAACGAGTTAGTCATATTAGAACATAATGACTAATCCAATAAACCACTGTATACGTTAATTAAACAAGGTGGTTTTTTAATCATTTTTCTTCCAAACTGTTTGCATAAAAAAAATAGTTTAAACAGCTTATCAGTGTATAACGTAAATCATTCTAAGAAAATACGTATAAAAGTCATATCAAAATAGTAGTACAAAATAAAAATGTATCTAGTTTGAGTTATCATTTAAGTTTTTAGTTTATGTATTATTGGTGAAGTCTTGAAACGGAAACTAAAAACCAAAAAAAAATTATGTTGAAACGAAAGCTAAATGTTTATCAACTAATACTTAATAAGTTGTAGAAGTTATTTTATTGTTTTCTAACAAGCAAACTAATTTTGAATATTTTCCGTGTAAGTAAAGCTTGTTATATACTGTAGAATATATTGAGTTTCATTGGGTTTTTTGTATATTTTGTAGAAACGAGTAAAGCTGAAAAAATTAAAGAAGTTACGTAAAAAAGTAATTTTATATCAATAATACTTGTGAAAAATAAATAATGATTTGCAGTTTACTTGTATCTTTAGTAAACATAAAGCACAAAGGCTTTAAAAACTGATTAACGTTAATTATTTGACATATTAACAAAATAAAGTTTTCTACAGTTGTATCGATTTTAGAATTAAGATTCTAATACGCTTAGGTTAGACAATTTACGTCCTTTATTTAAATATAAATTTTGTTGTCATTATAATGTTTAGAGCATTTGGATTGTAAAAGATTGATAAGACTATCCAAGAGCTTATGAGAGCTACAAAACAAGGCCTGAAAAAAAAATAGTTTTTAAAAGACTTTCACTATTTAGATAAAGAAGTTAAGTTCCTAAAAAAATAATTAACAGCACATTTAGCACATAAATTAAAACAGTATCTTTTGACTTGTTAATCTTTAAACTACATATTTAAAGATGTTTTTCCTGATCCCGGAAAGAACATTTTTCAATTTTAAATGTCATTAGAAAGAGGAAGAGTTTGTTTTGGAAGAAGAAAAAGATGGGGGATCTATTGTGGTCAGGGGGTCTTTCAGAGCGGGTTACCTTGAAAGTGAAAGAGAGTAAAAGAAGGTGAACATTTTGGAAAAAATCGATGTAGAATGTTGATGGACGAGTACTTTATTATTATTTTTATTTTATTTGTTTTAAGGTTATTATATTTCATTTCCCTACCGAATTTTCTTAGTAATTTACTTTTCCGTTGCAATGGACTCGTTTTTTTAAAAAACCGCATTTTATAAATTAATAGTAAATTTATAGGTGTATACAGTATGTTATTTTATTTCAAAATTTTTGTATAGTGCTCTAGCTCTTTTGTTAGTTAACCTTATTAAAAAAAAAATACTTTTAATTGGTTTAAATTTATATTTTTTTTCCAAACGTACTTCTAAAAATATTTTATAACGATTTTGAAATGATTTTTCAAACTCTAAAGTAATTTACTTTAACTGCCGTTAAAAAAAGTTATACATTGCGTTTTGCTTCTTAAATCCGTAGTTATAAGTTTTTTCATACTATTTTTGTCTTAGAAAAAGCAATTTATGTTTCAAATTTTTACTGTTTCTAAGGTGTATTTTATTTATTTTTTTTGTAAACTGTTTAAAGGTTGTGATGGATGCAATATTTAATAAATTACCTGCTTTACTTAGTTTTGACTGGTTTTTGTTTAGAAAAATAATAATACAAACTGTCAGTTTATTCTGAGCAACTAAATTTGGCTTATAGCTTTATTGCAAGTTTGAAAATAGTGTAGAAAACTATGCTCTTAAAACTTGTTAAAATTGTCTAATTACTATCAAGAGTTTAAAAATACATCACAAATAAATTGTTTAAACCTGAAACAACTGTTTAACAAGTATACCAGTTAAATTTTGACAATTTTTATTGTAAAAATAAAGATAATAAAAAGTTGTTGAAGATAATCATTCTTAGTAAAAAATACGTGTATTTTTTAACATTAGTCGTTTTTATTATACTTTACTATGTTTTTAACATTATTTTTCTTTTTTTAACTTTAATAATAATAATTTTAGTAAACGTAATCAAAAAGTAGCCTTTAACTTTATGCTGTTTGTGAATTACACTGACTTATTTTTCTTATATTAATTTTATCTAGTTAATTAAAACTATATATATACAATATACTTTGTAATGTTGTGAAACATATAACAGTTGTTAGTATTTTTATTTACAAATTCGTAAAGCGTTTAAAACAACCTAAACGACAACAATTTAAATAATAAAATTTGAAATAAAGAATGTTTTTTAGCTGTCTCAAGTTTGACAAGTATTTAATGAACATGCAGTAATAGAGATAATCAAAATGTTAATTAAACAGTCGTAACTTATTATTTCGTTTGTTTTGTAGTTTTACATTCATAAAGCTTTGTGAAACGATTTTTAGTACAAAAATTCATTGGATAAATTTTTAAGTTAGTTTATAATTTTTATAAACTGTTTTAGGTAAAAGGAAAAATAAAAACAATTGCGAAAATGAAAAGATAAAAAGTTCTAACTAACATCAACAGCATCCGAGACTTTGTACTCAAGCCCCCTTGGTAAGATTACAACATCGGTTTCTTTAGACTGTGCCTACCTGATGAGTTTTAATAAGAACAAATTCGGTCGTAAGTTAACTCAGATGCTGTTGTTTTTGGTAGCGTGAAGTTCATTATTTAAAACATATTAAATGTCGAATTATATCTCAGTTGCAGTTTTCAAACATTTCAACTGTAAAACGGAGAATTTTATCATAAACTTTTTATTTACTTGAATAAATGTGCAATATGAATATTAACCAACATATAACATTTAAAAATATTCTAAGAGACAAAGCAAAAATTATAATAATAAAAATCAATTTTTTTATATTGTAACTTAAATTAAATTTTTAGAAAAACAAAAGAAATATTATTTCTGTCTGCTAAGTAAGATTACAGTATAAATAATTTTAACTCAAATAATTTTTATACAAATAGTTTTTATCATTTTTCCACTTTACTCGTTTTCTTTTAAATAATAAAAGCACAAGTTACAACTACCAGCTACTATTAGAAAATACAATTAGTTGAGCAAGAAACAAATAATTTAGTAGCTATCTAATTACTGATATTGCCTAAAAAATAATATTATATCACTTATAAAACCTATACAATTGATAATAAACGTTAAGAATTATTTTTAATTTTAATACATTTTTTCATTTAACCAGATCAAATAATTCAAACATCATGGAGTACTTTTAAAATTTTATACTTTCAAAACCAGTTAATTTCTAAACAACTTTATAACTTAATATTAAACTACTTATACAAGCTACTAAAGACAAACAAAAAGTTTAACACATAAATTCAAAACTCTATACACTAAAATTTGTATTGATTTATTTTTTCTAAATCAAGGTAAAATAAACAAAACCAGAGTAAATGAAAAAATTTACTTCAAAGGACATTAATTTAATACGTACAATTTAAATTAAGTCGAGATCGCATAGAGCTTACAAAAAAAATCATTACTAATAAAATAGTTTGAACAATTTTAGATTGACATTAAAACTTAATAATAACTTGAGAAAACATAGAGAAAAGTAAATAAAAAATAACCACAAAAAACAGAAACAAAAAATATTTTTTAATATTGACTTAAAAGAAATCTTAAGAAATAAACATGATTATCTTAATAATATATATTAGGCTACTACTACATACTTGTAACTTTCATTATGGACACACTATATCAAAAACTGTTGTTTAAACAACTTTCTTACTTATGATAAGTTCAAATGTTACTAAATAAAACTTATACTAAGTTCCCAAAAAAATTTTAAAAATTTAGTATATGATCTTTTTATACTGTAAAAAAAAATTTTTACCAATATATTTTTTCCTGATGTTTGAAGAAAGTATTTAAGATTTTTATAATTGTTCTAATTTGTTCATTGCTAGAAGCTTCCTTAACTTGGACTGGTATAATGGAAAAATTGGTATTTTTTAAGAGGACGCCATATAATGATAGAGGACCTGAGGACTCGTTATATAAACAAAGTATTATTATATAAAGCTAACCTTGCTAATTTATTCTAAGTAGCATTTCTTTGTGATATTAAGTTAAGTATTGTTCAACAGGTTTTACAATTTATTACACAATTCAACATATACAAAGTAAATACGCACTATAAAAAACTCATAAATATGATAGTCGATTAAATTTCACTGATTTTAAAAAAGAGTTAACTGGTGACTTTGGCATCACCGTTCTACCAAAAGCCACGTCATAATCGCACAGCGTCAATATTGCATGTCGCGTCACTTTTTCACAGTTGGTTTTTTTTTGCACATTGTGTCACTTTTGCACAGTGGGTCTATTTTGCACGAAGCATCACTTTATTACGATGGATTATTTTTGCACGGCGTCACTTTAGCACGGAGGGTCACTGCTAAAGTGTCGATGTGCTATTCTGACACCCATCCAAGCAACGTATATACCATATTTAAGCATTTAGAATTAAATCTTTTTTGCAGTCTCTTCTTTTATATAAATAATAAACCAATGATGCATGCGATATTGTTACAACTTTATTCTTCAATAACAAAATCCAATGTATGTTTAACTCACTTCTTCTGTTTTTCCACAATTTTATGAAAATAAAGAAACTAAAACTGTGAGTCTTAAAAAAGTATTTATTGTATTATAGTTGAAAATATAAAGTATGTATGGAAAGTTTACTATAATTAAAAAAAATTAGGATTTTTTTTTTAATTTAGTTGACAGAATTTAAAAAATACAAAAAAAAAGTTACACTCGTTTTTATAATAAATACTAACATATGAATAAAATTAATTTTTTAAAAATTTAATGTTGAAAGCCACATTATGTATAAAAGGAAGTCATTTTAAATAAACGTGAGTATCAAGTTTTAACATAATTTAATTAAGAAACGAGTCTTTTAACAAACTTTTATTCGTATAGAAGTATAAGGTTTTGAAAACTTATTAGTTTTGTTTTATCTATTGGAAATTCTATAAGTTTACTAATATTTGTATCACAAACTATTTCAAGTAAATGACAAGAGTTCATATTTGGAATCTATGTGTATTTAGGTTTTAGTTGAAAGCAGGAGCGTAGCGTGGGGAGGGACACTGGCGCATACGTGCCACCCAAAAAAAAGAAAATAAGTTTTAAAAAAAAATGTAATATCTTTTTCCTTTATTGTTTATTTTTTCTGCGTAATTTGCCTTTTTTCAACTATGTTTATCTAGTATTCAAAAAGTTTAACGAAATTTTAAATACCAATTAGTGACAAGTTAGGAAAATTACCCAATATACTGATGTTGATGGAAAACTCTATAAGGAAAAATTTTATAACTTCATTAACTTCGTAAGAATTTAGATTCAAAATGTACGCAACTAATTAGTGCACCGCTGTAGTATAACCTTATGGCAGATTTTTCTACAAATAGTTTATAAAAATACGTCACGCTTAAAGGAAAAAATAAATAATTTTACAAGTATTTTTTATGCTACAATAAATCTTAAGACTACTGCTAGTTTTCTGAACTTTATTTTTGTAAACATACAAGAAAAAGCGTGTCGGCCTATGAGAAATAAACTTCGTTTGTGATTTATATTTTAAACAAATACAGTCAGATGAATTAAATTTAAAAAGTATACTTTTAACTATTTTACAAAGTTGTAATAAAGCGTAATAACAGTTATAAAGTTGGTCTATTTTAACTTCTGCGTAACTTTATTAAACTATGTGCTATGAGGTGTTGTTATCACTGTTGTATTGTATATTAAAGAGATTGATATTTTTTTCGTAAATAAAACAGATACTTTCGTTTTACTGAATATATTCATTTTTAAAGATATAAAGTTTACTGTAAATAGTAATAACAATTTTTATTTAGTAAGTTTACATTTGTGCAAGTATAAGTAATTCTAATGAAATTTATACTTTTTTTAATTGTTTAATTTTGTAATATATAATTTTGTTTTAAAACAGTTACTTCGAACTTTTTTTACTTAATGAATTTATTTCAATAACATTACTTATAAAAGGATCTTTTTATAGCTAATTACAAAAGTTTTAATTTAGGGGATTTTTTGTGAAAAAAGTTTGCGCAACCCCTAACCAAAATACCACGCTACGCCACTGGTTGAAAGTACATCTTTTCAAAATCATAGTAAAATATTTTTTTACTAAAAGCTTAAAACTAGGCTCTTAATTCAATACTCATTACTAGTGCTTAAATACAGCAGACTTTATCACATTTTACGTTTAAGGTGGGTAGCTGTCTAATTTGCACGAGTGTACAAAATTTCACGAGTGCACAAAATTGCACGAAGATACTTTTTCACGGGCAAACAGTTTTGCACGAAGACATTTTTGCTCGGGTCAATTATTTTTTTTAATTTCTGCATTAGTTTTAATTTTATTTTTTTTTACTAACACTGTTACCCCTAACCCTTATCCTCGGTCGGTAGCTTTTTATTTTATAAAAATTTATATATTTTTTTTTTAATTTTTACTATCCCTGTTACCCCTAACCCTTACCCTCGGTCAGTAACTTAATTTATTATTATTTTTTTACTAAGTTTTTTTTTTAATTTTTTTTTTCTGTATTATTATACTCTCATGCAAAAATGTAACTCGTGCATAACTAACCCTTGGTGCAAAACCGTCTTCGTGCAGTTTTGTTCCTTCGTGCAATTTTGTGCCCTCGTGCAAATTTAGCTTCGTGCAGTTTTGTGCACTTGTGCAATTTTGTTCTCGTGCAATTTAGTCCCCTCGTGCAATTTTTTCTTCGTGCAATTTAGACCCGTTCCCGTTTAAGGTAGTGCTTTTATGTTTATTACTACAACTGTTTTGAAATAACAGTGGGTCGCGGAAGACCTTTTTTATGCAAAGCGGCTTGCGAGCAAGCTTTTCTGGGAAAATCAACATTAAATCATTAATCGACCCGCGACTATAAAAAGGCAGCCGTATCCTGCTCCAAGACTTTAATTAGAAACAAAAAATGTGATAAATTAATAAAACTACATGTTGGCAGTAATTTAGTATAGTTTATTAAACGACAAAAAAGCTCAAAATTTTTGGTCTTGGGTGCACGAAAAAATCTTTCGGTTATCGAGTCGCACGTCACTTGGATACCTTTTAACGTCAGTACCGTAGACTTTAAATGTTAGTAACAATAAGAATCAGTACTAACATTAAAGCTTACACAAAAATAAACTATAAAATTTTCAAAGTGTTTTTTATGTCTTTATTCGATTTAAACAAAACGCTGTAATACATTGTAACACTTTGAATGATCGTTATAGTTTTGGAGTTGAAAAATTTTATAGCTATGGTACACGCTCCACTTTTCAAACTATTTATGCTAAAGTAAACCAGTCGCAAAATAAATGTTTAAATAATACAAGTTTATATAATTTTACTGTAGAAAAGCGAACAATAAATTTAAAAACGTCATCGGACTGAGTATACAAATTATAATTTTTTTTTTTTTAAATATTAACTTTTAGAATGATTAACACGGTAAAAATCTTTTAAAACTAATAGAAACAAATAGTAATAAAATAAACAATAAAAAATAAATAGAATAAAAAATTATTCTGTTATATATAAATACTATACGGTTTATTGAAAAATATTTGAATATATATAATTTATTTAAATAAGCAAAGAAAGTGTTTTTCTTTGAAAACGTTTGAACTAATGCTGTAAAAACAAAATAATTTAAAACAACAACTTCAATTACGAATGACAAAAATCTAATTAGTCTAAAACATACAGTTATAAACCTAATTTGTTACAAGATTTAAGTAAGGGCTTACCAAATTTGCAATCTTTTTACTTTATAAACATAATTAAATGGTTTCAAAGTATTAGCTAAAAGTTGGGGTTTTGCATTAACGACGACATTTCCTCTTTGTGATATTTATCTATTAAGAATGAAAAACAATAATGATTTATTGGAATTATTCTGAAATATATAATCTGTAATTATTTCCAAGTGGGATAAACTCTGGTTTAAAGCAATTGCAGTTTTTTAAAAATGTTCAGTTTTGAAAGTGTTTTTGTACGAAACCGTTTCAATCAATGATGCTCTAACGACAAGATAATAAAAAACAACAATTTTAATTACAGATTACAAAAGCTATAGCAACCTAAAAACAAATAGTTATGAACAAATTTAAATATACTCTAATAATAATAACTATAGTATATTTAAATATACTTTAGTTAAAAATGTACAAGGGCGGCGATATCGCCACCTTGGGATATTTTGGCAATTAAGAACGAAAAAATAAACTTAAAACTTGTTCAAAAAGTATCTTGGTTAATTAGTTAGTACAGAGGTGAATAGAACTTTTGCCAAGTTGGCGAATAGAAATGTAATTGCAATTTTCGTTTTTTAATATTTTCAGCAAAGTTCCTCGAAAATGTCAAAATCGTCATCGGCTATTTCCTCCTCGCTGTCCTGTCGTGACGTCACGTTTCCCCCGTTGCAGTGAGACGTCACGTGAACTCCGTGCAAGCTCATGGTGACGTCACAATTGGGGGAATTCCCTGATTTCCTGGAGCTTCTCCTCTCGTTAGGGGATTTCATGGAGGACTTTTGAAATTCTTCCTCCTCCATAATTGCCTCTGTTAAAATTTTATTTAGTTTTTAACAGTAAAATTTATACTAAGTCATAAAATCCTTCCACAACAGTTACAAAAAATCATAACTACATAGTTTCAATAGAGTTTTTGATTACTATGTTATGCAAATAACGATAAAAAGTTAGAAATGGTAGTAATCCGTGTATAATTATACGTTTTAAAAAGTTTAGAACCAGTACTTATCTATTACTTATCACAAAAAAACGTAAAATATTTTTTCGCGCTTGGCTTGTGTAACATTTTATTAAAAACCTGATGTTCTCCTTTTAACTGAGATTCTGTTTTTATTTTTCAGACTTCTTCTTCTGCTACTTTGAGAATTTCTCCTTGATCCCGCTGTCGACGATACTTCACCTTTAATTAAATATAAATATAACGAAAAATTATACATTGAGTGAAAATTATGAAAATTTTATTGTTATTATCATTTTATAGTCGTTGTAAAGTCTATAACAACAAAAGTAAAAACATAAAAGTAAAAACAACAACATAACAAATTGTTGTTGTAAACAGTTGAAAACACTTTCCAAGTTTGCAAACGGTTCTGTATTTACGTATTATTAAATAAATTTGTTTGAAATTTTAACTTCTATTCTTATTAAAATGTTTAAAATCTTACTTTCAGTATCTGAATAGTCATCATCAGAGTATTCACCATTATCACTGAAGTCAAAATTTTCTATATCTGCTTGCAGTTCTTTCATACCTGAATAAAAATGATAAAATAAAAACTGTAGTGAGTATATCAATTTGCTTATATTTATCAAGTTAATATAGTTTAAGTTTCAAAATTCTATATTCCGAATACTTGCTTTTTTGTTTTAGATTAAAATGTAAAAGTAAATTCATTTGTCAATTTTAGAATCAGAGCTTTCTTAATATAATATATACTAAGTAAAAAACTAATATTATTTCAGGTAATGTCTTTTAAAACATATCCATACACAAATAAAACTAAATTCACGACACATTGCAAGTCGGTTTGATTTTTTTTTCAAACCGTAGTGACGATGTGACAAATAATTCATTTAAAATGCTATTGGTTCTTTATAATATGAGTAGTGTCTAAAAAATATAAAAAAGTACATCAAAATTTGCAAAACCCTTCGAAAATCGCTTAAGCTTTTATCTCATCCATACCGTAGTGACGGTGCGAGTCAAAATCGAGGTCGTCGCTGGAATCGGACGAAGTCACGCGGCTTTTGCTTCTCATCAGCGTCATCTTGCGGATGCTCTCCTCCAAAACCCTCCTCTGGTGGATCTCCGAAGATATGACTTCCAGGTTCTTCAGAGACGTCTTGTACTTCAGCTTGGCCGCTTCCACCTTCTTCTGCAGGATTTCCACCTTGCCGCTCTGTTGCTGTTTGTTAAGTTTGTTTTAATAAAATTTTGTTTGGAACACTTGTTTGAGTTCAGCGTTAGGATTATAATATCTATATACCTTTAACATTAAAGATCACCTGTTTTAAATTGGTTTGGTTTTTTAAGCTGTAATGCATTTGATTCAAAACTAAATATTATTAAAACATTTTTTTAATCATTAATCGTTTGCAATAAAGTATAGGTAAGAATAGTTTATTTTAACTTCTACTCAATACCGCCAGCGGGCAGATACTTTCAAAATGAGCTCAACTTGCTCGTTAGCGAATGTGGTAGTTGACTAAACATGAATAGTAATAATATTAATGTTTAATATTTTACCTGCAATATCAGTTCAACACGTTCCCTCTCGTCGAAGTAAACTGAGCTTTTCTCCACGCTCCTCTTGTGCTTCTTTCTCATGTTGCTCGCCCTCCTACTAAGCAGCTCCCTCCTCCGAGCTGCCTGCTTGTGGAACTCCTCAGAACGCGTCCTTTGTGACATCATAATTTCAAAGATAACTCGGTTGTTTAGTTTGCGGAAAAATCTTTTTTTTTATGAAACTCAAGTCGATTTTTTTTATCAGGAAATTAAAAACAAACTTGAAAATACTTTTTACAAACATTTGTTTTTAGTAATTGAGTAATAAATAAACATTAATATACTAAAATTTTGAAATTATAGTGGTACAGTAGATATAGTTTCAAACTTTTTGTTTCTATTTTATCGTTAACTTACTTAAAAAAACTCTAAATTTTTGTTATTGAGAACTTATTAAGTAATTTAGTTATCAATAGTGCTATAGTTTCTTAAAAAATGAATGAAACATTAAGTTTTTTATACTTTAAACTGCATAAAAATAAGATAAAGTCGATAGCTTTAAAAGTTATAATTTTAGTAATAATTATTAAACAGCCCTTTTTTTTCTTTTATAACCCTTTACATTATTCAAAAAACCTAACCTTTTCGGTTTTTATTTTGAAGCGTGTCTTAAAAAATTATTTAATTTATAGAATAAATAGTAACGTAGATTTTTCGTTACTAAAAAAACGTTGGGTAAGAAAATCTCGTTTAATTTTAATCCATAAAAAGTAGGAGTTTAAAAAACTTAAGTCTCCAAGCAAGTGCTTATCGATGTTAGAAAATAAATTAACAGATATAATATAGTTTTGCACCACTAGACATCAAAATAAACTGTTTTAAACATAATGTCTATAACAAAAACACATAAAGACAACTAAAAGAGCTCAAATAGTGAGTAGAAAATTACTACTTAACAGTTTTAAAAACTTTTCCTTTACTAAATAAAATAAACTGTAAAAAACAAACAAAGCAATGTATATACTAATTATAGTGAACTCGATTTAAGCTTAACAAAACATATGAAGTTTTACCTTTTTTTTCAAAAATAATCAAAGTTAAAAAACACGACATAGTTAAAAGTTGTAAGCATATCTGTTAACAGTTGCACATTACAGTCAAAATTATAAACTTTCAAATATTAGTTTATCATAAGAAATTAGTAAAACGTTTTGCATACGAAACGTTGTATTAAAAAAATTTAATTCTAGATTCATATAAAATTTTTATTGTAATATCATTTTCTATACAATATATCTATAGTGCAACTAACTAATTAATTAATTGCATTTTTTTAAAACTTAATACTCAGGTTTTAACTCTAAAAACTTTCTAGTTTATAAAAGAAGTTCAAAATAATTATTAAAATTTTATTTATTATGTTCTAGTTCATAAAAACACTTTATTTAAGCTTCCAAAAGTAGAAAAATTATCTATGTTAAAGTATTGTCAGCGATTGAAAACTTGCTAAACAAAATTTAACACTAAATTAGCTAAAAACATGTTTAAGGTTTTTACAGTCTTACAGCTTTTGGAATTTTGATACTTAAGTTATTGTTCATGCATTGTGATTGCTATTTAAAAACATAAAAAAAAAAAACTGTCAAGAATCTATTTAAGTTAAACGTTATAAAAATTTTCATTGTTACCTTAAAAAATAAAATAACGTAAAAGTAAATTATGAAATAAAAAAGAATTATTTTTTGCATACTGTATTTACTAAACTTACATATATTCAAAAGCTTTCAAGAATGTTTAATTTTACTGTTTCAAAAATGCTTTATATATATCTATAATACCGTCAACAGTCAAATACTAGCCAAGTGATTTAATTTGCTATAAAATAAGTAAATATTCACAAGCAGTATATAAAAGATTCAAAAAGTATATAATTCTAACTTGTATATTTTACGCTTGTGCTTATACTTAACAGATTTTTCTCTATTTATAATTCAGATAAATTTTCAAAAAAACAAAGCATAAAGTCTATCCATAGCCGTTTTATATTTTTACTCGTCTGTTTACGTAATACGAGGAAACGTTTGAAGTTTTCAAATTTTTAAAGTTTTGTTTCTAAGAATACTTAAAATAAACATATGCAAAATAAGTAAACACATCTAACCAAGGTCAAGTTAGTGTCTTGAAATAGAAGCAAAAAGTAGCTAATAAGTCTTTCAGGTACAAATATGTTTGCTTAAATGCCACAATTAGCAGCGTTCAAGTTCAACAATGTTTATTTACTAAGTATCAGCGATTTCAGTAAATTTTTAATAAGTGTTTCGCAAAAAGCTTATGCAAGCAGTTAATGATTCACTGAATTTGTAGTGAAATATTTTTTTGTCAACAAAAATTGTAGATAAACAACAAACAATAAAAAGTAAAAGTACATGTTAAATACTCGTGTAAAACTTTTGATGCAAACTGCGAGTGAATAAATTATTTAAATCACCATGAAACATGTGAAAAACTAGCATCTTAAAACTACTTTTAATCAACATTTGAGAACAAATAATTTTGTTTTGCGGCTGTATTAAATGAAGAACAATTTTTTTTCTTTTATTGTTTAAAATTATAACTTAATGACTATTTTAAAACAAACTATTTATTATACACGGTAAATTTCGATTAGAATATGTAAAGTATCTTAGTAATTTGTTACATACATTATTTGTTAAGTTGTATACATTTTAATCACAAACTAAATAAATATGTATTTGAAAACACTATCTTAAAAATTTTATGATGGTTGTAATAATGAATATATTTCTAAGAAACACAAACTAAGACACATTTAAGATAATCTAAATAGCTTTTAAAACTAACAACAAATTTCTTGGACTATTTATGTTAAGTTTTAAAAAAGTTTGAAATGTAAAGTTAACTTTAGAAACATAAATACTATACAGAAGCTATTATTATTTTATTTTATTTTAACAAAATTACATGAAAACAAAGAGAACAAATTAAAAAACATGCAGTTTTTGTTTGAATTCGGAAAATGTTACACTCATTGAAAATTAAAAGTTATAAAAAAACATTTTCTTATTAGTTTTTACACAATTTTTTGTTCAAGTTTATAAACTTACTTTACTAAATAAATCACGAACTGAACTTTAACCTATGATTGGATAACTCAGACAATTATAAAATGAGTGCGACTTACCCATTAGACAATAAGTTTATCTGAAATCTTTATCAGCCAACAGAATGAAGCCCATACTTCGTGTTAGACATTCATGGGGTAAATTTTAAAAACAAATTAAACGCACATAGAGAATAGAAAATGTTTTTAGATAAAATGAAGTTAATATTAAAAGTCTTGTATTTGTAATTATAATTTCAAAAACACCACTAACTTCCATTACAGTAAAAAACAAACTGATTTTTTCAATGTAAAAGAATCTTTATAAAAATTTGAGCGAAATAAAGTTAAAATTGAGCGAAAATACTTAAAAAGCAACTTTAATTATCTGATAGTTTTGTTAGTAGCTGGTTGCTAATACTGATAAAGGTTTGCATTGTTGTCAAAAATAGTTGAAAGGACCAAAGAAATTTGAGTTTTTTACGGTAAAAGAAACATAATAAGTTAAAATCATGGCAATAATGGTGGTTTTACAATATACTGAACTATTAAGACATATAACTCATTTTCTGTAGTTTAGAATAATTATAGCAACCCTTGCATAATGGATATGGTACTAAATTTGATATAGAAGGTTGTTGAATTTGTAATGAAAAGTATAACAACTCTTAATCTTTACAAAAAAAAGTATAGGAATAATTTAGTCAATAAAATTAAGTTCAACAACTATAATTTTTTTTTTTAAATAGAGGCAACTTAGTTTATTATTTAGAATTTTAAACAACAAACCCAAACCTTTCCTGTTCGGCTTCCTGAAGTCTCTTAACGTTCCGCCTGATCGACTCCTGCCACGCCTCGCTGACCCCGTCCTGTTTCCCGCCAATTTCGTTCAGCGACTGCTCCATCAGGCGGATGGTTTCTTTGGCCGCCCTGTGCACGCCGTTGGCGCGATGGTAGTCGTCCACCGCCAGTTGGAGCGACTCGTCCGCCTGAGAAGGTTTAAGTTTGGTTCACATTTTATTTTAATAAACAGTTGTTATAGACTGAGGTTTCCAAAAGCGGGCGTTTTTTTTAATATCAGAAGCAATAACTTGTAAGGAGAGAAAAAATAAATCAAAGCATACTTGAGTGATTCGTCCGTCTCAAAAGTTGTATGGTAAATTATTTTTTTTAATTTCTAGTTGTAGTCGTTGTGAACTTTCATCAAAAAGTGAATTTATTACATTGGTGACTATGAAGCAGGGTTTGACAACATAGGAGATGTCGCTCACTTAGGGAAGATTTCGGAAATTAAGGGGCAATAAGTAGTGAGGGGGCCAAAAAGTTAAAGGGTAAACAGTTAGTAAAAGGACGATGTTTAACAAAGACCTTTTTTATAATTTTTGATCTTTTTTTTTAAAGTAAAATTGACGTATTTAAATGAAAACATAAGACTAATATTTTGTATAGTCAATTTAAAGTTTTCAGTGATCATAGAATTTAGAAAAAAATCAAAAATATTAATTATTTAATGATATTTAATTTCTAAAATCTTTACTATATGAAGAAGTTTAGGTACAAACTTATGATTTTTATAGAATTAGATATTTTTTATCTTGTAAGTACTATATTGTTTGAATACTAAAGAAATTATATTGTTACATTTTTAGTTTTTCGAGTTTACCTGTTATTTTGTGAACATTTGTTTTTAAGTAATTTTTATTTTAAGTAATTTTTGTTTTTAAGTTAGCTATATAAATTATTAATGAAATAGCTAAAAAGTTAAAAAACATCAAAAAAAAGTTCTATTTTAGTAAAAGATGTTTTTAAGCTGCTATTTTTAATTGACACTAATAATCTGTGACTTAAGACTTTTCCATGCCAACTACTTTTTTTTGAAAAACATCGAAGTATTTTTAACAACACTTGGAACAATTTCAAATAAGCAAGTATTAGTGTCAATTAAGTTGTTTCATCTAAAACATGTATTCGTACATAAACAACAATTTTTTTTAAATTACAAGTATTTTGGCTAATTAGAAGGAAATTAAAAAATTGCAGCTTAAAAAATGCGTAATATCAAAATTAATAAATACTTTTTCTTTAATGAAACATAGTTCTTAAGCATGTTTTTTGAGAGAAGCTTCATAACTTAATTTTTGCTAATAATTTTTTTTTTGAAAGCTTTTGGCGCTTTTGAAGAGTGAAAAAAGAATTTTGCAGCGATTTTAAGCTTTACATCTTGTACTCAAAGCTTAACAGACAGAGTTTTGCAGACAGAAAAATAATAAATCTTAAAAACTGAGGTCTCTAGCCGGCTTTATTTTATATCTAACGTCGAATAAACTCAATCCTGTTAGAATAAAAACTCTAAATTCTATAATGGCAAAATTTCAAAACGGTAGAGCTAATTAAAAACTTTTTTGGAATAAAAAACATGCGAATAAAAAGTAACAAATCAAATCTGTTGCTCGACAGATTAAAGTTTTGTCTCAATGCTGAATAAATTATGAGACGTGAAAAATTTAATTTTATCAGTTAAGTAAAAAAAAAAGCGCGGCAATAAAAAGTGCGTCTATGAATAATTAAAAAGTATTTCGCTGGCGGTTTGCTGAAAACTGGAATGATTTTTGCTTTTTTTGAATTCGAAACAAGTTTTATGACGCACTAAAAAATTTGGTTTGTCAGAAAAAGTTGTTTTCGCTAAAAATTAGTTTTATCTGCAAAAATAGTTACTTAAATCAATATGTACTGCAAAAAAAAGTTTATTGTAAGGTAATTAAGTTACACAAAAGAGCCAAGAAATGCAAAAAAAACTGAAAACTAGAACTTATTAGTAGTAAAATATAACTTTAAGTGAGTTTATACACCAAATAGTTAAACTAATCAAACAAAAGCAATTTACTGCTTGTTAGAAATGTGCTTAAGCTACTTAAACTAATTTTTCTTCAAATGTTAGGCTTTTTTCAGTATACTTATTCATAATTAACAGTTGTAGCTCAACAAACTTTTTACTAAAGTCTTCTTTTAATGAATCAACACAGTACTTTTTCCACAGTAACTATAATTGTTTTAAGCTTGTTTTTAGTAAAAAGTACAAATTTTAGTTTGTTTATGATTTTTTTACAAGTATTTTCAAAAACACTAAAAATGAAACATTTCTAATACATTTTAGCTCGTACAAGAAATTGTTATGTAAAAATTTTTTTTTTTAATATTTTTTTGTGAAATTCATTCATGTTTTAAGCTTTCAAAGCTGCAGCTGTAATAGAAAAGCAGTAAATAAAATGAGTGCATACAAGTTTATTTCTAGCTTCACATGCAAAACAAAAATAAAAAAGTTGATTTAACGTAAATAAGAGTTACCAAAAAAATAAAATGAATATTAACGTTAAAAAAAAAGATTTTTTTTTATAAACGGTTATTTTTTGATTTAAACAAATGTAAAGTAATGTTTTATTTTTTATTTTTAGTCTACTTCAAAAAATTTATGCATATGTATACCCAACAAACAAACGAGCATTTTTTTAAACAGTCTCGTTTTTTAATCAAAAAACTGTTAGTTTTGAAAATTTTTAACAAAGCTCTTTAACTTCTTCGATAAAATAGAATTTCACTACCAGTTAGAAAAATTATTAAGATGTTAAACTTTACAGTAGTACCATTGTTTATTAGCAAGCTGTTTTCTTCGTTTGCTTAAACTAGCGTGTTTAATGATGAAAAATACACTGCTATCTGGAAACTTACTTATTTAAAAAAAAAAAAACAACAATCCCTCATGTTAACCGCTTCATAGTAGGGTCTGCTTTTGTTTGTTTTAACTAGATATAAACGAACTAAGTAAAAAAATTATTAAAGAGATAAAATGACTATGAAAACCTCTATTAGTAAAAACAAATAATCCCACTTATTTAGCTTGCTTGACAGTTTCATAGTAGGATCTTTGTATAATACTAGGTATAAGTAAATACACTTAGATAGTTATACATAAATTATTCCAAAATGAATAATAATCTCATCTTTAACAGCCTCATAGTAAGGTGTATAAATTGATTAGTTTTTTTATAATATCATTTTAATTACATTAAAAAAAAGTATCAATAATGTTCCAACCTGTTTCGCCTGTTTGACGGCTTCGTAGTAGGGTCTTAGTAGCATATTAATTATACATCATTATAAACCTAATCCCACCTGTTTCGCCTGTTTGACGGCTTCATAGTAGGGTCTTAGTAGCATATTAATTATACATCATTATAAACCTAATCCCACCTGTTTCGCCTGTTTGACGGCTTCGTAGTAGGGTCTTAGTAGCATATTAATTATACATCATTATAAACCTGATCCCACCTGTTTCGCCTGTTTGACGGCTTCGTAGTAGGGTCTTAGTAGCATATTAATTATACATCATTATAAACCTAATCCCACCTGTTTCGCCTGTTTGACGGCTTCGTAGTAGGGTCTTAGTAGCATATTAATTATACATCATTATAAACCTGATCCCACCTGTTTCGCCTGTTTGACGGCTTCGTAGTAGGGTCTTAGTAGCATATTAATTATACATCATTATAAACCTAATCCCACCTGTTTCGCCTGTTTGACGGCTTCATAGTAGGGTCTGGCCTTCGCTATGGACTTCTCTTTGTTCCTGGTCAGGTCCTGCAGCATCTCCTTCGCATCCTGCCTCAGCTTAGTGAACCTGCACCTCTCAGCTGACAGCTCCGTTTCAAGCCGGTTGATCTCGTCAGTCGCCTGGTTGAGCGAGTCAAGCTCTGTCTGAATATTTTTAAAATGTTATTGTTTATTAATTTTAAAAAGTATGGTAGATTATCTCTACTAAAAAAAATTTTGAAAATGTTGAAAAAGTTTCAGCTTGACAATTAAAATTAAATTTTAAAGTCCTTTTAAACTGTTAGTTTATATTGTTAAAATAGAAAACTGAAGTTTAGTCTAAAAAGACAAAAACAAAAAGCAACATGTGTATTCTTTTTTTTTTTAACTAACTTTCTACTTTTATTTATTAAGTACTGTTAAGTTATGGTTTAAATTAAAATCAATGGTAAAAAAAGGTTTTGTCCAATTATTAAAATTTAAACAGTTAAATGCCACTTTAGCAAAAGCAAAAATATCTTTTATCATTACTTAAACCAGTATTTTTAACTTAGTATCAACAAATGATAAAAACAAAAATAAAAATTACTTTTACTCTCGGGTCTACTTCTCCTTCCTCAGACATATTCAAACTTTTATTTTAAAATAATAATCAAATTCTAAAGCTTCTAAAATAAAGTAAAAAAAGTTAGGTAACTAGAGAAAACATGTAAAAAAAGCTTAAAAGTAAAAACAGCTTAGTTTTAAAGCTTAAAAACAAAAACAGTTATTAAAAAATTACTATCTGTCATGTGAAAGATAAAGACGTTTATTGCTTAAGTATAAGACAAAAAAAAAAACAATATTTATCTATACATGATAAAATTTAAATAAGATTAAATATGTTCAACGAAAACTTTTTTTATTTATTAAATCTGGATAAAAGTACTTTTTAGTCTAAGAGTTTCTAATAACCTTCAGTTATATTTAAATATACTGAAGGTGAGTTTGTGATATTTGGACTTGTTAGAAATCATATTAGATAATATATCTTTTTTTTTAGCTGTTATTTGTAAAAACTACGTTAGTGTAACTTATAAAAATTAAAAGTAACTCTTTCTTTTTAAATCAAACACATAATAAAAAATTTCAAATTGAAAAGCATCATGTCACCAATATTTATAACAAGTTTACTTTTGTTTTACTTGAAAAGACAGTCTTATAAAAAAATGAAAGCATGACAAGTATGTGTGATGCATTATTGTTTATGCTCGTTTGAACAAACAAAACTTGCAACCTTTGTATTTCATGCAGGTGAAACGAAAATGCGAGAGAAAGAAAAGAATATATTGCTTTTTTTGAAGGCAATCAAAAGTAAAATGCAATTTACGTTTATGATAAAAGTGAATTGCTTCCTATTGAGTGTGCTTCAGTTTGAATATAAACTTATTTGAAAAAACTGCGTTTGATTTAAATACTAATAGTCATAACAATCTTTAATAGACTTACTTTTGATTTTGTATATAAACATAGTAATGACAAAAAAAATTAACAGTTATTTTTGGATTACTTTTTCTCAAGTTTATTTACTGCAATGTCATAAAAACTTTTTACTTGTAATTTTTATACTTAAACTAGATATTAATTTTTGTAAAACTTTTGATGGTTTGCATTTATCTAAATGTAAGTTGTTTTAAAGTATATGGTTATTGCAACTTTTGTTAATATTTTCGTTGTTACTTTTTTAATAACTCAGTAAACGTTTATCTTTATTTTGTTTTTGACGTTTGGTGTTTTTTTAAAACTTAAAAGTTGAATTACGTGTGTATATTCGAGAACAGTAAACAACAAAAATTTTTTCAGTTTTATAGTAGTTTTAAAGCTTTTATTTATTTTTGATACTAATATTTGTATACACAAAAATTACCATAGTTGACAAGTATAGTTTACATTGTGTTTACTGTTTAAACCTTATCTCGCTTTATTGGAGTAAAGAATTAAAATTAGCTCCTAAATTTTTATGTTAAAAGATGTTATAGACTCTTAAAAAAGGCCGCTAATTTAAAAACAAAAACTTTTCCTTATTAAAGTAATAGTTATCATTCTAAAAACTTTGTAAAAATTTTAATTATTTACTGTTTTCCAAACTAAATACTTTTAAATGTAATTGGTGCATTAAAACCAAATATATTTGTTAAAGTTTTGGTTTAACTATCAAACTTTTATTACAATTATATTCATGATTTTTAAACTGGAATATCAGAATGTTGAGCATACAACATACACCAATTTGTATTTTAAATAGTTACTTTATAAGATTTAATCTTTATTTAACTACGTCCTACTTACTTCTAAAAAATAAAAGTTCAAAAACAAATAATTTTGTGTTCATAAAAAGTAACAATGTCTAGGAAACTTTAATTTTTTAATGCTGAAACGGATTGTAGTAATCTTTTATTTAGGTTTGATTAATTAAATTAAACAAGGTTCCGCTTATTTAAAATCTTTTTTATTCAATGAATAGTTTTTTTTTTTGTAACAACAAATTTGACTTAAAGCACCATGTGTATGTTCAACCAACTTTTCGTTAAAACTATTTTCAAACTTTTTTCATATTTTTTTCTATTGTGACTTATTTTGTTGTATACCGGATATTTGCATTTTTTAATGCAACAAGAAAACATAGACAGAGATTAAAAGCTATTTAAAAGTTAAGAACAGAAATTTTTATACAAAAATTTGCTCGCGAGCCGCGCTGTATTGAAAAAAGTCTCAACTGGATGGCAGTTTTATAGAGAAAAAGTGATAATAAGTTAAAATGATATCATAGGGCGAAAACTTCATAAAGTTTTAAAATAAAAGCTTAGTAGTTTAGTTACCAAGTTTTAAATTAACATTTTTACACTAAATTCTTGCACAAAAAGTCGTTTTTCACTGTTTTAGTACATCACTAGTAGCTGATGCCTGATTTTGAAAAAGAATAAAAAACTAAAATTATTCATAACTAGAATCATTGAAATCTAGTCGGTGCGAGCATGAAACTATCTGCTGCAGAGGTAGTATATATTCGGTTAGTGGGTTAAATAAGTACTATGAATTTATGTGTCCTGGAAAAAAATACTCATGCATTACTAATAACATGGGAAAGTAGGAAAGATGCCTGATTTGTATATTTATTTTTATGCTAAATTTTAAAGGATAAAATCTTACTCTTTGTTGTTCGTAAAGATCATTTTTTTCTTAACATTTTTTTTAACAGATCTTTATCAATATTTTGTCGTTATCGGAACAACTTACACAGTGTAGGTGAAAAATATTTTACTCGCATATATTTTTTTTTGGTAGATATAGATATTAATAAAATAAATCATGTTTTAGTTTTGTACTTTATTCGTCTAAGTCAACCAAAGGTGTTTTATGAGAAAAATTTTCAACTCATTTTTAACTCTAAAACGATACTGAAAACTATAGTTTACAGTAAAAAATAAACGGCTTGGTATTTATAAAAAAACATTGACACAAAAAATTTATTTATCCATCGGATACCTAAAAGTAAAAACTGCATCCGGGTAAGACTGCAATTTTTCAATCACTCCTTTGTTCGACAACCAGTTCGCAGACACATGCACTAGTGATTATTATGATTTGTTTCTCGTGCGTAAATACATGGTAGCTCCGTGGTTCATCATTTCGAGATTTACGCATGTTTATACTCACTGGGATTGGTGTGCAGGTTTGTGTTTAAGGTATTTATATGAATTTTGTAGAAACTGGTTCTTTGTATTTGTAATTAACTATTTGTAATCAATGTTATAATTGCGATTGCTAGAACGAAAAATGATTCCCAAAGTTTGATCATAATAAAAAAGTATGTACAGGAATGATTTCAATTCATTTTTTATTTTAAGTAATAGTACCATAAAGATTTAACATTTGAACATTTATAAGTAAAGGTTAAAATAATAAGACGATTTTATAACTAGCAAAAGCTTAAGAAAGTATTTCAAAATATTATTAAACATTATGACTTTGAATTTATCTAAAAAAACTAACTAAATCACAAGCAAAAATTTAAAACGTCTCTTAAGATAAAAAAAATATTAGACACTGTCAAAAATTAGTTGATTATTTAAAGTTTATAAACATTAATAAAAAAACTGTAGATTACACATGGAGTCATACAATGTCTGCTTATAAAGGACCAATGACAAAAGAGTATTATTTCAATAAAAACTACGTATCAAATAATTACAACACTGCAAAAGAAATTTGTAAATCGAAAGGATACGGTTGGGATATTGCTGACTTTAGTTTTATAATGGAAAATGAAAATGTTTCTCAGCAAGAGAACTTAAAACAAAACAATCAAGTTGTAAAAGTTAGGTAATTTTAAGTTCATTTATTTTGTTGATAAGACATTTATTTTTATAGTATTTGTTAAGCAGTTTTAAATAAGTTATAAAGAATATATTCATAGCTTTTAATCTATTTTTAAATTTAAATGTAGAAGTTGTTTAATTTTTTTGTAGGGAAATATTATACCCTTTGGTTTCATATGAAGAAAACTATTGGGTCCGAAACATAAACAATGATAAAACTTGCATCAAATTAAAACACGAAGTTTTGAGAATTACTTCATGTTCTGAAGAAAAATCATATTTTGTTTGTCAACGAGATTTGATGTTTATGACTTAAAATAGATTAACATTTTTTGTATTCGTAAATTTATAGCCATTTAAATCTAACAACTATTATTTTTAGATTTTAAGTTGTCGATAGTTTATCAAAACTATCATTTTTGTTGCTATATATACAACGTTTTAAAAATATTATAAGATGAAAAAATGTTTAATTTTGTATCTAAGTTGTTTATTTTTTAATATTATTTGGTTTACTTGTCATTAAGAAAAAATCATACTTAAATTTTTCTTTTTTAAATTTTGTAATTTGGAAGAATATTTCATCTTAGATGAAACTTATAAACAAATCAAAAACTTTTATAAAAAAAAAGCTGATAAACTTTTTTTTTTGTGAAACTGTAAACTATTTTTCTATTTAATGTTTATATTTCTTATGATCTCTATTGATTAATAAAAACAAAATAACTAATAGTTTTTTAACTGATAACAGAATAAGATTTTTCTATAGACTAGAGTTTTATACAATCTATTTCGAAGGCTTTATAATACTAACACTTTTATTTTGTAATAAGTAATTTCTTTACTTAAGTACCTATTTCTTTAAATGTGAAAACAAACTAAGCCATAACTACTTTAACAAGTACAATTATAAAAAATAAGTATTTACTACACAAAAGAAAGTAATATGCAAATATATGAAAACCTATGTCTATTAAAAAAAATCAGTTTCAAACTTTTACAAGTCTATGAAAACTTTTCAGTTAAGTAAATTAAAATTTTAAAAGGTGTAGGAAGTTTATATATAATTTGGTTGTTCTCTCAACGAACATGTAGCATTTATGTTTGTTGTATTATGTTTCAATATTTTAATAATTCACACCATCATTCATAAGTTATAGTATATATTTGTATATATATATAAATACTGTAACTACTCATAAAATTTATAAGTTCAAGGACGTTTTAGTTTTATAAATATAATAAATCAAACAATTATCTTTTTTAACCACATTAGGATGTCAAATATATAAGTTCAAAATATACACTTTTTCAAAGTCACAAACAAACGTATCAGTTTTTAGTTATTCATATATTTTCTTTATTTACATAAATTTTTTGTTTAGTAAAAGCTTTCAAATAAATTTTGGTCAGAAGATAGTGAAAATTAATTTTTAAAATTCTATATACTTAATTTAGACTAATTTTTAAGTAGATTTTTTTTATAATGTTACTTTTAAAAATATTTTTTTACTACCTTATATACCTAAATCAGCGTTTTTGAAACACATTCTCTACTGAATAGCATTTAATATTTTATAAAACTTTTAGCTTGTTAAAACAAAAGTTGTTTATAACTTCCAATTGGAGACTTAAAAAGCTAAAAAAATCTGTAAAAAAAACATAAAAATTTGTAAAGGAATTATGGTTTAAAATTTATTTTTGTTCAAACTTTTTAAACTTAGGTTTTATATAAAGTATTGAAATATAAATAGGTATTAAAATATAATGTGTTTTTAGGAAGCTAAACTTTGAAAATTAAAACTGCTATTTTTGATTAAATCTACCATGGTTTCTTAAGTAAGTTTTAAATTTTATGAGTTTACTACAGCAGGTTTTTAAAAAATAGTTTGTTTAATGTATCTGAGAATAATAGAAATTATAATTACATTTAAGCCTTATTAGCTTACGCAGGTTGTGACATACTTATTAACTTTAAGCTCTAGTAAAAAATAGCAAATTGCTTGAAAAAATAAAGTAAATTGGTCTACAAATAGTCAAAACAAGTTAAACAACATTGAAATAGTTAGTTGCGACTTGAAATGTTTTTATTTAGCTTTTAAGTTAACGTTTTCATAATAGTTCTAAAAATAAATAATTTTACTAAAAACACAAAACAGTTATGTAATATCTAAATTAAATCTTAATGATTGTATAATTCGTTGTTTTCTTTTTATCATAGGTACTTTACAAGTGTTAGAATAAACTATTTGTTAACCTCTAAGTATATAAAAAACATATCTATACTTAGTATTTATAAATGTTTACATAAAAATTTCATAACAAAAAACAATTTATTAAGTTTGTAAATGCTTTACAGGAATGTTTTTCTATTTATTGCATACTACTTTATATAATTTGTTTTACAAGATCAGAATAAATCATAGTTTGTTGAATGTTAAGAAAAAATTTGATTTTGATTTGAAACAGACGAGCATAAAGTTATTGTTATAGGAAAATTTATTAATTTTTCAAAAAACATAAAACTTTAATGTCAATTATTTTCCTTATCTTAAAAGCTATCTAAAATTTTTTTTTTTATTTTAGAGAAGGCACCTTTGCCTTTAATTTAAAAAAAAAAATTATTTAATTTGGGGTTGGAATTATTTCATGGGGTCCCTCCAAAAATAAAGGTTTTTTTTCGTTTTTTTTCATCAAATGGTATTAGAACCAAAAATAAATATTTTTTTTAATTTTTTTTTTTTGATTTCCCTTAGTTTGCATGTTATGAAAACTCTTAAATAGTTATTTTATAAATAATGTTAATATCTTTTACGATTTGGCCCAAAATCAAAATGTAGTATATTACACTATCATTTGCCTTGGCCATTTCCTAGATAAAAAATTGATAAAAGGAAAAAAAAAGTTAATAAGAATGTGAATATACAACAAATGTAATTAAATTATTTTATTTTAATTTAGTTTGATGTAATTCACATTCTTATTAACTTTTTTTTTCCTTTTATCAATTTTTTATCTAGGAAATGGCCAAGGCAAATGATAGTGTAATATACTACATTTTGATTTTGGGCCAAATCGTAAAAGATATCAACATTATTTATAAAATAACTATTTAAGAGTTTTTATAACATGCAAACTAAGGGAAATCAAAAAAAAAAATTAAAAAAAAATATTTATTTTTGGTTCTAATACCATTTGATGAAAAAAAACGAAAAAAAAACTTTATTTTTGGAGGGACCCCATGAAATAATTCCAACCCCAAATTAAATAATTTTTTTTTTTAATTAAAGGCAAAGGTGCCTTCTCTAAAATAAAATAAAAAAATTTTAGATAGCTTTTAAGATAAGGAAAATAATTGACACTAAAGTTTTATGTTTTTTGAAAAATTAATAAATTTTCCTATAACAATAACTTTATGCTCGTTTGAAACAGCTGTGTGTAAATTTCGGAAAAGTTTTATTTACGTAGAAGTTACCTTTTTTTTTTTAAGTTTTGTTTAATGTTGTAGATAAAATGTTGTTGTTTACTTTAGTCTTTACTATTCATTACAATTTTTATACTAAGTACTCACAGAAATAAATAATAGCATAAAATGTTTAAAACAACACTTATGTCTATAAAGTTTTGAAGCTAGTTACATAATTATTAAAAAATAATAATAAAGTTGTTTCAAACTTTATGTAAAGAAGTCAAAATGCAAAACAAACTTGCATTAATTTTTTTAATGTAAGTTTTATATAAATAACAAAAAATAAAATTTCCTTTGTTTTGAACATAAGGCTTTTTCACACTAATCAGATCATCAGTCCTTATTAGCACTCATCAGGTCTCAGTCTTCCGAAGGCTTGAGGTCTGATAATCGAGTTGCTATGTTCAAACCTTATGTTACTTAAAGCGGCAGGCAAAATGTCAGACTTAGGCTCTGTATAATTTCGCCGATGTTTTCGTTGATCTTTTTTAAACAAAGTTAATATATAAACTGATTTGTTTAATATATATTAAAACAACTTAAAACTCATTAATAAAATAAAACAGATTATTTATTAAGATGTATTACATGTTGTTAATCTGTATACATTTTTTTAACTGGTTGTGGTCGATATTTTTTCCTTTTCATACAAATATACCCTAATAAACTTTCGTTTTCATTAATATCATTTTGTATATGCTTTTTATTTTCATGTTTTATTAATCATGGAATATGTAATTATCAATTGGACTGTTCTTTATTTATGTTTATATAAACTTTGTATGACCTTTTAAATATTTTTGCTCCTTTGTTTTAATCATGAGATATGCAAGTTTAAATTGCGTTGTTGGTTATTTTCGTGAAATAAGTAAACTGGAATATTTTTGTTTCACATATTGGATTTTTTATACCATCTAAAAATCAAAAAAATCATGGTTCCATCAATTCTTTTTTTTTTTTGATACAGTACAACTTATTTTAAACTATATATTTTTTTTACTACTTTTAGGTTTTTTTTTGAAGTAAAAGACAATTCTATTTTGAACATAGCGTTTTACGGGTAAATAGTGCGTACCCGCCGGCTACTAAGCTGCAACTGTTCAAATAAAAATATATAATTTCATAAAGTTAAACAAGTTGTGCAAAAAACAATAAGTTTAAGTACAACTAAAATATAATAAAACTAGGAAATTTTTGTTTATGTATTTCTTGTACTGTTTGGAAGTTTTGTAGGAAAAACAAAATTTCCTAGGCCAACAATTCGTTATTTTATACAAATCACGACTAACATAAGTGTATTTAAAACTAAAACATATTAATATTATATTTAAATCTAGTTATCAACTTGAGTTTAAAAGTTTAACAGAAGTAAGGAAGTTGTTTATTGTTTTAAAATGATCTTTATTCGGTTAAAAATTAGTGTTACAGCAAACTCTGAAATTACAAATAAAGTATTAAAAGTTTAACATTAGTTTAAAACAAATAAGTTACATAATAAAATTAAAAGGATAATAAGTATAAAATTATAGTTCACATATTTACGTGTAACAATTGTTTCCTTTTTTGTTGTTATTTATGTGCACAAAAACCTTTTTGTTTGTGTTATAGATATATTATCACTATAATATGTTACAATACTGTAAGAAGTCATGTTACTATAATTACATAATGACTTAAACTGTATTCAAATAGAATTTGTTTACTTTCTAATAAAAATTTTTGCCTAATGTTTTATGAACTTATTTATACAGAAATTTAATGTTTTTTCTATAGTGATCAAAACAAGCAATACTTTATACAATTGCTTACAAAAAACTTACTTAAAACTTTTTTAAACACCAAAAAAAAAAGAATCGAAATGCAAGAAAGAAATCGTTTGTTCAATGTTGTTGTTAGTTTTTGTTGGAATATCAAAAATTAAAGCATAGATTTGATTTAATGGTCTATTTTACTTAACGAGTGAATTTTGTTTATGTATCATTATTTTTATGTTTACAAGTTATAATAGATGTATTAAACTTGTAACAGGTCTTGTTCAGTTTTCTGTCGTTTTCAGAGCAGCTTCCACAATGTAAGTGAATAATACTATTTAATAATATTTAAGAATGTTTTTGAATAGAGATATCTTGATATTTTAAAAAGGGAACAAGTTTTTTTTTGTGCAACTCAATCAAATATGTTTTATGAGAAAAGTTTTGAAGCCAGTTAAAAATCTACAGTTAAACGTACTAAACAAAAACTTAACGATAATACTAATAATAAACAACAATTGTTTTTGTATGCTTAATATTTTCACACAAAAACTTTCAACTAGCCATCGGATACCTGAAAGTGAGGACAGCATCCGGGTATGACTGCAACTTTTCAATGAGCTCCATCTTCTACAACCAGCACGCTGACACGTGCACCACGGACTACTACAATCTGTTCCTGGTGGGAAAGTCCACGGAAGATCCGTGGTGCGCCACTAAGAGAACCATGGGCGTGTACACTCACTGGGACTGGTGTGAAGGTCGGTGTCGAAAATATTTTAAATTATTAGTTTCATCCAAACTAGTAAAATTAATTGTGTGCTTTTTAATTTTCAAATGCTAGAATGATAAATAGTTCTTAATGTTTAATCGTAACAAGATATACTAAAAATATTTAAATATTTTGATTTTTTTTTTCTAACTAACAATACTATAAAAAAAAATTAATTTAAACAACAATAAAAGATCTTAAAATGATTAGATCTTTTTTAATAAGTAGTATTTAATAGTAGAGTTCGAAATGCTATTAAAAATTATGATTTTGAAAAGATTCAATTAGAATTACTTAAAGCATATACAAAAATTTTAGACGTCTTTAAAAATAAAAGTTAGAAACTCACTAAGTTAATTAATTATTTAAAGTTAAATAATAAAGAAATAATACTGTAGATTACACGTGGAGTCATACAATGTCTGCTTATAAAGGACCAATGACAAAAGAGTATCATTTTAATAAAAACTACATATTAAATAATTACAACACGGCAAAAGAAGTTTGTAAATCGAGAGGATACGGTTGGGATATTGCTGACTTTGGGTTTATTATCGAAAATGAAAATGTTTCTAATCAAAAACTTTTGAAAAATAAAAAACAAATAGAAAAAATAAGGTAATTTTAAGTTTTTAAATTTTATTAATTAGACAATTTATTTTCATATTATTTGTTAAGTAATTTTTAAACAGTCATTAAGAATATATACACAGTTTGTAATTTATTTATAAAAATAAAATTGAATGTTAATTTTTCTGTAGGGAAATATTATACCCTTTGATATCATACGAAGATAAATTTTGGGTTCGAAACATAAACAATGAAGAAATGTGCATCAAGTTTAAACACGGATCTTTGAAAATTGGTTCATGCTTCGAACGAACATTTTTTGTTTGTCAACGAGACTTGATGTTTATGAGTTAAAAAGTTCAACATTTTTTGACTTTGTTGATATATAAATGTAACAACTATCACTTTTAAATTATAAATATTATTTTTTGCTATACACAAAGTTTTAAAAATCTTATAAGATGAAAAAATAGTTTTGTTTCAAATTTAAATTGTTTATTCTGTTAAATATAATTAGGTTTTCTTGCCTTTTTAAGTAAAGCTTGAGTTAAGTTTTTCTTACTCAAAACTTGTGTTTTAGAAGAATATCTCACCTGAGATCAGGGTTTCCCAAACTGGGCCAATACAGAAATTTAGAGAGCAGTATGGGGCCAAAGGGGGGCATGAGGTCATAAATTGAAACTTACACTAGATGTTCTGGAGTTGATGATGAAGAGCAAAAAAAAGTCTTAGGCAATTTTAGTAGTAGTTTTAAAACTTGTACTAGGTATTATGGAAAAAGTTAGGGGGCCACAAGACGGGGGAGTAGTCACACGGCCATAGTTTTAAACTTTCACTAAATATTCTGGAGTTGATGATGAAGAGCAAAAATAATAAGGTCTTCGGCAGTTTTAGTGGCATGTTTTGCGAAATCCTGTTGAAGGGGGCTATAGCTTTTTTAATTTCTCTAAAGGGGGCCTTTTGAAAAAAATTTTGGGAAACCCTGCCTTATATAAAGCTTAACAAAATCATATTAAAAATATCTACAAATTTTTTGCAGAGTTATATAATTGTTATGCAATTTAAATTTTATAAATATAATGTTATCTCTATTGATTAAAAACAATCAAAATAAAACAAATGATAAGTTGTGATTAATAACAGAACGTATTTTTTTCTTAAGAATAAAGTTTTAAACTAGTTTGAAGGCTTTATAATTCTAAGGATTTTATTTAGCGATTTTTATACTTAGCTATTAAACTTAATTTTTTATCTTTAAATCTGATACCTTAGCTACAACTATCCAACAAGTAAAAATATAAAATAAATGAGCTTCTACTATACGAAAGAAAAATACAAACATCTAGAAAATCAACGTCTATTAAGAAACCATAAAAGACTAAAAGTTTTATCAACTGTGTTTTACAAGTCTGTAAAAACCTTTTAATTAGTTATATAAAACATTCAAAAAGTGTAGCAAGTGCATTTATCATTTAGTTGTTCTCTCATCGAACACATAGCATTTAAATTTGTTTTTTTATGTTATAATGTTTTGATAATCCACAACAACATTCCATGTTATAGTCAGATAAATAGTATTATCCCTCATAAAATTATTAAATTCAATTAGTAAACTACATTGTAGTTTGTTTTGTGAAATCAATTGTTTACTTAAACAGTTGTCAACTTTTTTTTACCACCCTAGGATGTCAAATAAAGAAGTTCAAAATATACTTTTTTCAATATCACAAACAAACATAACATTTAAATATTTTTTTTCCTCCATATTTAAATGTTTAGTTAAATATTTCAAATAAATTTTAGATATACTTTGGTGAAACTTCATACTTTTTATTTTTATAAAATTCAGTTTAGATTAATATTTTAAGTAGCCTTTTTTTATAATGTGATTCTAATAAATTGCTCTTTTCACGTTTAATACCTAAACTATTGTTTTTAAAACACAACCTCAACAGAATAATCATTTAATATTTTGTAAAACTATTTATTTTCTAAAAAGGAGTACAAAATGCATATAACTTCCAATTAGAGACTTAAAAATACTTAAGAACTGCCAAAAAAGCATAAACGTTTTTCAAATATTGAATTTTTTTTTGAACTTAGGCTTAACATAGTTCTTAGAGTCAAATGGTAGTTTAGAACTAGCAAAAAAAGAGTGTTACATTAAAAAAATATATATAGACTTTAATTTCAAAAAAAAAATTAAGATCATAGAGTTTTAACGCAATTATAAATTGTAAAAGAAGAAGTTACCACAGGTTAAAGACTTTAGTGTTTTCAAATAATGTTTTTACTATTGAAATATAATCAAATGAGGATATTCTACTAGCTTTTATTGATATACTCAATTAAACTCAGTTAAGTTTTTTGCATTAATATGTACTCTAAAAAAAGTAGTATAACAAATTAGTCAAATTAAGCAGCAAACAATAAACTATAATTGTAAAATAAACCTTCAATAACAAAAGTTCTGAATAATGGTTCAGAAAATTTTTAAAAGTAGTGCATAGTAGATGGTTAAATAAACGCTAGGTACACGATTAAAGTTCTGAAAATTTAAATTTTGACATTTTAAATCCTGATGATTCTTGCTTAAATATTAATTTGACAGTTTTTACAGTAAGAAGGTTATCTATTAGAAGTTCTATTACATAATAAATTTCTTAAATATTTTTTGATATATAGCTACAAAAAACTTAAAATTTACAAAAATGTGCCTACTATCAGTAATAATGATTTTTTTCTTAATTTTTTTTGAAAAATATTTTACTACAATAATCTTGAGAAGTACACCTCGTACAATGATTTTATTTTAGAATTTAAAATGGTTTTATTCTAAATATGGTTTTTTTAAATTTTTATATGAAAATTTGAATCGTCCCTTTTATAAATTGTCATGCTAACAGAAATTTAATGTATACTTTATAATTTAATCTTTTAAAACGAAAATATGGCGAATTGAAAATAGGGTTAAAAAACACTTTTTTATCTTGATTTCAACATTAACCATAAAATTTTATGTGCATAAAAAATAATCCTTTTGTGAAAGTTGAAATTTATTGATTATATGATTATATTGATATCATATAGCTTACTAATTTTAAAACACAATAAAAAACCTTATTATGGTCTTTAAATATTATTAAGCTACAAACTTTATAAAAACCATAAATATTTATGCAATTAGTTCTACAAAGTAAGCTTTCAAGAGAAACCAAGTCAAAAATCAAAAACAATTACCTAACACATTTAATTTTTTCTACATATAAGTATAGTTTATTAACAGTCTTTAAGGTTATTTAGTTCTTTGAAAACACTATCCACAGTTTCCAATATCTTTTTCTTGTCACTTTCGTGCAAAAGATGATTGAACTTCTGCTGGAACTTGTCCGAGTGCCACAAGGCCATCTGCCTGATAATATACTTTCTCCTCACCTTTGCATCGGCTCCTTTCTCCACACCCTTCATTATGACCTCGATCATCTCCTTGAGACTTCCCAAACAAGGCCAAGGGATGTCGTTGTACTTGAGCTTTTTGTCCTTCACTCCCTTCATATCTTCTAACTTCTGCTTGTACGTTTCGTGTTGCTGCTGCAGTTTGAGCTTCTTCACTGGAATCAGCTGCATTTCAGGTTTTCTTTCTAATTTCTTTGTTTGCTGTTCATTCAACTTTTGTCTTTTAGTTGGCTCTTGATGCTCTTGTTTGTGGAACTTGTGTTTCCTTGCGTATTCTTGAGACATGCGCTCCGCCCACTGGTCAAAAGTTTCAACGTCTTCTTTGACATTATCCCAGTATCCATCATTGAACGGGCTTTCAAACTTTGAGCATTCAATCTCTATCTCTTCTGCCAATATCTCTTCAAACGTGCGTTTAGTTCCAGCTGATTCTTCTTCAAATTTGCTGGAGTTTGAATCTGTTGATGAAACATCTTCCAAGCAAAACTTATGATACCTTTCCCTTGCCTTGTTCAAATAGTCCACTGGGGTCTTGCCTTTGTCATTTTTCTCGTCAACTCCATCAGGAAAATGCTTGATAAGCGGCTTCAAAAGATCCTCGTGGCACTTATACAGTTTGAAGTTGTCCAGCACGTACTTTGAAGCCAGGTGAGCCGGAAGGTTTCCTCTGTAATCTCTGATGTCTGAGCTGGCTCTGTGTTTGATCAAGCATCTGACAATCGCGTCGTTTCCTAATGAAGAAGCAATGTGCATGCAGGTTCGTTTCCGCTTGCCCTTGGTGAGAAAATCAAGGTTGTAATTGATGTTTTTCTTTTCAAGCTTCCTGAGGTAGTGTTTTAATTTGATGAGAGAGCCGCTTTGAACAAACCGGAAAACCTTTTGCTGGTCAAAATCCTTCATGTTATGTAAATATCTTAACCTGAAAATAGTTTAAATGTAAGTAAGATTTAAGTAATGTTAAATTATCACTGTTCTTTATTGTAATTGATTGTTTAACTTTTAAACGACAACTGAAACTTAAAACAAAAATATAGCAAAAACTATAGCTTTATTTTTAACATAAGAAAAATTAAAACATTATTTTTGTTGTACTACTGCAATCTGTAGTATAAGATGTACGAAAACTCATAGAGATTTTATACCTTGTAGTATCATAACAATAACAAAGGACTTTGCATCTAAAAGAAAAAATATAATGTTGTAGAAAAAAAGTTGTTTTAAAAGTTAAAAGAGATTTACAAAAAATATCAAAACCAGCCTGAGTTAAGAAATAGAAAAAGTTTAACAAGCCTGAAGGTTAAAATTTAAAAAAAAATGATTTAGTATGTGATAACATTGTAAAAAACAATCTATTTGAAGATTTTCAAATGTAAATAATCATGATTAGTACTAAATTTAGAACTAAACTAATTTCTAAGTTAGCAATACTTCTTAATTTGAAATTTTAATTATTATCTGTAAATTGTTTTAATTTTTAGTTATTTGTAAAACCCACTTGTAATGCTATTGTTTGTTTAAGGTTAATCATTTAAAACAACTTAAATTTTAATATTTTTTGCTATTCATGATTCTAATTAAGAATTTAAATAAAATATTTAGATGTCTATTAACTTTGGTCTATTTTTCTAAAATAAAGTTATCATTATTTTTTTCTATTATACCACACACTATTTGTATAACAAAATAAACTTAACTTCTTATGAAACTTATTCATTTGCTTTTCAGCACTTTAGAAATGACCTAAACAACTATTAAAACAAATAAAAAAAGGTAAAATTTGTTTAAAAAAGTTCCTCTGACAAATTTTCCAAATGATTTTCACAGTAAACTTTTAGTGAGATATATTTAAAAGAGCAAAGTTTTAATTACTTGATTAGTCAGCATATTAAAAGCAGTAATGTAAATATTATTGAAGACTCTGTGTTTAAGTTAAGTTTAAAAGCAAAAGTTTTATAGCAACTTTTGAATATTAATTTTTTTATAATAAAGTAGGTAATAATTATTTTTAAAAGTATAAGTTGTGTTACTGGTTTGTCTTTTGCTGTTCTTGTACTTGTAGTATTTAAATTTTCTAAAACATCTAACTTTTTACTACAGTGATGTACATAACTGGAACCAAAATATTTGCATATTATGTGTGCAAATTTATAAAACAAAATTCACAAAAATTACAAGTTTTTAGTTTAATATCCAACAAAAAAAAGAGACAAAAACTTTGTTAGTAACTTTCAACACTTTAAAACATATAATAATTATAAAATACATGCTTACTCTTAAACAATTGAGGGCTAAAATTGACTATTTTGATGAATATAATTAAGTGTTACATACAGACAAAACTAGATTTCTCGTTTTTAAAATTGTTTTTGTTTCTTTTCTGTTCCATGCGTTTCAGAAATTATTTATTTTAAATACAACAAGTTTTTGTTATTTTTAAGTTAAAAATTATTAAAAGCTCCTAATAACATTTTATACAATTTTAAAACATCTGATTTTTAAAAAAATTGTTTTATTAAAAAAAAATTATAAACAGGATACAAAATACTCCTTGCTAAAACTTTTTTAAAAACATGCCACAATGGTTTTCTGTGAAAAAATTTTTAGCTTCTCAAATATATGTGCTCTAGCATATATAATAAAGTATTCTGGTTGAATTTTAGCTTAATTACCATAAATGCACCCCTGAGTTGAAAAATGAACAGTGTTTTTAAAAGAAAAAAATTTATTAAAATACTTTGAGTTTTCAGATAATGTATTTTATGTTTTAATGAAAAACATGTATATCAGATAAAGATGTCAAAAACAATAGTCAGATAGCATATTTTATATAAAACATATATGTATTTCAGGTCTTTTAAGGTAATTATTGCGGGCTTTAATTTTGAAATATGTTATAGAGCATTTTGAGTAATTTTGAGTTCCCAGAAAATCTGAGGTCTAGAGCTCATAAAAAGTTAATTCTTATTCTTCATAAAAATTGCAGACCCATACATTTCTATTAAAAAATTTTTAAAAGTTACTATATATCAAATGTAAATAAAGTGTTTATACTCAATAAAACTTACTTATAGTTTATATACGAGTAGTCTTCAACCTTTTTGAAAGCTGTGTAAATTAAAAATCTTTAATTAGGATATGTGTCACAAGGCTATCAAAAATGGAGCTTGTTATTTAAAAATAACCTTTCTTATGTTTATGGTCTAAATATGTGTTAGTAATTATAAATAACAATTTAAAAATATTAATTCATATTAAAAATATTGTTTTTTTTTTTAAAACAAAAAAAATATATATATATATATATATCTTACTCTATTTTTGGTGTACTAAAAAAAATATATGCACTAATACATAGATGTCTTCACCTACATGCTACTGTACTACTACTTTATATAACACCTTTATATGTTAATTTTTGGAATTGGTAGGTGTCAAAAATGCACAAAGGGATACTTTTGCTTAATGGATCAATTTTGTACAAAAACACTATTCAGGGTTGCCACTAGTTTTTTCAAAATTTTTCCAGGTTTTTCAAATTTCTTCCAGGTTTTTAAAAGTACTATTTTTTAAAAAGGGTCTATTTTTAGTGTAAGTTAAATTTAAGGTAAGAAACTGTGTTCAATAGTATAAAAAGGTTAAAAAGATACTGTAAAGCTACTTAAAATATATTTTTTAATAAAAAATTTTTGGTAATGACAATATTTTTTTATCTATATGATAAATTTTTTGATTCAAACCGAAATTTTACTACTGAACATGTTAAAATTCTTAAAAATTCCAAGTTTTTCCAGGTTTTGTTTTTACCAAAATAGTCAAATTCCAGGTTTTTCCAGGATTCCAGATAAAGTGGCAACCCTGACTATTAAATGGCATCAATTTTGCAGGAGGGATCATTTTTGCACAATTAGTTATAACTAAATCATAATTTATGCTGAATCATTGTAAGATTTTTTTAAATTTCAAAATATCCTGAGTGTCCAGAGTGAGAGGCAGCCCAGATAACAGGTTTTTTTGGTTCATTAGTGATTTTTATTCGAAATTCCAGTTTTATTTTTCAAATTTTCTCATATTCCTGATATTATTTACCCAAAATGTTAAATTCCAGGTTTTTCCAGAATTCAAAGACTTTTGGCAACCCTGTTAAAAGATTTTAGCTTTGGTAGTATTAAAATAACTTCAATAGATTAAATAAACTTATAGTTGAAGTGAGAAGTTTGAAAATATGTAATTAATTTTGTGGTTGATAAAGCAGTAGTAGTTGAAATTACATCATCAGTTTTTAATAAACACATTAAAATAAGAACTTAAAAAACCATTTAAAATGATTAATTATCAAAATACTAAAGTATAAGCTATTTTTGCATGTGTTAGAGATTGAAGGGCATATAGGGGTTACCACCTTTTTCACAATTTTTTTCTTATTTTATAGAGTTTTAACTAAGCTTTAAGCTGTTTTTTACAGATATTTAAAATTCAAAGTAATTTTTGAAATATAGCAGGTCATTAGGAAGCAACAATAGGTTCCTTATGATAGGTGCAAACTAAAATGGCAAATAACTACAAATCACTAAAATTTAATCTTCTCCTACGCTTTTTGAGACAAATACCTCAAACTTTCAGGAAGTGTTCCTTGGAATATTTAGAAAATACTGTTGGATCAAAATTTAAAAATAAATAAATAAAAATTCTACAACAAAAAAAACAAAAAACTGATTGAAATCTATGCGACAGAATTTTTTAAATGTTGCAAAAAAAATTTTATAAAAGTTTGAGGCATTTATCTCAAAAAATGTAGGAGAAGATAGATTTTTAGTGAAATAGTCTTTTTTTGCGGTTTTAGTTTGTGCTTCCCATAAGGAACCAATTGTTGCCTCGACTTTGACCTTTTATATCTCAAAAATTTGTAATAGCATCTTGTAGCTTAGTTAAAACTCTATAAAACAAGATCAAACTGTGAAAAAAGTGATAACTTCCCCCCCTATAACCTGAATATAACTTTGTGAAGTACCAATGTTTTTATTAAGTAATAGTTTATTTCTGTCTTTGCATCTTATACTCAGAAACTACCATTAGGGTGTTTATTGGTTTTTAGCAAATTTTCTCAAGGTTTTTCAAAATTTCTTCCAGTTTTTCAAAGTTTCTTTCAGGTTATTGAAAATTCTTCCAGGTTTTCAACATTTTTTCCAGGTTTTTCAGAACTTCTTCCAAATTTTCAAAATTCCTTTCATGTTTTCAAAAATTTTTCCAGGTTTGAATATAATTTTGAAAATACATCCTTTTTTGACCATTTTTAATAGTAAATTAATCCTAATTCAGAAAAGGTGTTATTTGATATATTTAAAGTACTTAAACAATACATTATTACTAATATTTAATGTTTGTTTTATTCTAATGCAACCTGTAGTGTTATTTTGAATCAATTTTGTCTATATGATAAATTTTTAGTTTCAAATCAAAATTTTATTACTCTATATGAAAAAATTGGTTAAAATTCCAGGTTTTTTAATGATTTTTGTTGAAAGTTCTAGGTTTTACCAGGTTTTTTTATTTAATTCACAAATTCTAGGTTTTCCATGTTTTTCCATGATTCCAGGTTTTGTTGCAACCCTGTTTAATTACATATTTTAATACATTTTTGATTAAAATAGTTTTTTTTTTATCATTATAAACTTTATGCAGCCTGCATGCAATATTTAATAAAAAAAAGCTGAGAACCTTTAGTTTATTAAAAAACAACAAAAAAATTACTCAAAAAGTTAGGTCACAAAGAAAACACTGGATGCTCTTGCCCTTGACCTAACTTAACAATTTACCTTTGTTAACAATTATAAAAAACTGGAACAAAATTGTCAGATATACAATGATGCACATAGTTAAAATTACATTTAAACACTTTGAAAATTTCAGGGTATTGTTTGAAACTTGTTGAAATTTCCTGGGTATTCAATCACTTTTGGAAAATATTCTAATTGCATAAATCCATCAACTTCCCTACCCCTAATATTTCAAATTCAACAACTTCTAATGATATTCTTTATTTATTCATTTAATTGCATATATGTTCAATTAAAAAATTTCCTTCCAACAAGATTTATTGTTAGTTTTATAATGATTCAATATTGAGAAACACATGACTTGTTTATTGTTTGACTTAGTGTCTAGTATATTTTCTCCAAACTTTCATTTTAGCAAATTTTGTAAAAATAGATATCAAAACTATTATACCTAAACTCAAATATGTGTAAAACGATTTAATGTTTTTAGTTAGTTTATAAACCTTTTATCTATCTTAACGAATACCTAACGTTTTTAGATACATAATTGAAATTTTATGAAAGTTTTATTTCAAAATTAATCAATTATATAATAATTTAAAAAAATTATCTAGGTTTGTTCTTTTAGAAGTTTTAGATATTTTATTATTTAACTTTATTTTATTTTTATCTTGATTTTACTTTTTATCAAAAACATATTTTAGACAAATATTTTTTCAAACGCCATTGAAACTATAAGAATAGATTAAGCTTAAATTTTACCGACATTTTTCATAAACACAACAAATTTGCTTAGTAATTTCAAAACTGTTACTTAAAAATAACGAAAATCAAAGAACTATGATATCTTTGTGTTTTTCATATTCATGTGAACTACAACATTTTTTTTTTTTTTTAATTTCAATTAAATAGTTAGAATAATAATGTGTTTAGTTTTATTTTGACAAACAATTTTCAATTAATTAGTCAAAACTAAAGTTGTTATATAAAGTAGTAATTGTTATCAGTAGTCTTTACTTTACGGTCTGAGTAAATTCAACTTACTTAAAGGACATATGTTTCAGTAATGTGAAAATATATTAATAAAGCTTAACTTATTTTCCTTTTAAGAAATGCTATTTATATTATATATTCAGCTTTGGTCCCTTATGTATGTATTAAAGCGCTCAAAAATAAAAAGTATTATGATTTAATAACATTTTTGTAGTCTAGCTAAAATGTACACACTAACTTAGTGCCCGCAGCTTTTGTAATAAAAACTGATAACCACTTTCTACAATCGGTTTAGCTTTTTAGAGCTTACTTTACTAGCCATATTTCTGTTTTTTTGTTTTTTTGCTTTATCGTAACTTATTGTATTATTATTAAAGAAAGCTTTGAAATTTGAATAGTTTCTAATCAGGTTAAACAAAAAGTTTTAAGTAAGTAAAAAAAAATTATTAAAAAATTATTGACCTTGGTTTCCTAAACTCATTTCTACAAGCGCCCCCTTTTCAGAAAATTTAAAAATAATCGCCCCCTTAAATGTGAGTTTCGAGTCTCTCGCAAAAAGTACTTAAGTACCCCTTCGGCCCCTTTGCAGCTCTCTGACTTGCTAATATGGCCACAAGAGGATTTGCTTAGTAACCCTGTTTTAAACTAAGGTAAAGTTTACAATCAAAGAAAAGTTTCTTCTTGTAAAATTATATTTTTATTACAAAACTAATCTATATAATTGTATCCGTAATTACTAATAAACACTAAATAGTTTAGAAACACTAAGAATAAAGTTTAATTAGCCAGTTTTTAGTTTAATAAACTTCTGTAATTACAATATACAAAAAACTTAAAAGATAAAATATACTTTTAAATAAGATGCTCTTTTTATTCTGCGCACTTTAAAATCGTCAATTTAGTTTGTCAACCAGACATGTTAAAAAGCTCTGCTTTGTTTACTCGAGCGTGAAATTACTAACTTAAAACAAACCAAAGTTTATACGCTTCATTGCTGAATTACCATAGTAATTGTTAGCATTTTAACAAGTCTGTTGTCAACGTATTTTTAAATAACAATCATTGAAAAACCTCCTTTACATCATGAATAGTTTAACAGAACTATATAGCAAAAGCTAAATTCTGGATAAATAAACTAAGGGATGCAAAAGAATTTACTTATTAAATTCCACAATTAGTACAAAATTAAAACAAGTTTCAAAATGTACTATCTATTTTGCTAAAAATACTCCAAAGTTGATGATTAAACATATAGTAACCGGTATAGATAATACGAGTTTACTCTATGAACACAAAGTACATAATTATCATATTTATAAGACGTATAGTCTTAACTGATAACTTTAGTTAAACTAAGAAAAACTGTAAGTATAGGTTAAATATAATTTATAACTAAACTCACAGTAGTTGTATAAAGTATAACAATGTAAAAAAGGAGTAATTTAGCTTTGAATATACTTAAATTTTTGTTAAAAGTTTTAAAATGTCTCTCACATAGCTAGAATAATTAAAAAGTTATCAAAATTCAAATCAATTGGTTTTGCTTTACGATAGTTTATTTTTACGATTGCAATCTCCATATTAGTGAAATTTTCTTCAAGTGCTCAACTTATTGAACAAGAATTTAAAAATGTAGTCCAAAATTTAACAAAGACAACAGGGCTTTTTTATAAGCATATTATACTTATCAGTTGAAAACACTTACACAAATAAAATATTTGACTAATTAATCACAAATCTTGCTGGCAAACGTAAGAGGCTTGTTCAAAACACGAAGCAAATTTCAACGCTCCTTCGTTGTATCTGATGCAGATTCTTGTGTTGTAAAAGTTAAAGTGATGAACCCAAAAGTTGTGCTTTGTTGCCGCTAAAGGGTACAATATTTCCCTGCAAAAAAAATCTAATATTTATTTGTTCAAAAAAATATGCTTGGTAGTTGTTTACCTTATATATACAATAAATATCTAAATAATACTTTTAACAGTACATTTAAGTTTTAGCAATCTTATTAAGAAAGTTACTTTATTTTTTGAACTGATTCGTCTTTATTAACACTCTCTATGTCAGTAATATTTTTGTTTTCCACATCAAGTCCGAAATCAGCAACTTTCCAAGGGGAGTTACAAATTTTTCTTGCCTTGTCGTAAGTAACTTCGAATAAGTAACTTCTACTGAAATAGTATTCTTTAGTCTTTGATCCTTGATAAGAAGGCATTGTATGACTCCATGTGTATTCTGAAATTTTCAATAAACTTGAACTTTTTAAACATTTAATTGCTTCTACACTTTTAAAAAGTCGTTTATTTTATTGAATTAGTAATCAATTGAACATTTACAGTTAAAAAAAAACGATTTTGATCAAAATCATTAATATTAATGTCATTATTTGTATGTTCACAACTGTAACTCAACTAAAATTTGTTATAATCAACATAGAGAAACGTCTTTATACTTCATGAACAAATTTTATCAATTTTTTTTTATGATGGCTTTCATTTATAAAGTATTTAAAGAACGTAGCAAAAGAAAATCAAAAAGCTTATTGCAGCAAAAATGTTTTACTAGGCTTAGGGACTTTAAAAGGTTAAAAAAAATAGCAGTTTAAATGTTGTGTTCATGCTATAACTGTGTCATACAGGCATCATTAGTAAGTTACCAACTAAACTCTGTTGAACTCTGAATATAATTTATATAATTGTCGTCGTCAGCTTTAACAAACTGAATACTTTTGAATTTTATTTGATGAAGCCTATTTTTAACTCACTTTCGCACCAATTCCAATGAATGCGACCCCAAGACAATTTTGTCGCACACCAGGGTTTTTTCGTTGTTTTACGCCAAAAAAGTGAAACGTAATCTTTAGTACAAGTATCCGAGTATTGTGGAGACCACGGAGTTCCAATGGAAAAATTGCAATATTCCCCCATAGAAGTTTTTATTTTCAAGTATCCAATAGCTTTGTAAAAAAAGTGGTTACTTTAAACTTAATTTTGATGTATATTTTGTTTATACATAAAAGAAAATTACAAAAAAAAATCATAAACAAAAAGTATTTTGAAAATTTAATAAATTTGTAATAGAGAATAATAAACTTTGTTTTAATAACTGCATGAAACTTAAGACCTAAAATATGGAAACTTTAAGTCATCAAATCCGAAAAATTTTATCTGAATATACTCACAGCTCGGAAGTTGTTCTGAAAAGGAGAAAAAACTGACCAAGACCTGTTGTGAATTAAATAAAAACTAATACTAATAAAATCATTGTTTTCCTTTTTTTTTTGTTTAGCTTCATTAAGTTGTATTCATGCTTTAAAAATAAATGATTTACTGTTTGTTTTGCAATTTAATAACTAAATAAATTTAAAATCAGTTTTAGTTTTTGCTATTTATTTAAAACTTACAACAATCAGAAACGAAATAGGTCTGCTTTTCATTTTATTGTTATGTTAATGTACAATCTGTTACAGTTAAACATGAGTCAATCAATAACTGGCTTAAATATTATAAATCTTTTTTTAGTGATATAAACATATACTTCTAGTTTTTTTATTGTTTTTGAATAATTGAACAAATTAAGTAAAAATTTGTTGTTTGGTTAGAACTGGTTAAAAAAACTCTGAATTAATAATAAAATATTTAATGAACTTATAAAGTGTACCTTCTACTATTTATGAAAATATTAAGTGAAAACAAGTTTTACAAAAAAAACGAACTAAAATAAAGGTCTTAACACATTAAACAAACTTATTTTTTTAACTTTTATGTTCTAGCCGTAGCTATAACATTTGGTATGCAAAGGTATTAAGTAAAGAGCATTCTTCTAACGAGTTTATATACAAAATTAATTGTTTTTTGTTTTGAAACTTTTATGAAAACATTTATAATTACTAAAAATAGACGTCTTTGTATATTTTTAGACGTTTACAAATGTTTTGTTTTTATTACTTTCAAAGTACCAGTGTAAAAACAAAACAAACTTTGTACAATCATTTAGCTTTAATTTAGTATTACATAACTGTTTTGCATTTTTAGTATGCTTGTTTTTTTTTTTTTAATTAAAATGATGGCGTAAACTGACATGTTTTTTTCAAAAACACCTCAAGTCACATTATAATATCTTTTAATAACAATTAAAAAAAATAGTTATGTGTTACTTAGTTATTAAATTTTTAAAAATATTTCTATGTGTATAAGGTACAAATATAAATTCTAAAATATGGTTAGGTATAAAAAGAAAAAAAAAAGTTTTATAAACTTTTAAAACCATAAAGTCGTTAGCTTAGATTCTTAGAACAATGAAGATTTTTTAATTAATTTATAAACTTTGATGAGTTTAGTACATTTGGGTCAAAAATCTTTTTTAAATTATCTTAGAACTAAGAGCCTTAGAATTGTAAATTTAAAAACTTGAAATATGTAAGTATGTTTATTTGTTTAAGTTTTAAAGTATATGTTAGTTTTAATCAGCTTACATTTTCCTAACCTTAACATAAACTAACCTGGTAATATAATGATTTTCCTAAATTAGTTTTTTTAAACTATAAGTTTTATTTTGTTTTTTTTACACACTAATAACAGTTTTATTTCAAGTTTAGCCTAATGTCTTCATGCATGTTTATATAAAAAAAAGTTACAAATTGTACTCAACTGATGGTCTCGTTTTATTTAGTTCAAACAAGTGAAACATTGTTTACTTAATAATTCAAATTTTTTTATTAGCTAACTTTGAATCAAAAGTTTTCTTTTTATAATGTGTTCGTTTTTCAATTACAAAGTTTTATACAATTATACCTTTTTTATACAAAAAACTTGTATGATAAATATATCGCAAAAAAAAAAAAACATAAATAAAGTTGGACTTGATAGCAAAAAGTTAACAAATGGATATAGTTTTTTTCAAGTTGAAATATTTAAAAATTTGAGCAGTTTTTTCAAATACCAAAATAAAAAATAGCGTGATAAATAAAGCAAAAACTACCAGTTAGTTGAAATAAGTTAAACAATTTTATGTTGTTAAATAATTTATTGCAAGTAATAAATTAAACTATAAAATCTTTCAACGCGTAAAAGAAAAAGTAGTAAAGTTTTTTTTACATTTCATATTTATTCCGCATACTCAAAATAAAATTATTAGGAGAACATGTTTAAAAAACCAAAGTGTTGTGTTTATCTACTACAAAATTCTGTGTTGTATTTCTAAACTACACAAACATTTTAAACTATTTTTCTATGTATGTGATATGAACAAAAATGTTTCATTACTACAAAACAAAAAGTGTTTTTAGTAAATAAAGTTTGAAAATACAAGCTAGTTTCAAAAGCATACGAAAAAGCTGTAAAAAAATTCGACATATAATATGAAAAAAGCTTCTGTCAAAATACTAATTCAAAAAAATTTTATTCTTTTGTATAAATCAAAGCTAAATCTATCACCTTCTTTTCCTCTTTTACTTGATGAAAATAACTTACCATTAATTTCCGACTTTGATAAAGCCTCTTATTTTAACAAATCATTCCAAAAAGTATTTAGTAAAGATTATGAAGATGAACATTTTATACTTATTGATAAGAGTTGTCCTGAAATGCAGGGTTTTTTTATTAGTAATAATGAAATAATTGAATCTGTAAATCATTTAAAAGATAAAATACTCAGAACAGCAGAAAACATACCTTCGTATTTTTTAAAACGAACTATTAGCTCTCTCATTTTTCCAATCTCGTTAATTTTTAATTGCTCTTTAGCTACATCTTTCATACCAAGGCAATGGAAAATATCTTATATTATACCAATATTCAAAAAAGGAAACAAAAATAATCCATTAAACTATAGACCAATTTCACTAACTAGTAGCTTTTGCAGATCTTTTGAACATATAATTTCATTAAAAATACTTAATCATCTTTTCTTAAATAATCTTATTTCTCCGAAACAACTTGGTTTTCTTCCTAAACGAACTTCATGTATTCAATTATTGGATTGCCTTCATTCATGGTTAGTATCTTTTTTTACCAATAAATCTATCAATGTAATTTATACAGACATTCAGAAAGCGTTTGACTCTGTCTCTCATTTTAAGTTAATTAAAACTTTATCTCAATACAAAATTAATAGAAATCTAGTTGAATGGTTTAAAGAATTTCTTCAGGAAAGAACACAAAGAGTAGTTATCGGTAACACGTTCTCAGAATCCTTACCAATTTTTAGTGGAGTTCCGCAAGGAGGGGTTATAGGTCCACTGTTATTTATAATCTATATAAATGATATAGCCTTAGAGGTTGATTCTAATAGCAACATTAAGCTTTTTGCAGACGACACATAAATATTTAGTGAATCTAACTTAGTTTTACAAAAATCTTTAGATAAAATCTACCATTGGTTAAAAGAAAGGAGATTAAACCTAAATCCCAGCAAAAGTCATGTTTTGAATATTCACAAAAGTACACATATTCCAACGTTTGATTTTAAAATAAACAATGCAATCTTACCTAAAACTGAGGTATTCAAAGACCTTGGAATTTTTATTTCAGATAATTTAAACTGGAACCATCATATTAACTATATTTACCGTACTGCATCAATTTTATCTTTTCAAGTTCTTAAAAGCTTTATATCTACGGATTTGGTAATTCTTAAAAAAACTGTACCTAGTTTACATCCGTCCTAAGATGGAATACAACACACCTTTATGGTCTCCATATTCTATAAAAGACATCAACCAACTAGAATCTATTCAAAGAAAATTTACGAGATTAATCTTTAATCGGTGCAACATTTCATATACGTCTTACATAGACAGACTAACAAAGCTTAATATAAAAACTTTAGAATACAGAAGACTTGAATTTGATCTAATTACTTTTTTTAAACTGATTAACAATGAAACTGCTATTGATTCTCCAACTTTCTTTAAACCTTATGAAAATAATTACTCACTCAGAGGTAATAATAGAAAATATACATGCAAATATCATTTCAACTATGTTGGTTGGCACGAATCTTTTTTCTATCGTTCGGTAAAAATGTGGAACAAACTTCCAAATGAACTAGTATCGTGCAAAAATCTTAAACATTTTCGATTAAACTTGAAAAGATTTGATTTGAATAAAATATTTACCAGTAAAATTTATAAGTGATTAGTTTTGTTCATCTCTTTAGCCATTGATTTGGTGTGTGGTATGTAGTTTATTGGTAGTTTAATCTGTAAGCTACACCTTCCCCTTATAGATTTTAGGTACTTTTCAACTTTGATTTTTTCGGAAGGGCTGTTGTTAATGTGCTTTGGGCTTTAGATTTTGAAATTATTGGATACTCAGTTGATTCCTAAGCTAGATTTGTGAACTGTTGCTGCCACATTTTTGAAGTGATTTTTGACTGAATATGCCGTCATAACGAGTGGCAAATAGTAGCTCAGATCAATGTTCTGCGAGATGAAGACAGGTTCTGAAGATTTGACAGAAATGCTTGTTACAGGTATTTGTTGCTTTGGAACGTATAATTGGAGATTGGTGACTTTGGAATCGTTGAATTGTGAAAGTTTTAATTTATTCAGTTTTTACTTTGTATAAGTTTTATGTTTATGTTTATTTAATCACTGTAATTTGTTTTTTTCTTTTTATGTTAGTGTCTTTCAGTTTAAGTGGCTTAGGTTTTAATGCCTAGGTCCTTTGTTGGACAATAAACTTAATAATAATAATAATAAATGTAAGATTATCAGTTTTGCTATAAACGATACGGTTTATAAACGAGTATTTAATTTTAGAGTTTAATACAAACAAGTTTATACAAACAGTTTTAAGTCAACAACAAAGTAGATAAAAATTAAAAACATCAGTTTACGCAGAAATGATACACAGAGTTTTTTAATTTTAAGAAAAGTTGAAACTACTAGATTGTTGAATTACATAAAGTAAATTTGCCTATAAACAGTCAAAACAAATTAAACAACATTAGAATAGTTAAGTGTGACTTAAAATGTTTTTATTTACTTATAGATTTACGCTTTCGTAATAATTTTTAAAACTAACAAAAACTTTCAACAGTTATGTAGTAAATAAATTTCAAATTTAACAGTTATATAGCTTGCTTATAAGTTTTTTAGAAAATAGCTAACTGCCCTATAAATTATACTTTACAAGTTTGTTTCAAGTTCCAGATGAATTGTCTTTGTTTTTCTTTAATTTTTCTTAATTATTATATTTGAAATGTTAATGTATTCATTAAAATATATTAAAGCGAGAAAAAATGTTGAACAACAGTTATGTCTTTAAACTTTTTAAAATAGTTTTGAATCTTATAGAAGTATATAAGTAAAGTTGTTTTTAACTGTTGCAGATTTTTGCATATAACAGTCTAAATGCAAAATAGGCTTTCTTTGTTTTATATTAATGTAAGTTGTAAGTCTATTATGAAAAATAAACCTTCCAATTTTTACAAATGAATAAGTATAAAAACATACTTAACTACCTACACTACCTCATTAAATACTACCTAAATTGAATTAAAAAAAAAAACAAATCTAAAATGTTAACGATAAAATTTTAAAAAATAATAATATTTTTAAATTAATCATTGAAAACATAAATAGTCCTGGTCATTTTTTTCTATTCAAAAGCACTTCCTAATTGTTATAAAATTTATTTTACAAAATAGCTATAGAATTAGAATAACTTTGTAATTAAATTAGTCAAGTTTGTTTGGCGTTCTCTTAAAAATATGATTAAACATAGAGTAGTTGGTATTGATAGTAATGAATTTCTCTTTAAACATAAAGTTTGTTCTTATCAATTTATTTCAAGATAAAAACTATTAACTGAAATCTTTTAGTCAAACTTAAATTAAGAACAAAACTGTTGGGTTAGGTTAAATTTAGTTTAAAACTAAGCTCATATCAACTACATAAATAATACACTTTTAAAATTGGTAAGTAGCCTGTCGATTTAATTAATTTTTTTAATTTTGTGTTTTAGATTTAACTTATAATTTAAAAATTATAGTTAAAATAATAAAATGTTGGTGAAACTGGTCATGCTGTAAAATAGTTTATTTTAAAATAAATTTTGAAACTGCTTGGGACGATTTTCTATATTTTTAAACTGTCTTCGAAAAATACAACTTGAATTTTGTCATAAACGATTTAAACAACAAACGTGTATTTCAAAACTTAAACTTATTTGATCACAGACAACAAAAATTGAATTTTAAATAACTCTAAAAAAATTCAATATTACTTAGTATGGTTTTAATAGTCGTAATTAAAAAATTTATTATATAAAATGAATAGTTTTTAATAGTTTTAGTTGAAAATTGTTGTACATAATCAAAATTTTTTGAAGTACATTAGTTGATTACAAATCCCGTTGGCAAACATAGGAAGCATGTTCAGTACATGAAGTTGTTTTCAAAACTCCTTGATTGTATTTGATGCAAACTATTTCATTTTTTTCGTTGTTGATGTGACGCACCCAAAAATTGTGCTCAGTTGCAGCTAATGGATACAAAATTTCTCTGTAAAAAGTTTAAAAAGTAAATTTTTATTTTTATTTTGTAAACAAAAACTTTCTATTTATCTATCATTTACTTTTTACATTTTGTGCAATAAATATACAAATAATACTTATAACAATCAATTAGTTTAGGTTTTATCAATCTTATTCAGAAAATTACTTTATCTTTTGAACTGATTCGCCTTGAACAACACTCTCTATGTCAGTAATATTTTTATTTTCCACATCAAGTCCGAAATCAGCAACGTGCCACAAGGAGTTACAAATGTTTCTTGCCTTGTCGTAAGTTACTTCGAATAAGTAACTTCTACTGAAAAAGTATTCCTTTGTCTTCGATCCTATATAAGATGGCATGGTGTGGCTCCATCTGTATTCTAGAATTTTAAATAGACTTTATGTAACAACTCTTAATTAGTTTTATTGTTTTAAATTAAATTTTTTTAAACTAGTATCATGGTTAAACTAAAATATCAGAAGTTAAATGCAATATTTTTTTTCAGTACAGTGTTCGTGTTACTATTTTAACATAAAAAAGCGTCCTTAATTTTATCAAATGTTTATTTTGAAAACTTATTTTAATAATTATTTTATTTAATATTTACGCTGGCACCAGCCCCAATCAGTGAAACCGGGAAAATACAATGAAGTTGCACACCAGGGGGTTCCCAGTGTGACGGGGTAAAACAAAAACTTCTGATATTTTCTAGTGCAAGTGTCAGTGTACTCTCGAAGATAAATAGATCCGATGGAGAAGTCGCAATCGTGTCCCATGGAAGTTTTCACTTTCAAATATCCAATCGCTTTAAAAAATGTAAATTCTTAAATTACTCTCAGTAAATTTAAAACTCCTTATAGTAAGTAGTACACGAATATAATTTTATTCTAATAATTTTTTTAATTTAACATCAAAATATAAGTACGCAAACTGTGAAAAATTAAACATTTCTTTCTTAATATAATTACAACTTGGAAGTGGTTCTGAAAAGGAGAAAATATTGACAACAACCTGTCATAGAAAAAATAAAAAGTTCAAAAGTAAGTAATATATTTTTTAAATATTTTTTTATCTGTAATTTTACGTTGTTTTCATATACTAAAAATCTGTTTTCAAAATAACTTTGTTTATAAGAGAGGAACTTTTTTTAATATAATTGATAAAAAACTTACATTAACAAAAAACAAAGCAAGTTTGTTTTGCATTTTCTGTTTTGTCCTAAAATCTGCAACATTTTTATTTAAAAATAAAAATACAATTTGTATTTAGCTTTCAAAATATAAGGACAAACTATTGTTAAGCTTTTTTTTTTTTGTTTTTACTTATTCGTGAATATTTCAACATTTATATATGTAATAGTTAAAAAAAAACAACGAAATATTTTCTGCAACAGTAAACAAAATTTTAAATCTAATTAACTTCTACTTTTTTGTAAAACTTTTTGTTGCAAATTTATATAAACATAAGGTACACATAAACATTACAAAATTAAACCATACTAAAATCAATTTTTTTAAATTAAAAAAGCTATAATTTATATTTGTTTAATAAATATGTTATAGCTTAGTCTTTGTCATACAAGCTGGTATGCAATAAGCAAAATGCGTTCCTGTAAAGCTTTTATATACTTAATAAGTTGTTTTTTGTTTTGAAACTTTTATGTAAACACTTTTAATTACCAAGAATAGACAAACTTCTATATTTTTAGAGGTTTACAAGTATTTTGCATCTATTACTTGTCAAGTACTTATGGTAAAGACAAAACAACAAATTATAAAGTCATTAAGCTTCAATTTAGATATTACATAACTGCTTTGTGTTTTTAAAAAACTTACTTGTTTTTTAAATTTAATAAGAAAGCGTAAACCTACAAGTTTAATAAAAACATTTCAAGTCACACTTAACTATTTCAATGTTGTTTAGTTGTTTTTGGCTATATATAGACTAATTTACTTAATGTTCTCAAGCAATCTATTACTTTTTATTATAACTTGTATTTAATAAGTGAGCTATGCCCTGCGTGAACTTGCAATGTTATTAAACTTGCAACTATTCTAAAATATTTGTACTAAACTTCTATATGTTTTTAATAAAAACTTGTTGTACTAAATTCATAAAAGTTAAAGATTTGTTTTTAAAATAGTGACCTGAGCTAAACTAGCGACACTTTTTCTTTAAAAAAATTTGTTTACTTTAAAGTAAAAAGAATTTTCTTTTTACAGATTTGTATATTTTATTAGTCCTATTCGTACCACACGCATATTGAAAAGTAGCTTAACATTTTTTTATCGTTTTAACATACATTAATTTTTTTCTGTTAGATATAATAAGTAAGTACAAATTTTTTTCTTTCTCCATGCACTTTTCCTTAAAAAGTTTTTTATTAATTTATTAACAGAATAAATGTATAATTTAAATATTTTTTTTGAAAGCAGTTATTTACTTAACCTATAAAACAAATAGCATTTTTTATAAGTAATGGGTCGTTTTTCGTTTGTTATACTTAATATAGCGAAAACTATAAATACTGCTCAAACAACGTGTAGATATATTTAAGTTTTGGCTTATATTACGATTGTTCCTAAGCGTTAAAAAGGCTTTCTTAAAATACTGATTTTATTCATTGTTTTAAAATCTAATTAATTTCGATTAATATTTTTATAAACACTTTAAGAAATTGTATTTAGTAAAATAAAATATCAACAATTTTTCGTCATGAATAAAATGATATAAAAAGTCTTATTGTATAGTTTAAGTAGTGTAAGCTATCAAAACTTTAAGTACTGTACACGTGAAAAGCACTTCTTTAAAACTTTTTTAAACGATATTTTAAATTTACATACCGAACTTTTATGAAATTGTAACTAAAAACTGACAAAATATAAAGTACCACCACAACAACTCGAACATAAACACCATTTACAACTGGTCCGATTACGTCAGTTACTTTATTTGCGAATAGTAACTTTGTTTGATCGGACCGTTTTGTTTTGACACGATTATCCGTTAATTAAACATAGTATGAAAAGTTTATAAATTTATTATAGCTTAAGATAAAAAGTTAAGTCTTAAGACTTTATTTGTTCGAATTTAAATGCTTTTTTTGCTTTCAGTAACTAATAGTTATCTTTTCTTAATCCAACTTATATGCCTTTTATTAACTTAACAAATTAGTTTCTTTAGTTTTAGAACAACTCAAAAAAGTTCTTAACTTTTAAAATTTAAATAAACAATATCCTACTTGTTTTCTTATTTTTTCATTACTAATTTTCAAAATTAAATATTGGACTGAATACAAATTAAATTTTACTAAACTTAAATGATAACAACATACAGTTAATACTTTATTTCAGTTTTATTAACTTGTTAATAGTTATTGTTTAAATTAAAAATTTGTAAACGAAAGCAACAAAATACCTATTATTCATTACTAATTTTGATTTAGTAAAAAATATAATGATTTCGGTTTAAAAGATTTTATACTTATTTTTGTATCTTAATTTCTATCTTTTTATATATTGTTAAAACTATTCGACATTTTTAAGTATATAATAAACTGTACTACAGTATTGTAACTTACTTGTGAGCTGAAAAATAATAAAAAAGTCAAGCTGTGTACATATAAGACACAAATGATATTTTATTTTACAAATTATAAAACACAACATAATGTTTTGAGCCTATAATTATCTATAAGAGATCTTAAGTTGTTGATTCAATTTGATAATAGTGAATAATAAACGAATGAATTTTGTAAAAAAAATAATTAAAAGAGGCCTTTTTAATTTGAGCTAAATAATTCTTGTGTTTATATATTTCTTAAGGTTAAGTTAAAAAATATGGCGTCAAAATAAAAGTAATAACTTTTGATATTTTATACTTTAAAATAACACAGTATTTAATATAATAAACAAACTTTTTTGTAAGTTATATTAATGACATTTAAAATCTTCAAGTAACATAATTGAATACCATAAAAACTCAAGTTTTCAATTTTTCATTAAAGACATAAGTACCACTTTGAAAAATTAAAAACTGAAAAATTATTAAAAAATAGCTTTTTTTATAACTAGCCAAAAAAATTTTCAATTTGTTAATAACATCCAAATTAGTCTATATCTTAAGTTTTTCTCACTGTCAAAGTTTTAAGGTGGCCCTGAAAAGGACCGGTTTTAGCTAACGCTTAAGCTCTTTCGCCACGCATTCTCCTAGCGAGCTGGATGTCTTTAGGCATGATTGTCACACGCTTGGCGTGGCTCGCGCAAAGGTTAGTATCTTCGAACAAACCAACGAGGTACGCCTCGCTTGCTTCTTGCAAAGCCATAACGGCACTGCTTTGGAACCTCAAGTCAGTTTTGAAGTCTTGAGCTATTTCGCGTACCAGACGCTAGAAAGGCAACTTGCGCAAAAGAAGCTCAGTTGACTTCTGGTAGCGTCTGATTTCTCTCAGAGCAACTGTGCCGGGCCTGTAGCGATGTGGCTTCTTCACACCTCCGGTAGCGGGTGCGCTCTTGCGAGCGGCCTTGGTGGCGAGCTGTTTCCTTGGAGCCTTGCCTCCGGTTGACTTACGAGCGGTTTGCTTGGTACGAGCCATTTTGATGATGAAACTGTTTGTTGCAAGACAGTTTATATACTGTTCGCATAGACACGGACGCGAGCGATTCCGCTGTGTAGTCTAACTTGCATATTTTCAACTTAGAATTGTTTTATGCATTTTGAGTTACGTTATATTTTGTTTGAGTGGTCCTGAAAAGGACCTTGGGTAAAAGAACAACTTATTTTTTGCAGCTTTTGTTCTTGGATGCTTTTTTGGCTGCCGGCTTCTTCTTGGTTACTTTCTTCTTCTTGCCTGCAGCTTTTTTAGATGCTGCCTTCTTAGGAGCGCACTTTTTAGCAGGTCGCTTTTTGGCTGCTGGTTTTTTTGCAGCCTTCTTGGGAGCACACTTCTTTTTTGGTTTTTTAGCTGGGGCCTTATTTGCTGCTGGCTTTTTAGCTACTTTCTTTGTCCTCTTCTTGGGCCCAGCAGCTGGCATTGGAGCAAGCTTGAACGAGCCAGAAGCGCCTTTTCCAGTAGTCTGGAGAAAAGCACCTTTGGTCACGCCGCTGGTAAGTGCTCTCTTCAAGTGAGAATTGGAAGCTGTGAGGTCAAGCTTGTAGGTGTCCGCGATAAACTTTTGTATCTTCTGGCGGGATGTACCTTTTCGTTCCTTCATTGCTCCAAGGGCAGAGCTAATCATTTCCCTGTAAGAAGGGTGCTCTGCCTTCTTGGCGCTTGGTCTCTGCTGGTACTGCTGCTATTGCTGTGGTAGACATGATGAATGAATATTAAAGCGACCAAAACGATACTTGCAAGAGTTACTGACTGTGACGAATTGACTGTTGAGCAGTTATGCTTTGCAAGGTACCTTTTACTTCTTAATATAAGCATTAGCATGTTTGTTTAAGACATATATGCTTATAAAAACTTAGTTGTCTTATTAAGAATGTTGAAAAAGTTCCAGTAAGAAAGAAACCATATTTAACTTGTTCTAAAAGTAATTTTTTTAAAGCATTAGTTTGAAAAGTCCAGAAATAACAGCCTGTATCTTACAGCACACCTCTAAATACATTAAGAAAAACATAAATGAAACAAAACATGTTAACACACTCCCGACTGAGTTTTCCTTTGCCGCTCACCTAAAGTAATAAAGTTTTAACAAAGCACAAGGTTTTTTTTTACCTTAAACAAAATTTCATTATATCGATTTCATGGAGTTTTGTTAATCGTAAGTTCTATCAAGTATGTTCAAGTTAATTACAGTTTAAACTAATGTGTAAAAAGTAATTCCAAAAGAATAAAAGTGTTCATTTTTTTTAGCTTTACTGCTTATGATTACTCATAAGCAATGTACTCAAAACTTTTATTAAACAGACAACTAGATAGCTTTGTTGTTGCACATACTAGTAACTTACCTTACAACAATGTTTTCCAAACAACCTTTCAAAAACGTGCTGTACAGTAACTATGATGATACTTGTTTAAAGTTGTAAACTACATTTAAACACAAACTTTATTTTTCAGTGTGTATGAAAAACTAGTTTAAAAGATAAGTAGTTTAACATTCAATTAGTGTTTCAAACAACTGATTGAAGCTGTTATACAGTTTAAAAAATAACTGATGCAATTTTGCTCGTTAAACTTAAACCTTGATCAAACTAAGAACTTTAACTTTGCAGATTTCAACCGAATAAAGTGTGCTGATAAAAGTGAACAAATGGATTTGGTTGTAAATTTTCCAAACAAAATAAAGTTAATTAAATTCAAAGAAGTAAATAAGTCGAAAAAGCTTATGAACACTAGCACTAAATTTGAACTTAAACAAAAGCTGATACCTTTTGGATGAAAAATTTTACGTAAAAAAAGAGGTTGGTTTATTTTTTAAGCAGCATTATATACAAAATAAAATCGAGTAAGAAAATCTAAATGAAAAAGTTTAGAAATAAGATTGACAAACTTAGTGTTTGAATAAAGCTTTGTTTACAATCAGCACTCATAACCTTTCAATCTATCTTTGAAACTTTTTAACTGGAAAATAATGCAAGTAAGTTTTTTTTTCAAACTTTGTTTTGTCACTTCTCATAAAGTTTTAAAGTCAGTCGAAACAACATAGAACAACTTACTACTTTCTTGAAACATATTTTGAAACAACAACAGTACTGTCTTTTAAAGTTTACGATTGAAGTGCTTACCAAGTTAAACATGTGTTTTAACTGCTTTACTGCTAATAGTGATTTCTTAGTTTACTCAACCTAGATTAATCATAATGTTCTGTACCATTGATTTCATTGACTAAATGTTTGCTTTTCAAAATTCGTAACTAGTTATCTCTAGCTTACTGTTAATGTAGTTAAAAACACAGCTTAGGATAAGTTACATTTTATTCTCGGATGTCGTTAAGAACATAGCTGTTGTAGCAATAACATATAAACTTGAAACAAAGTAACTGTTATCTTATTCAATTATAGACCATATAAAACAAAGTATTTGCTTGATTCAAAGTTTTACATTGTTGTTTGCCTATTATGGAACTTGTACCATCACATAATAAGCTGTAAAAAAATGAAGGCTAAAAAAAGTTTTGGTTTCGCTTTGTCCAGTTTTTTCTTCTTCTTTAGATTTATAAAAACTACACAGCTTAAAGCAACAAGTTACAGTAATTTCAGTTTACTTATGTATAGCGTACATAAGGGTAACAAACAAGTGGTAACAAGTTTTTTGCTTCTTTTCTTTGTACCATGTTTTAGCTAATCAATTGGTTTATTTCATATGCTTGACAAGATTAGAAAGCTTAAATCAAGTAAGTAGATGTAAGCTTTGTAAAATAAAAGATTTGTTTATACAAGTTCATCATTTTATTAAGGTATTTTGTTTTGTAAACTGTGTACTTGTTAATAGTGTTCTCTTTCTTTTGAACAATCGATGTTGTTTACATTTATGTGTTACACCAGTTTTGAATTGTTAAGCATGTTTCAGTTGTAGTTTAATTGTAATTGAACAGCATTTTTTAAGGACACTAAACATTGTTTGTTATTAACAGTTTAAAACGTTTTCAGTTAATAAGTCAAAGTTTTATTTTTATTTCTGTTTAAGCGTACTATTTTCATTGAAAAATACAAATAGTTTTTACAGTGACGTAGGCACAGTATTTTTTTAATAAACTAAAAAACAAATGAAATATTGAATTAAAAAATGTCCACAAAGTTAATGAGAATAAGTTTTATTTGGAAAAGAAAGTTAAAAGGAAAAAAGCCACGAAAAAGACACTCAAGTTAGTTAAAGCTTTTCACTAAGCATTCGATAATAGTAAGCAATAAAGTAAGGATTAGAGCAGTTATCTAGCTAGAGTTCCCTTCTTAACAGTTGCATAAAAAAAGTATAGTAGAGAAATTTGGCAAGCTAGGTATTTAATAAATAATGGGCTTTATAATTTGGAAGGAAATATGTTTTTGATTCTTTATCACCACAAAGTTGATTAAGTATGTTTATTTGTGTTGTTGAGTTTAGTAGTCATTAGTAGCTTGTGTAATTAATTGGTGATCCACCTAATCTTTAGATTTAAAAAGTACATAGCTTAAAACAAACAAGTATCGTCGTTTTGAGTTGTCTCATACATAGTTTAAAAAAGAGTTACAAAAAATTGTAACAAGCTGTTCTTTTTTACCGTGGAATCATTTTGTAATTTGTCATAGCCACAGAAAAAATGAGTTCAACAAAACAAGTATGAGCTTTGTAAGCAGAAAGATTATTTCAATTGTATGTTTGTTTTAAACAATCACTGTTGTCTACATTAGTTTGACTGTTCAACTTTTAAACAGTTTTTTATTGTTTCATTTGCATTCTGATAAATAAAACTAATACTTATTTGACAATCAGACCTTAAACAAATATCATTGAGCATTTTTAGTATCAACGCAAAGTAAATTTTTCTTCTCATTTAATATAATGTCTTATTTAAGCATAAATTTTTAGTTAGTGACAGATTGATTTTTTTATTAAACTAACAACAAATATGTATTGAGTGTTTGAAAAACAAGTTTACAAAGTAAAATGAACTAGAATAAGTTTTGTTTAAACAATAAGTTAAACAAGAAAATTCCCATTAAAAAACATTTTTACCTAACATTTAAATACTAGTGAAGCAGAAAAACTTATTCTACATTATCAAAAGTAGTTTAAAATGTCAAGTAGAACTACAAAAACTGAAGTAAGTGTAACTAACTAGTAGAAATAAAAACAGAGAAATTCAGTTTTAGAAAGTTTATTTAGAAGTTATTGAAATACACTAACTGTTACTTTTTACCAACACGCACAATGTAGATATAAATTTGTACATTTTTTGTCGCTTAGTTTAAGCTTGTTTGACACTGTTTACTCGACATTAGTAGCTGCTTAAATCAACTGGTGGTCCTGATTACTTTAGATATGTAGAAACATAACTTTCAACAAACTACTAGAGTTGTTAAAGGTCAGTAAGTTGTCTCATATCTAGTTAAAACAAGTACCTTTTACTTTGAAAACTAGAATAATAAATTACTTAAAAAAGTACAAGCAGCTACTTTTTTGTGTTTTACCAAGTTTCAACCAATGAGCTGGTTTGTTTTGTGTGTTTATGTTTTGAATTGAAAATGTTTCTTGAATATGCTAAACAGAAGTTAGCTTTGAAAGAAGGAATATGTTGTTTTACTTGAAAACACATCTGTAATTTTTTGTTTTGAACAACCATTTTTGTATTCATTTATGTATTCGTAACTTTTTAAAACGTGTTACATGGCTTCAATTGCAGTTAAGTTGATAAGAAGAACTCGTTTAAAAAGTTAAAGCTCGGTTGTGTTACTAATAATCAACAACAACTTAAAATAAAGTTACAACTAAGTTTTTGCATGTTATAAGTGATATACATTTTTGTTTAAAAAGATGATACTTTTTTGTAAGCACTTATTTATTGAATGTTTCAACAGAACTTCAGCAAATGAATAAAAACAAGTGTTTTGTACAAAAAGTATTCAGATGAAAAATCTTACGGACAACAAAATCAAGTTAGTTAAACATCTTTTACAAACCATTTGATTACAAGCACTACTACTGTTTTTAGACTAATGCAATGCTTTTTCTACAATATAACGAGTTACAAGTTTATAAAGTATTTGAAACAAAAAAAAAGTGTGTTCATTCAAGTATATGAGTTTTTAATTTACACAAATAAGAATTTATTTGTACTAAGCTTATATTCTTGTACTTTAAGTAAACATGAACAGCTGGTTCTATTCAAATGGTGGTCCTAAAAAGGACCGGTTGTTTAGCGTTTATTTTGAGCTGGTGTATTTGGTAACAGCTTTAGTTCCTTCTGAAACTGCGTGCTTTGACAACTCGCCGGGGAGCAAGAGCCTGACAGCAGTTTGAATTTCGCGGCTGCTAACAGTTGACCTCTTGTTGTAATGAGCCAAACGTGAAGCCTCTGCTGCAATGCGCTCGAAGATGTCGTTGACAAATGAGTTCATGATTCCCATTGCCTTGCTGGAAATTCCGGTGTCGGGGTGCACTTGCTTCAAAACTTTGTACACGTAGATGCCAAAGCTTTCTTTGTTTCTCCTCCTTCGCTTCTTCTTGCCGTCGACCGGAGCGGTCTTGGCTACTGACTTCTTCGCGCCTTTGGTTGCTGTCATGATGATGTGTGGACTTCTGTCTCGGCGCCGGTTTATATCCTGAAAAATTATGCAAATTAGCATAGTTCCGTACGCGAACGATAGCTGGTTTCTCTCACTTCACAATTCTCTCGTTTGTTGTAAATATTTTGGTGGTCCTGAAAAGGACCTGGTTTTTTTTAACTTAGGCTGACTTTTTTGAAGCGGTCTTCTTAGGCAATAGTACTGCCTGGATGTTTGGAAGAACACCACCTTGAGCAATTGTGACGCCTCCGAGAAGTTTGTTCAACTCTTCGTCGTTGCGAATAGCTAGTTGCAAATGGCGAGGAATGATCCTGCTTTTCTTGTTGTCACGAGCAGCGTTACCGGCAAGCTCGAGCACTTCTGCGCTCAAGTACTCGAGAACGGCAGCCAGATAAACTGGAGCACCAGCTCCGACTCTTTGGCTGTAGTTGCCGGTGCGCAACAGGCGGTGCACGCGACCGACTGGAAACTGCAGTCCTGCACGGGAAGACCTGCTCTTCGGCTTAGATTTGAGTTTTGATCCTTTACCACGTCCTGACATTTTGTTGTTCGAATGATTGTGATGATAGCTTGCACAGCTCAATATACAACTCATACCTAACCGCGTCGAACAAAAAACTAATTTGCATATGTCATAGCTAATGCTTAATCTTGTCAAAAGTGTTGTAAAACTTTTATATTGAATTAGGTGGTCCTAAAAAGGACCGGGTTTGCTAAAAGCGATTAGCCACCGAAGCCGTACAAGGTTCTTCCTTGACGCTTGAGTGCGTACACGACGTCGAGTGCTGTGACGGTCTTGCGCTTGGCGTGCTCTGTGTATGTTACTGCATCGCGAATAACATTTTCCAAGAAAACTTTCATGACGCCTCTCGTTTCTTCGTAAATCAGTCCCGAGATTCGCTTAACTCCGCCTCGGCGAGCCAAACGGCGGATTGCCGGCTTCGTGATGCCTTGGATGTTATCGCGAAGCACTTTGCGATGGCGCTTAGCACCTCCCTTTCCCAAGCCTTTACCTCCTTTGCCGCGTCCAGACATGTTGTTGAATATACTTATTTCGTCAGTGCGTCGAGTTTATATACAAGCTGTTACGGACGCGTACGGTAACTACTAACTAATTTGCATACTCAAAAAAGTCTCTTAACTTACGTTCGGTTAAGTTTTTCTCACTGTCAAGGTTTTAAGGTGGCCCTGAAAAGGACCGGTTTTAGCTAACGCTTAAGCTCTTTCGCCACGCATTCTCCTGGCGAGCTGGATGTCTTTGGGCATGATTGTCACACGCTTGGCGTGGATCGCGCAAAGGTTAGTATCTTCGAACAAACCAACGAGGTACGCCTCGCTTGCTTCTTGCAAAGCCATAACGGCACTGCTTTGGAACCTCAAGTCAGTTTTGAAGTCTTGAGCTATTTCGCGTACCAGACGCTGGAAAGGCAACTTGCGCAAAAGAAGCTCAGTTGACTTCTGGTAGCGTCTGATTTCTCTCAGAGCAACTGTGCCGGGCCTGTAGCGATGAGGCTTCTTCACACCTCCGGTAGCGGGTGCGCTCTTGCGAGCGGCCTTGGTGGCGAGCTGTTTCCTTGGAGCCTTGCCTCCGGTTGACTTACGAGCGGTTTGCTTGGTACGAGCCATTTTGATGATAAAACTGTTTGTTGCAAGACAGTTTATATACTGTTCGCATAGACACGGACGCGAGCGATTCCGCTGTGTAGTCTAATTTGCATATTTTCAACTTAGCATTGTTTTATGCATTTTGAGTTACGTTATATTTTGTTTGAGTGGTCCTGAAAAGGACCTTGGGTAAAAGAACAACTTATTTTTTACAGCTCTTCTTCTTGGATGCTTTTTTGGCTGCCGGCTTCTTCTTGGTTACTTTCTTCTTCTTGCTTGCAGCTTTTTTAGATGCTGCCTTCTTAGGAGCGCACTTTTTAGCAGGTCGCTTTTTGGCTGCTGGTTTTTTTGCAGCCTTCTTGGGAGCACACTTCTTTTTTGGTTTTTTAGCTGGGGCCTTCTTTGCTGCTGGCTTTTTAGCTACTTTCTTTGTCCTCTTCTTGGGCCCAGCAGCTGGCATTGGAGCAAGCTTGAACGAGCCAGAAGCGCCTTTTCCAGTTGTCTGGAGAAAAGCACCTTTGGTCACGCCGCTGGTAAGTGCTCTCTTCAAGTGAGAATTGGAAGCTGTGAGGTCAAGCTTGTAGGTGTCCGCGATATACTTTTGTATCTTCTGGCGGGATGTACCTTTTCGTTCCTTCATTGCTCCAAGGGCAGAGCTAATCATTTCCCTGTAAGTAGGGTGCTCTGCCTTCTTGGCGCTTGGTCTCTTGGAAGACCTGGCTGGCGCTGGTACTGCTGCTACTGCTGTGGTAGACATGATGAATGAATATTAAAGCGACCAAAACGATACTTGCAAGAGTTACTGACTGTGACGAATTGACTGTTGAGCAGTTATGCTTTGCAAGGTACCTTTTACTTCTTAATATAAGCATTAGCATGTTTGTTTAAGACATATATGCTTATAAAAACTTAGTTGTCTTATTAAGAATGTTGAAAAAGTTCCAGTAAGAAAGAAACCATATTTAACTTGTTCTAAAAGTAATTTTTTTAAAGCATTAGTTTGAAAAGTCCAGAAATAACAGCCTGTATCTTACAGCACACCTCTAAATACATTAAGAAAAACATAAATGAAACAAAACATGTTAACACACTCCCGACTGAGTTTTCCTTTGCCGCTCACCTAAAGTAATAAAGTTTTAACAAAGCACAAGGTTTTTTTTTACCTTAAACAAAATTTCATTATATCGATTTCATGGAGTTTTGTTAATCGTAAGTTCTATCAAGTATGTTCAAGTTAATTACAGTTTAAACTAATGTGTAAAAAGTAATTCCAAAAGAATAAAAGTGTTCATTTTTTTTAGCTTTACTGCTTATGATTACTCATAAGCAATGTACTCAAAACTTTTATTAAACAGACAACTAGATAGCTTTGTTGTTGCACATACTAGTAACTTACCTTACAACAATGTTTTCCAAACAACCTTTCAAAAACGTGCTGTACAGTAACTATGATGATACTTGTTTAAAGTTGTAAACTACATTTAAACACAAACTTTATTTTTCAGTGTGTATGAAAAACTAGTTTAAAAGATAAGTAGTTTAACATTCAATTAGTGTTTCAAACAACTGATTGAAGCTGTTATACAGTTTAAAAAATAACTGATGCAATTTTGCTCGTTAAACTTAAACCTTGATCAAACTAAGAACTTTAACTTTGCAGATTTCAACCGAATAAAGTGTGCTGATAAAAGTGAACAAATGGATTTGGTTGTAAATTTTCCAAACAAAATAAAGTTAATTAAATTCAAAGAAGTAAATAAGTCGAAAAAGCTTATGAACACTAGCACTAAATTTGAACTTAAACAAAAGCTGATACCTTTTGGATGAAAAATTTTACGTAAAAAAAGAGGTTGGTTTATTTTTTAAGCAGCATTATATACAAAATAAAATCGAGTAAGAAAATCTAAATGAAAAAGTTTAGAAATAAGATTGACAAACTTAGTGTTTGAATAAAGCTTTGTTTACAATCAGCACTCATAACCTTTCAATCTATCTTTGAAACTTTTTAACTGGAAAATAATGCAAGTAAGTTTTTTTTTCAAACTTTGTTTTGTCACTTCTCATAAAGTTTTAAAGTCAGTCGAAACAACATAGAACAACTTACTACTTTCTTGAAACATATTTTGAAACAACAACAGTACTGTCTTTTAAAGTTTACGATTGAAGTGCTTACCAAGTTAAACATGTGTTTTAACTGCTTTACTGCTAATAGTGATTTCTTAGTTTACTCAACCTAGATTAATCATAATGTTCTGTACCATTGATTTCATTGACTAAATGTTTGCTTTTCAAAATTCGTAACTAGTTATCTCTAGCTTACTGTTAATGTAGTTAAAAACACAGCTTAGGATAAGTTACATTTTATTCTCGGATGTCGTTAAGAACATAGCTGTTGTAGCAATAACATATAAACTTGAAACAAAGTAACTGTTATCTTATTCAATTATAGACCATATAAAACAAAGTATTTGCTTGATTCAAAGTTTTACATTGTTGTTTGCCTATTATGGAACTTGTACCATCACATAATAAGCTGTAAAAAAATGAAGGCTAAAAAAAGTTTTGGTTTCGCTTTGTCCAGTTTTTTCTTCTTCTTTAGATTTATAAAAACTACACAGCTTAAAGCAACAAGTTACAGTAATTTCAGTTTACTTATGTATAGCGTACATAAGGGTAACAAACAAGTGGTAACAAGTTTTTTGCTTCTTTTCTTTGTACCATGTTTTAGCTAATCAATTGGTTTATTTCATATGCTTGACAAGATTAGAAAGCTTAAATCAAGTAAGTAGATGTAAGCTTTGTAAAATAAAAGATTTGTTTATACAAGTTCATCATTTTATTAAGGTATTTTGTTTTGTAAATTGTGTACT